>NW_028270145.1:108006269-108361269 GCF_037043375.1 Chiloscyllium plagiosum | reverse complement strand
GGTGGGGGGTCAAAATTGTGGAGGTACTTGTCCAGTGGGACAATGGGCTAACCAACTGATATCAAAAGGGAAAAACTCTTCGGGGGGGGGGATTGGGGAGAAGGGGTTGGAGATGGGGGGGGGGACATTTAACCGCATGATAAAACATCAGTATCGACGTGACCCAATGAGTACTTACGCTCCAGAGTTCACCTTGATGGAAGCAACCTCCTTGTTACACCAACCCATGGCCTGCAGGGAGGGGTAGTCATCGCACAACTCAAACTTACGGCCCTGGAAGTTCTCATTTTCATAAAGAGTGACCTTGCTGTCGCTGTGATTCTGGAAACAGAGAGAAAGTGTGCAAGTGGCTGCATTATAAATATGTACAGCACCTCAAGCCCCTGTGAGGGCACCAAGTGCATGCTAACCTGAAACATTGAGTCCGTGGTTAAGAAAGCAAATGTAATGTTGTCATTTATCTCAAGAGAGTTGGAATGTAAAAGCAGCGATGTGCTACTGAGACTTTATAAAGCCCTAGTTAGGCCCCATTTAGAACACTTCGTCCAGTTTTGGGCCCCACACCTCAGGAAGGACATACTGACAATGGAGTGTGTCCAGTGGAGATTTACACAGATGATCTCTGGAATGGTAGGCCTAACATAAGAGGAGAAAGTGAGGACTGCAGATGCTGGAGGTCAGAGTCAAGAGTGTGGTGCTGGAAAAGCGCAGCAGGTCAGGCAGCATCCAAGGAGCAGGAGAATCGATGTTTCAGGCATGAGCCCTTCTTCAGGAAAGAGGAGAGTGTGCCAAGCCGGCTAAGGTAAAAGGTAGGGAGGAGGGACTTGGGGGAGGGGCGTTGGAAATGCGATAGGTGGTAGGAGGTTAAGGTGAGGGTGATAGGCCAGAATGTGGACGGGGACGGCTGGAGGAAGAGTGCCTCATCTTCCACCTAGGAACCCTCCAACCACAAGGATGAACTCAGATTTCTCCAGTTTCCTCATTTCCCCTCCCCCCACCTTGTCTCAGTCCCAACCCTCGAACTCAGCACCACCTTCCTCACCTGCAATCTTCTTCCTGACCTCTCCGCCCCCACCCCCACTCCGGCCGATCACCCTCACCTTAACCTCCTTCCACCTATCGCATTTCCAACGCCCCTCCCCCAAGTCCCTCCTCTCTACCTTTTATCTTAGCCTGCTTGGCACAATCTCCTCATTCATGAAGAAGGGCTCATGCCCGAAACGTCGATTCTCCTGCTCCTTGGATGCTGCCTGACCTGCTGCGCTTTTCCAGCGACACATTTTCAGCTAACATAAGAGGATCCTGGGATTGTGTTTGTTAGAGTTTAGAAGGTTGAGGGGAGATCTAATAGAAATTTACAAGATAATGCATGGCTTAGAAAGGGTAGGCGCTGGGAATTTGTTTCCGTTAGGAGGAGAGACTAGAGCCCGTGGGCACAGCCTTAGAATTAGAGGCGGTCAGTTTAGAACGGAAATGAGGAGACATGTCTTCAGCCAGAGAGTGGTGGGCTTGTGAAACTCATTGCCATGGAGCGCAGTGGAGGCTGGGACATTAAATGTCTTCAAGGCAGAGATTGATAAATTCTTAATCTCGCAAGGAATTAAGGAATACAGGGAGAGTGCGGGTAAGTGGCATTGAAACGCCCATCAGCCATGATTGAATGGCGGAGTGGACTCGATGGGCCAAATGGCCTTACTTCCACTCCTATTTCTTATGGTCTTATGGTCATTCTTGGTATAGGCGATTCACTGACTGGTTAACGATCCATCTATCTCAGTCTTAAATTTACACAAGGACTCTGCCCCACACAGCTCTCTGTAGCAATAAGTTGCAAAGACTCCAACCCTCTGAGAGGAATAACTCCTCCTCATCCCATGTTAAATTAACATCCCTTTATACTAAGACTCTGCCCTCGGGTCCTAGACTCTCCCATGATGGGAGTCATCCTCCCAACATTTACCTGTCTAGCCTCTGTATGTTTCAATGTGATCACTTCTAAACTCCAGTGAGTGCAGTCCCAACATATTTAGTCTTTGCTCATAAGACCATCCCTCCAGACTGGGGATCATCCAAGTGAACCATCTCTGATCTGCCTCCAATGAAATAATATCTTTGCTTAAATAAGGGAACAAAAACTACTGACACTATTCCAGATTTGGTCTCACCAGCACTTCATAGATATTTGATTTTACTAACTAACCCGCTCTGAGATTTTATTACACACCTCTACAAAAGGTAGGGCTTGAACCCAGACCTCTTGCTTCAGAGGCAGGGACACTACCATTGCACCATTTCAGTTGCAGGAAGGCTTCCTTATCCTTACATTCCAATTCCCTTGAAATAAGAGCCAGCATTCCGTTCACCCTCCTGATTACCTGCTGCTCCGGTGTCTGGTGCATAAGTCTCCTCCAACTCCCTTTGTGTTGCAGCATTCTGCAGTTTTGCTCCATTTAAATAATATTCTCCCTTTGAAAATGAATGTCACATTGCTCCACATTATGCTCCACTTGCCAACATTTTGTCCGTTCACTAAACCTACTGCTATCTCTCTGTAAACTGTTTGCCTCCCTCTCACAATCTGCCTTTCCACCTGTTTTAGTGCCCTCTGTAAATCTGACAGCAGTACACTCACTTCCTTCCCCCAAGTCCTTCATGTATATTGTAAACGGCTGTGGTTAGTTTTGGTTATTGGGATGGAAGGATATCCACACTAATTGTTCAGTAGGTGGGTGGCACAGTGATTAGCACTGCTACCTCACAGCACCAGAGACCTGGGTTCAATTCCTGCCTCAGGTGACTCTCTGTGTGGAGTTTGCACATTCTCTGTGGGTTTGTTCTGGTTTCCTCCCACAATCCAAAAAAAAGAATGTGCAGTTTAGGTGAATTGGCCAGGCCAAATTGCCTGTAGTATTAAATGTAGGGGGGAGGGTCGGTGTGGATCTTTTGGGCCGAAAGGCCTGTTTCCACATGTAAGCAATCCAGGTGTTAAACTAGCTGGGACTGCAAGACCCTGAGGCTAGTTAAGTTGGCCCTCTGCTCCCAGTTTCCTCAACACTTTCACCCACTTTTCCCATTGATGCCAACTCATGCCGGGATAAATTTCCATAGGCACCAATTTCATTCCAAAGCCAATCCTAGAGGAGCTTCTCCCATCCGAAGTCTTCGCAGTGAATTTCAACCGGTAGTCTGGCCACGTGGGGAATCACAGACAAGTCCAAAGCTGTCCACAACTTAACATCTGTGCACCAGTGGTGTAGTGCGGGGTACGTCCCACTAAGGGGCAGAAGACCTCCTTTTTTATTCACTCATGGGATGAGGGCAGCACTGGCAGGTCCAGCATTTATTGCCCATCCCTAATTGCCCAGAGGGCAGTTAAGAGTCAACTACATTGCTGTGGGTCTGGAGTCACATGTAGGCCAGACCAGGTAAGGATGGCAGTTTCCTTCCCTAAAGGATATTAGTGAGCCAGATGGGGTTTTTCCAACAATATTACACAGTCATCATTAACTCTTTGTTTCAGATTTTACTAAGTTCAAAGTACACCATCTGCCGTGGTGGGATTTGAACCGGGTCCCTGGAACATTACTTGGGTCTCTGGATTAACAGCTTAATGATGTGTTGCTGGAAAAGCCCAGCAGGTCAGGCAGCATCAAAGGAGCAGGAGAATCGACGTTTCGGGCATAAGCCCTTCTTCATGAATGAGGAGGGTTTGCCAAGCAGGCTAAGATAAAAGGTAGGGAGGAGGGACTTGCGGGAGGGGCGTTGGGAATGCGATAGATGGAAGGAGGTTAAGGTGAGGGTGATAGGCCGGAGAGGGGATATCGCCGACATTGCTATTTCCCTCCCTTCCCCATTATCTAATGGCTGTAAGACAGGGTTCTTTCTGGTGGGACAGCTGCCAAACAATATTTCTTCCTGCGGGGTGGGGGTCTTGCCTGGTCAAAACCCCACTTCCCTACCCCCACAACCACCCACCTCCTTACTCCTACACTTCCTATCCACCACCACAGAAGTCAGTCTTGAATGCAGCATATTCCTGACTGTGTGTTATTGGATTTATTCCAATCCACCAAACATATTCCGGATTATATCATGTCATACTGTGTGACACATCCTACCCCAGGTATTCTCTCACGTGTCACACCTTTCACTCAGTGTAATCATAGAGTCACTCAGACAAACAGCATAGAAACAGGCCCTTCAGCCCACCATGTCTGTGCTGACCAACAGACACCAAACTAAACTAATCCCATTTACTTGCACTTGGTCCAGAGCCTATTATACTCTGGCAATTTGGTCTTAGAAATGCCAGCCATGGGGAAGAGATTCTCACAATCTACACTGTCCGTGCCTCTCATAATTTTGTACATGTCAGTCAGAACCCCCTCAGCCTTCTCTGCTCCAGGGAAAACAAATCCAGCCTATCCAGTCTCTCCTCATAACTGAGACTTTCCATTCCAGGCAACTTCCTGGTGAATGTCCTCTGCCTCTCCTCCAGTTCAATCACATTCTTCCTATAGTATGGTGACCAGAACTGTGCTCTGTAGCCTAACCAATGTCTTATAAAATTGTAACAAGACGTCCTTGCTCCTATATTCCACTCCCCAGCTAAACAAGGCCTTCATCCCATTTTCTGGATCAGTGGTGCTGGAAGAGCACAGCAATTCAGGCAGCATCCGAGGACAGGCAAAATCGACGTTTCGGGCAAAAGCCCTTCATCAGGAATAAAGGCAGAGAGCCTGAAGCGTGGAGAGATAAGCTAGAGGAGGGTGGGGGTGGGGAGAGATTAGCATAGAGTACAATAGGTCAGTGGGGAAGGAGATGAAGGTGATAGGTCAGGGAGGAGAGGGTGGAGTGGATAGGTGGAAAAGGAGCTGGGCAGGTCGGACAAGTCCGGACAGGTCAGGGGATCGAGTTGCTGGAGGTTAGAAGCTAGGATGAGGTGGGGGAAGGGGAAATGAGGAAACTGTTGAAATCCACATTGATGCCCTGGGGTTGAAGTGTTCTGAGGCAGAAGATGAGGCGTTCTTCCTCCAGGCGTCTGGTGGTGAGGGAGCGGCGGTGAAGGAGGCCCAGCACCTCCATATCCTCGGCAGAGTGGGAGGGGGAGTTGAAATGTTGAGCCACGGGGCGATTTGGTTGATTGGTGCGGGTGTCTCGGAGATGTTCCCTAAAGCGCTCTGCTAGGAGGCGCCCAGTCTCCCCAATGTAGAGGAGACCGCATCGGGAGCAACGGATACAATAAATGATATTAGTGGATGTGCAGGTAAAACCTTAATGGATGTGGAAGGCTCCTTTAGGGCCTTGGATGGAGGTGAGGGAGGAGGTGTGGGCACAGGTTTTACAGTTCCTGCGGTGGCAGGGGAAAGTGCCAGGATGGGAGGGTGGGTCGTAGGGGGTCGTGGACCTGACCAGGTAGTCACGGAGGGAACGGTCTTTGCGGAAGGCGGAGAGGGGTGGGGAGAGAAATATATCCCTGGTGATGGGGTCTGTTTGGAGGTGGCGGAAATGTCGGCGGATGATTTGGTTTATGCGAAGGTTGGTAGGGTGGAAGGTGAGCACCAGGGGCGTTCTGTCCTTGTTGCGGTTGGAGGGGTTGGGTCTGAGGGCGGAGGTGCGGGATGTGGACAAGATGCGTTGGAGGGCATCTTTAACCACGTGGGAAGGGAAATTGCGGTCTCTAAAGAAGGAGGCCATCTGGTGTGTTCTATGGTGGAACTGCTCCTCCTGGGAGCAGATATGGCGGAGGCGGAGGAATTGGGAATACGGGATGGCATTTTTGCAAGAGGTAGGGTGGGAAGAGGTGTAATCCAAGTAGCTGTGGGAGTCGGTGGGTTTGTAGAAAATGTCAGTGTCAAGTCGGTCATCACTGATGGAGATGGAGAGGTCCAGGAAGGGGAGGGAGGTGTCAGAGATGGGCCAGGTAAATTTAAGGTCAGGGTGGAATGTGTTGGTGAAGTTGATGAATTGCTCAACCTCCTCACGGGAGCACGAGGTGGCACCAATGCAGTCATCAATGTAGCGGAGGAAGAGGTGGGGAGTGGTGCCGGTGTAATTACGGAAGATCAACTGCTCTACGTAGCCAACAAAGAGACAGGCATAGCTGGGGCCCATACGTCTGCCCATGGCTACCCCTTTGGTCTGGAGGAAGTGGGAGGATTCAAAGGAGAAATTGTTAAGGGTGAGGACCAGTTCGGCCAAACGAATGAGAGTGTCGGTGGAGGGGTACTGTTGGGAACGTCTGGAGAGGAAAAAACGGAGGGCTTGGAGGCCCTGGTCATGGCGGATGGAGGTGTAGAGGGATTGGGTATCCATGGTGAAGATGAGGCATTGGGGGCCGGGGAAACGGAAGTCTTGGAGGAGGTGGAGGGCGTGGGTGGTGTCTTGAACGTGTGTGGGGAGTTCCTGGACTAGGGGGGATAGGACAGTGTCGAGGTAGGTAGAGATGAGTTCAGTGGGGCAGGAGCATGCTGAGACAATGGGTCAGCCAGGATGGTCAGGCTTGTAGATCTTGGGAAGGAGGTAGAACCGGGCAATTTAGCATGACCAATTCATCTGACCTGCACATCTTTGGACTGTGGGAGGAAACCGGAGCACCCGGAGGAAA
The DNA here is from genome assembly GCF_037043375.1 of Chiloscyllium plagiosum. NCBI lineage: Eukaryota > Metazoa > Chordata > Chondrichthyes > Orectolobiformes > Hemiscylliidae > Chiloscyllium > Chiloscyllium plagiosum. The sequence goes on along the minus strand of NW_028270145.1, from coordinate 108,354,662 downwards.
CCCACGCAGACACGGGGAGAACGTGCAAACTCCACACAGTCAGTCGCCTGAGGCGGGAATTGAACCCGAGTCTCTGGCGCTGTGAGGCAGCAGTGCTAACCACTGTGCCACCATAAGACACCAAAGCCCAGGTACACAGTTAATTGGTGATAAACATTGAAACACAGAAAATAGGGACAGGAGTAGGCTGTTCAGCCCTTGTGAGCCGGGTCCCTGTTTTAATACGATCGTGGCTGACCATCCAACTCAGTGCCCTGTTCCCAACTTCTCCCCATACCCTTTAATCCCTTTAGCCCTAAGAACCATATTTAACTCCTTCTTAAAAATAGCCAATGTTTTGGCCTCAACTACTTTCTGTGGCAGAGAATTCCACAGGCTCCTCACTCTCTGGGTGAAGACATGTCTCCTCACCTCAGTCCAAAAAGGCCTGCCCCATACCTTTAAACTGTGACCCCACCCCCACCCATTCTGAGCTCCCTTGTCATCGGGAACATTCTGAGTTTTTGATTTGATTTGATTTATTACTGTCATGTGTACCAATGTACAGTGAAACGTGTTGTCTTAAGTGCTTTATAGGCAGATTGTACTGTACAAGTACATCAGGGCAACAGAACAGAGGGCAGGACACAATGTTACAGCTGCCAAGAAGGTGCAGAGAGAGATCAACTTGTCCTATTAGAATCTTCTTGGTTTCTATGCAATCCCCCCCTTATTCTTCTCAACTCCAGTGAATATGTCCCCAACCAATCCAATCCCTCTTCACACATTAGCCCTGCCAGCCCAGGAATCAGCCTGGTAAATCTTCGCTGCACTCCCTCCATTGCCAGAGCTTCCTTCCTCTGTTAAGTTGGGGAAATATGCTGTAGCCACTGAGTAACCAATAACCTGATACTTTACAAAGGTGGTTGAGATTAAATTACAAGAGGATATTGTCCCTCTCGTTTTGACTATTATAGGTTTGGGGGATTAGGGAACTGAGAGAGGCAGTCAAAGGTTATGATGGACTCACAGCACACTTGATGGGGCGGAAGGAGAGCATGTGCTCTGTTCTGTAGCCACTGTTTCCACTCCAAGCATCCCAGTGTGGGTAGTCACCTTTCTCCAGGATGAACTGCTGGCCTTGAAACTCTGGATACTCATATCCCACCCAGCTGCAAGGCAGAGCAGAAAAGAAGAGAGTCAGTCAGATTTCCACATGAACAGACAACCTTTCATGAAACCGACATAGAGTCAGAGCTCTATAGCACAGAAACAGACCCTTCGGTCCAACTCGTCCATGCCGACCAGATATCCTAAATTAAGTCGGCACAACATTGAGAGCCAATGGCCTGTACTGCGCTGTAATATTCTATATTCTAATCTAGCCCCATTTGCCAGCATTTGGTCCATAGCCCTCAAAACCCTTCATATTTATGTACCCATCCAGATGCCTTTTAAATGTACCGACCCCCACCCATCCTCTGGCAGCTTACCAATAACCTTGATCTATGTCCAGTTTCCTCACCACTCTCACCCATTTTTCCCATAGATGCCAACTCATGCCAGGATACATTTCCATAGGCACGGCGTTCATTCCAAAGCCAATCCTAGAGGAGCTTCTCCCTTCCAAAGTCTGCACAGTGAATTTCAACAGGCAGTTTGACCACGTGGGGAATCACAGCCAAGCCCAAAGCTGTCCACAACTTAACATCTGTGCACTCGCTCTTCCTGGGAGTTCATCAGGAGACAGTCAGGTACCTGACCAAACATTCCCTCTCCCCCTTCGTTAAACTCTGTCCCCAGATACTGTCACATGCCTTGCACACTACAAGAGAAATCTGAATATAGGAGCATAACCAATTAGTCACAGCAATAGACCACTCAGCCACTTAAACTCCTCAGCCGTTCGAAAAGATCATGACTACACTACAATCCCATCTACTCCTGATAAATCTTTACCATCTTACTTATCCAGAATCTATCTGCCTCAGCCTTAAAACTATTTGGACTCTGCTTCCACTGCCTTTTGAGGAAGCCTGAATATGAGACAATAATTCTTGTTATCCCTGTTTTTATTTCCTTTAATTTGAAGCAGTGACCTCTAGTCCTAGATTTTCCCACTAAAGGAAATATCCTTTCCAAATCCACCTTGTCAACACCCCTCTGGATCTTTCAATCACTTCACATTTCCTTCTTCTCAGCTCCACCAGCCACAAGCCTAATCTGCTCATTCCTGCCTCGTCAGACAAGCTGCCCATTCCAGGTGTTAGTCCTGTCGACCTTCTCTGAGTTTTTTTTTTAGGTTAGATTACTGACAGTGTGGAAACAGGCCCTTCGACCCAAGACCCGCCGAAGCGCAACCCACCCATTCCCCTACATTTATCCCTTTACCTAACACTACAGGCAATTTAGCGTGACCAATTCACCTGACCTGCACATCTTTGGACTGTGGGAGGAAACCGGAGCACCCGGAGGAAACCCACGCAGACATGGGGAGAACGTGCAAACTCCACACAGACAGTCGCCTGAGTCAGGAATTGAACCCGGGTCTCTGGCGCTGTGAGGCAGCAGTGCTAACCACTGTGCCACCGTGCCGCCCATAGTTGCTTCCACTATTTTTACATCCTTCATTAAATAATGAGACCAACACTATGCAAAGTACCTCAGATGTGGTGTCTTCAACATCCTATACAGCTGATGCATAATCTCCCTGCTTTGTTCAATTCACTTGGCAATAAACAACAACATCTCTTAATTATGTTGCACCCTGACCTGCCACTTTTCTGCAATTATCGATATTTTCGATCGATCTGTCCCAACATCTTAGAGCAAATGGGACGTGAACCCAGGTCTCCTTTCTCTGAGGTAGGGACACTATCACTGTGCTACAAGGGGCTCTGTTTTGCAAATGTTTTTAGGTTTAATAGAATCTTTAAGTTTGCAGGGGCCAGGGTGATGCTGAATACTTACGGTCCGCATTCCACCTTAATGGATCGTATCTTGTTGAATCCTCGCTCCATGATGTTAGGACATTCCAGCATAAACTCACAATGTTTTCCCTGGAAGTTTTGCTCTTCCCAGACGGTGATCTTCCACTGGCCCATGATGTCCATCGGTTGGGTCGTCATCTTGAAATATCGCCCTGTACCTTGTGTAGCTGTGGGCGGAAGGATATATTGTCAGCGGTAGAAACAACAAGCTCTGTCTCACCAGCTGTTTCTGTTAAATGCACTGTCCTGTTCATATTGGTGGTGCTGTCTATTGATTCTGCAGTAGGGAACATCCTCACTCAAGTCCCATCCACTTATCTCACTGATATCAAACTGAGATATTAAGCTGTGCCCGTCACCATCCAAAAGGGCAAGGCCAGTGGGTTCACATGGGCACCCTCACCTCCATAGTGTCCTCAAAGTGGCACACCAACCCAACTTGGGCTATCACTCCATCATAGAATCTAGCTCATAACCTGAGACCACTTTCCCCAACAAGCACCTGGGGAAAATCCTCACCAGCAGACTGCTCCAGTAGAAGGACTGTTATTCTGATCATTTTATTTTTATATTTTTCTGATTTATTACTATGATTTTGTACTTTTGAAGGTCTGTAATGCTGGATTTTTAAAAATTCCTTTATTTTTCTAAATCTTTCCCCTCAGAATTTGTACTCAAGAATCTGTACCTAGGTACCTAAGATGGTGCCATAAGGGTCGACTTGTAAACTTTTCACTATACTCAGGTGATTATATGTGACAATAAAGTTGAGTCAATTCAAGAAGAAACCCCATTGCCTTCTTCTTAGGGGCAACTAGAATGGGAAATAAATGCCAGCCTTGCCAGCGATGCCCATAACCCAAGAATGAATTAACATGAAATGGTTTGGCCCACATTTGAATTGAGTTAATTGATTTCCCTAGTTCCTCTGTAGCAGGAGCTGGCTTCTTTAACAGCCCCGAATTGGGACAGGGTAAAGAACTGAGTGGACAAGGGGTCATCTAATCCATTCCACTTTATTTCTGTTGCCTTGCAAATGTATCCCTCTCAGGTGACTGTCCAGTTTCCTTTTGAAATCATCTGACTCTGGGGTATGGTGGCTCAGTGGTTAGCACTGCTGCCTCACAGTGCCAAGGATCTGGAGTTTGTACCTTCTCCCTGTGTCTGTGTAGGTTTCCTGCCACAGCCCAAAGATGTGCAGGTTAGGGTGAATAGGTCATGCTAAATTGCCCATAGTGTCCAGGGATGTGCAGGCTAGGTGAGTTAGTCATGGGAAATGCAGGGATAGGGTGGGGGTGTCAGTCTGTGTGGGATGCTAGTTGGAGTGTTGGAGTGTTGGGTTGAACGGCCATGGTAGGGATTTTATATCCACTATCAATGCTGTGCATTGCAGAATCAGCTTGGGCGTAGACTGGTTGGCTGAGTGGCCTCCTCCTGTGCTGTTATTACACTATAACAAGCTCCACAATAACAACACTCTGCATAAAATATTTTCTCAACATCAGCGTACAGTTTCCTCCTGAAGTAATTGTAAATCTGTCTTCTAGTGACTGATCCTCTGGTCAGCCTTTTCCTTTCAAAGCACCTTCTCCTCTGATTTCACCGCCCTCCTCTCCTCCCTTACTCTCTCTGTCCGGATTTACTGTCATGCCTCAAAAGATGGGGTACTGGGCTAATGGTCGGATACTTGGTAGTGTGGATGAGCAGAGGGATCTTGGTGTCCATGTACACAGATCTTTGAAAGTTGTCACCCAGGTAAATAGTGCGGTGAAGAAGGCATATGGCGTACTGGCTTTTATTGGTAGACGAATTGAGTTCCGGAGTCCTGAGATCATGTTGCAGTTGTATAAGAATTCCTGAAGAAGGGCTTGTGCCCGAAACGTCGATTCTTCTATTCCCTGAATGCTGCCTGACCTGCTGCGCTTTTCCAACAACACATTTTCAGCAGTTGTATAAGACTCTAGTGTGGCCGCATCTGGAGTATTGTGTGCAGTTTTGGTCGCCATACTATAGGAAGGATGTGGAGGCACTGGAACGGGTGCAGAGGAGGTTTACCAGGATGTTGCCTGGTATGGTAGGAAGATCGTATGAGGAAAGGCTGAGGCACTTAGGTTTGTTTTCATTGGAGAAAAGAAGGTTTAGGGTGACTTGATAGAGGTGTACAAGATGATTAGGGGTTTAGATAGGGTTGACCGTGAGAACCTTTTTCCACGTATGGAGTCAGCTATTACGAGGGGGCATAGCTTTAAATTAAGGGGGGGTAGGCATAGGACAGATGTTAGGGGTAGGTTCTTTATTCAGCGAGTCGTGAGTTCATGGAATGCCCTGCCAGTAGCAGTGGTGGACTCTCCCTCATTATGGGCATTTAAGCGGGCATTGGATAGGCATATGGAGGATAGTGGGCTAGTGTAGGTTATGTGGGCTTGGATCGGCGCAACATCGAGGGCCAAAGGGCCTGTACTGCGCTGTATTCTTCTATGTTCTATGCCATTTCTGGTGACCTCTGACCCCACCCTATTTCTACAGCAGCAGCTCCAGGTTCTAGTCCTACCTGAAAAGTGTATTATTCTGCAGCAAAAAAACCACAGCTGGTTATCCATCTGCAAATCCTTCTGATACAACCAATGGCTGTCAGTGAGACCAGGAGCGTCCTGAGCAGTCCAAATCATGTAGTAACAGCTGCATAACAGTCTCCACATGTCAAGGACGCAGTGCGCAGGACCTTGCCTTGAGAATGTTTTATTTGATGCTTTGTAACCCCTCTATCCCCCTCATAATGCTGCTGCCTTTTTTGTATCCCTCCCTCTTATACACTCTGCCTTTATTGGCACCAGGCAAAAGTGAGGACTGCAGATGCTGGAAATCAGAGTCTAAATTAGAGTGGTGCTGGAAAAGCACCGCAGTTCAGGCAGCATCCGTGGGGTAGGAAAATCGACGTTTCGGGAAAAAGCCCTTCATCAGGACCAACTCTATCTGAATGATACCGTGCTTGCTTGACTAAGGAGAATGTCCCTTAACCGTATACACACCTTGGAACAAAGAGATTTGAGGAAGACCAACCAGTGCAGAACATGATTCTGACACATTTTGATAAGGGTAAGTAAGAAAAACCATCCCATTAGTTGATTGTACAAGGACCAGGGGACACCAATTAGTGATTTTTGGCAAGATATGCTTGGGGGAGTGTCAATCACGGACTCATAGAGGTCTACAGCTCAAAAACACCCTTCCGCCCATCGAGTATAGACAATAGACAATAAACAATAGACAATAGACAATAGGTGCAGGAGTAGGCCATTCTGCCCTTCGAGCCTGCACCACCATTCAATATGATCATGGCTGATCATTCCTAATCAGTATCCTGTTCCTGCCTTATCTCCATAACCCTTGATTCCACTATCTTTGAGAGCTCTATCCAACTCTTTCTTAAATGAATCCAGACACTGGGCCTCCACTGCCCTCTGGGGCAGAGCATTCCACACACCCACCACTCTCTGGGTGAAGAAGTTTCTCCTTATCTCTGTCCTAAATGGTCTACCCCGTATTTTTAAGCTGTGTCCTCTGGTTCAGCACTCACCCATCAGCGGAAACATGTTTCCTGCTGCCAGAGTGTCCAATCCTTTCATAATCTTATATATCTCAATCAGATCTCCTCTCAGTCTTCTAAACTCAAGGGTATACAAGCCCAGTCACTCCAGTCTTTCAGCGTAAGGTAATCCCGCCATTCCAGGAATTGACCTCGTGAACCTACGCTGCACTCCCTCAATAGCCAGAATGTCTTTCCTCAAATTTGGAGACCAGAACTGCACATAGTACTCCAGGTGTGGTCTCACCAGGGCCCTGTACAGCTGCGGAAGCACCTCTTTGCTTCTATACTCAATTCCTCTTGTTATGAAGGCCAGCATGCTATTAGCCTTCTTCACCACCTACTGTACCTGCATGCTTGCCTTCATTGACTGGTGTACAAGAACACCCAGATCTCTTTGTACTGCCCCTTTACCTAAATTGATTCCATTGAGGTAGTAATCTGCCTTCCTGTTCTTGCCACCAAAGTGGATAACCATACATTTATCCACATTAAACTGCATCTGCCATGCATCTGCCCACTCACCTAACTTGTCCAGGTCACTCTGTAATCTCCTAACATCCTCATCACATTTCACCCTGCCACCCAGCTTTGTATCATCAGCAAATTTGCTAATGTTATTGCTGATATCATCTTCTATATCATTAACATATATTGTAAAAAGCTGCGGTCCCAGCACGGATCCCTGCGGTACCCCACTGGTCACTGCCTGCCATTCCAAAATGGAGCCGTTTATCACTACCCTTTGTTTCCTATCAGCCAACCAATTTTCAATCCAATCTAGTACTTTGCCCCCAATACCACGCGCCCTAATTTTGCTCACTAACCTCCTATGTGGGACTTTATCAAAAGCTTTCTGAAAGTCCAGGTACACTACATCTACTGGATCTCCCTCATCCATCTTCAGAGTATGCGCTAGTTCTATCCCTTGTGCCAATTTCCTGCCTTTATCCCCATAGCCTTACACAATATTTCTATCCAAATAACCATCTACTGTCCCTCTTGAATACCTCCATTGAACCTATCCTGCCACATGTCCAGGCAGTACATTCCGTATCCCAACTACTTGCTGAGTGAAAAAGGTGTTTTTTTTCTCATTTTTTTCTCATTTTGTTTCACTTTTGCTTCACTTGCCTGTTGCTTTAAATCTATGCCCTCTCATTCCATGTTCTTTTACAAATGGAAACAGTTTCTCCCTAACTACTCCACCCGGCCCACTGATTTTGAAAACTTCTAACTGTTCTCCTCTCTCCAAGGAGAACGCTGTCAACTTCTTCAATCGATCCACATTGCCAAAGTTCCTCACAGCTGGAATGATTCTTGGAAATCATTTCTGCACTCTCTCTCAAAGACACCCACATTTTTTTTCTCTCTTTTCAGCATTTTGTCTCTGACTCTCTTTCTTAATCTCTCATTCCCTCTCTGGAGTTCCGGGTAGCTAGCTTGACATGGAATTCATTATTTCGAACTTACGCTGCACCACTCAGTGTTGGTGCTGTGTGGTTCAAGACAGTCTAAACTGGTTCAGGAGATGTACAAATGTTCATGCCCCATCTAGATCTCCCACAGAGTCATAGAGACATACAGCACAGAAACAGAACCTTCAATCTGACTCGTCCATGCCAAATAGATATCCTAAATTAATCCAGTCTCATTTGCCAGCATTTTGCCCATATCCCTTGAAATCCTTCCTATTGATATACCCATCCAGATGCTTTTTAAATGTTGCAATTGTACCGGCCTCCACCACTTCCTCTGGCAGCTCATTCCATACACGTACCACCCTCTGCATGAAAAAATTGCTCCACAGGTCCCTTTTAAGTCTTTCTCCTCTTACCTTAAACCAGTGACCCCTAGTTTTGAACCCCCCTATCCTGGGGAAAAGACCTTGACTATTCACCCTATCCACGGCCCTCATGATTTTATAAACTTCTATAAGGTCACCTCTGATGCTCCAGGGAAAACAGCCCCGGCCTGTTCAGCCTCTCCCTGTAGCTCAAACCCTCCAACCCTGGCAACATCCTTGTAAATCTTTTTCTGAACCCTTTCAAGTTTCACAGCATTTTTTTCTATGACAGCAAGACCAGAATTAAATGAGTATACTAAAACTGGCCTATTCAATGGACTGTACAGTCTCAACATGACCTCCCAACTCCTATACTCAATGCACTGACCAATGAAAGCAAACGTACCAGTAGCCTTCTTCACCACCCTGTCTACCTGCAACTCTACTTTGAAGGAACCTACATCCCTGGGCGTCTTTGTTTAGAAAAAATCCCCAAGGCCCCACTGGTAACAGTTTAACTCCTGCCCTTGTTTCTCTTACCAAAATGCAACACCACATATTTCTCTGAATTAAACTCCATCTGCTACTCCTGCCCATCTGATCAAGGTCCCATTGTACTCTAAGATAACCTTCTTCACTGCCCACTAATTTTGGTGCCATCTGCAAACATACTATTTCTCCTACATTCACATCCAAATCATTTACACGTAGAGGACACAGTTGTGGTCACCCACTGATAGCAAGCTCTATTGCTAGACTCATGGAACGGAAACGGGCAAGAAGTAATTTCATTGACTGCCTCCAATACATTTTTTTCCCTCTAACTTTTGTCTAAACTCTTAAGCGACTCACCTAGAGACGGATGAGCAGAGCACTTGCTGGGGTTTGCAGTGGGAAGGTCGAACAAGGAGGCTGCAGTTGTCCTGGTCAGAGAGGCGGCTCCACTTTTATACTGCTGCCTCTTGGCCAGTTTAGGTGCAGAATGAGCACAATCCCTGCAAGCTCAGCAACTAGCAGCCTTGTAAGGGTCCACGTGAGACCGAAAGCTTTTGTGCGGAGGCTCGGTGGCCATTGTGGGAAGGATCAGTTTTGCCTTTCTCTTCAAAGCTTGCCACAATAGAAAATGCTGTTTTCACTTTTGACCTGCAGCCAGATTACAAGAAAAACAGACTGACACAACACTCTAGCCCGACTGCCAGTACAATTAGTTACATGCCACTTTGCAAGTACAATGAGCTGGATATGCAGCTATGATTTAGTGAGATTATATTGTTGGAAAGTTGTTCTCTCGGTCTTGCTTAGTTCTCAGGCATCACTTCTACTCAGCAGAGTAACACCCCAGATGCATATTTTCATCCAAACCCTTCACCTTCTCTCTAATTTGGGTCCCAAATTTATGACCAAAGGCCAAAAGACAAGGAGTGGCACAGTGCTGCCTCACAGGGACATGGGTTCAATTCCTGCCCGGGGCGACTGTCTGTGTGGAGTTTGCACATTCTCCTTTGTCTGCGTGTGTTAACACTGGGTGCTCCGGTTTCTTCCCACAGTCCAAAGATGTGCAGGTTGGGTGGATTGACCATGCTAAATTGCCCCATGTTGTCCAGGGGTATGTAACTTCAGTGGATTAGCCATTGGAATTGTGGGGTTACAGGTATAGGACTGGGATGGAGGTGATGCTTTTCGGAGAGGTAGAGTGAACTACTTGGGCCGAATGGCCTGTTTCCACATTATAGGCATTCTATGAAGATGTGGCAGATGGTATTTAAGTGCAAGGTTTAGATTAGATTACTTACAGTGTGGAAACAGGCCCTTCGGCCCAACAAGTCCACACCGACCCGCCGAAGCGCAACCCACCCAGCCTCATTCCCCTACATTTACCCCTGCACCTAACACTACGGGCAATTTAGCATGGCCAATTCACCTGACCTGCGCTTTTTTGGACTGTGGGAGGAAACCGAAGCACCCGGAGGAAACCCACGCAGACAAAGGGAGAATGTGCCAACTCCACACAGTCAGTCACCTGAGGCGGGAATTGAACCCAGGTCTCTGGCGCTGTGAGGCAGCAGCGCTAACCACTGTGCCACCGTGCCGCCCAGGTGATGCACTTTAGAAGGAGAAACAAGATGATGAAGTATTTGATGAATGGCAAGATACTGGATAGCTTAGAGGGATCTCAGGGTAATTATTCGCAGATTCCTGAACTTGGAGCACGTGAATAGGATAGTTAAGAGGACATATGGGACATTTGCTTTCATCGGTTGTGGCATAAAGTGTAAGAGCAAGGAGGTACTGTTAAAGTTGTACAGAGCAGGCCTCAGCTGGAGGATTGAGTGCAGTTCCGGTCGCCTCACCATGGGAAGATTGTGATAGCATTAGAGGGGGTACAGAGGTGATTCACCAGGATGTTGTCTGGGATGGAGACTTTGAGCTATAAGCAGAGACTAAATAGGCTTGGATTGTTTTCTTTAAAGCAGAGAAGACTGAAGGGGGACATGATTGATATGGATAAGATTGATGGATGGGGTGAGTGGGAAGCAACTGTTCCCCTTGGTTGAGGGGTCGATCATGAGAGGGCATAGTTTTGGGTATGGTGAGAATCTAGAATGCACTGCCCAGGAAGGTAGTGGAGAATGGAAACCTTACAATCTTTAAAACATACTTGGGTGCGCACTTGGAATAACGTAACCTTCAAGGATATGGGACAAGGGCAGGAAATTGAGATTAGCACACCTTTCGTGGTAGTTATTGTCAGTGCAGAGTTGATGGGCCGAAGGGCCTTTTCAGCACAGCATGAATCTCTGACTCTCAGATTGGAGCCTCATCTTTTTACTTGTAATGAAGCAGTTTAAGGCTGTTGTATGAGACACCATTGAAACGCAAAAATTTATGGAAGACAAAACTAATTTTTGAAAAATAAATTGCATTTATAAAAAGCTCTCCACACCCTGTGAATATCTCAGAGTGCCTTATATCTAATTAGTTGTTTTTGGTTAAAGTTATAGAGTCATAGAGGTCTATAGCATGGAATCAGGCGCTTCGGCCCAACTTGTCCATGCTGTCCAGTTTTCACAATTTAAGCTAGTCCCATTTGCCTGCGTTTGGTCTCTATCCCTCCATACCAAACCCATCCATATACCTGTCTAAACGTTCCTTAAATGATGGAATTATGCTCCCTTCTATCACTACCTCTGGCAGCCCATTCCAGACACCCACCACCCTCTGGGTGAAATAACTGTTACTCTGGACACTTTAATATCTCTCCCCTTTCACCTGAAACCTATACCCTCTAGTTTTAGACTCCCCTATCATGAGGAAAAGCTGTTGACTATCTGTGTTATCTCTGCCTCTCATTGGGGTTGCTGTATTAGTAAGAAATGAAATTAAATCAATGGTAAGGGACAAAGTAGGGTCAGATGATGTAGAATCTGTGTGGGGAGAATTGAGGAACCACAAAGGTTAAAACAAAAACCATAGCTGGAGTTATGTCCAGGCCCCCAAACAGTAGTCAGGAGCTGGGGTGCAAGATACACCAGGAGATAGAAAAGATGTGTAGGAAAGGCAAAGTTACAGTGACCAAGGGGGATTTCAATATGCAGGTGGACTGAGAAAATCAGGTTAGTAATGATTTGCAAGGAAAGGAATTATTGGAATGTCTACGAGATGGCATTTTGGAACAGCTTGTGGTGGCACCAACTAGGGAAAAGGCAATTTAGTGTTGTGCAATGAGTCAGATTTGGTAAGGAAGCTTAACGTGAAGGAACCCTTAGGAGGCAGTAATCATAACATGATTGAATTTACTCTGCAATTTGAGAGGGAGTAGATAGAATTAGAGGCAACGGTATTACAGCTGAATAAAGGCACCTACAAAGGCAAGAGGGAGCAGCTGGGTAGAATTGACTGGGAGCCTGGCAGGAGAGACAGTGGAATAGCAATTGCAGGAGTTTCTGGGAGTAATTCAGGAGACATAGCAGAGATACATCCTGAGGTAAAGGAAGCATAGTACAGGGAGGATGAGGCAACCGTGGCTGACTAGGGAAGCTAAGGATAGCATAAAAGCAAAAGAGAAAGCATATAATGTGGCAAAGGGCAGTGGGAAACCAGAGGACTGGCAAGCTTACAAAGACAAACAGAGGGCAACAAAGAATGAAATAAGGAGGGAGAAAATTAAATATGAGTTTAAGCTAGCTAGTAATATCGAGGAAGACTGTAAGAGTTTCTTTGGATATGTAAAGGGCAAAAGAGAGGCAAAGATGGACATTGGGCTGCTGGAAAATGACACTGGAGTGATAGTAGTGCGGAACAAGGAAATGGGTGAGGAACTGAATAATTACTTTGTGTCACTCTTCATGGTGAAAGACACGAGTAATATCTCAAAAATTCAAAAGATTGATGGGGCAGAGCTGAGTATGGTGGCCATCACCACGGAGAAGATGCTAGAAAAACTGAATGGCCTGAAGATGGATAAATCACCTGGACCAGATGGGCAACATCTTAGAATTCTAAGGGAGATAGCTGAAGATATAGGGGAGGCGTTAGTGGTGATCTTTCAGGAATCGCTAGAATCAGGGAGGGTTCCAGAGGACTAGAAAATCACTAACATGACATCCCTGTTTAAAAAGGGAGTAAGGCAAAAGATGGAAAGTCACAGACCGATTAGCCTAACCTCAGTTGTGGGTAAGATCCTGAAATTCATTATAAAGGATGAGATTTTTGAATATTTGGAAGTATATGGTAAAATAGGGCAAAGTCAGCATGGTTTCATCAAGGGGAGGTCAGGCCTGACAAATCTGCTAGAATTCTTTGAGGAAGTAATGAGCATGTTAGACAAAGGAGAGCCAATGGATGTTATCTACCTGTACCTCTCGAAGGTCTTTGACAACGTGCCATACAGGAGGCTACTAAGTTAGATAAGGGCCCATAGCGCTAGAGGCAAGGTGCTAGCATGGATAGAAGCCTGGCTCTCTGGCAGAAAGCAGAGGGTGAGGATAAAAAGGTCCTTCCCAGGATGGCAGCCGGTGACAAGTGGTGTTCCACAAGGCTCAGCGTTTGGATGACAACTTTTCATGTTATACATTAACAATCTAGATGAAAGGACTGAGGGCATTCTGGCTTAGTTTGCATACAATACAAAGATAGGCAGAGGGACAGCTAGCATTGAGGAGGCAAGGAGGCTGCAGAGAAATTTGGAGGAAGTGAGGACTACAGATGCTGGACATCAGAGTCGAGAGTCTAGTGCTGGAAAAGCACAGCAGGTCAGGCAGCATCCGAGAAGCAGGAGAATCAATGTTTCAGGCAAAAGCCCATCATCAGGAATGGCTTGAAGGGCTGAAGAAGGGCTTACGCCTGAAATATCGATTCTCCTGCTCCTCGGATGTTGCCTGACCTGCTGTGCTTTTCCAGCACCACAATCTCAACTGCAGAAGGATTTGGACAGGTTAGGAGAGTGGACAAAGAAGTGGCAGATGGAGTACAACCTGGAGAAGTGGGAGCTCACGCACTTTCGTTGGAAGAATAGAGGCATGGACTCTTTTCTAAATGGGGAAAAGATTCAGAAATCTGAAGTGCAAAGAGGCTTGGGCGTCCTAGTCCAGAATTCTCTCAAGGTCAACTTGCAGGTTGAGTCAGTAGTTAGGAAGGCAAATGCAATGATGGCATTTATTTTGAGAGGACTTGAATATAAAAGCAGGGATGTAGTTCTGAAGCTCTATAAGGCTCTGGTCAGACCACATTTGGTCTTCTCAGGAAGGATGTACTGGTCCTGGAGCATGTTCAGAGGAGGTTCACGACAATGGTCCCAGGAATGAAAAGCTTAACATGTGAGGAACGTTTGAGAACTCTGGGTCTATACTCAGTGGAGTTTTGAAGGATGAGGGGTGATCTAATTGAAACCTACAGAATACAGAATGGCCTGGGTAGAGTGGATATTGGGAAGATATTTCCATTGGTAGGACAGACTAGGACCCGAGGGCACAGCCTTAGAGTAAAGGGAAGACCCTTTAGAACAGAGATAAGGAAAAACTTCTTCAGCCAGAGAGTGGGGAATCTGTGGAATTCACTGCCACAGAAGGCTGTAGAGGCCAGTTCATTGAGTATATTTAAGACTGAGATAGATCGGTTCTTGAGTATCAAGGGAATCAAGGGTTACGGGGAGAAAGCGGGAGAATGGGGTTGAGAAATGTATCAAGGAGAAAGTGAGGTCTGCAGATGCTGGAGATCAAAGTTGAAACTTTATTGCTGGAACAGCACAGCAGGTCAGGCAGCATCTAGGGAACAGAAGATTCGACGTTTCGGGCACAGGCCCTTCTTCAGGAATGAGCAGAGAGTGTTCAGCAGGAGAAGATAAAAGGTAGGGAGGGACTTGGAGGAGGGGCGTTGGAAATGTGATAGGTGGAAAGAGGTCAAGGTGAGGGTGATAGGTCGGAGTAGGATGGAGGCGGAGAGGTCAAGAAGAAGACTGCAGGTCAGGAAGGCGGTGCCGGGCTGGAGGGATTCGGCTGAGACAAGGTGGGGGGAGGGGGGATGAAGAAACTGGTGAAGTCCAAGTTCATCCCCTGTGGTTGGAGGGTTCCCAGTCGGAAGATAAGACGCTCCTCCTCCGACCGTCGCGTTGTTGTGGTTTGGCGGTGGATGAGTCCAATGACCTGCATATCCTCGGTGGAGTGGGAGGGGGAGTTGAAATGCTGTGCTACAGGGTGGTTGGGTTGGTTCGTCCGGGTGGCCCAGAGGTGCTCTCTGAATCGCTCCGCAAGTAGGCGGCCTGTCTCCCCAATATAGAGGAGGCCACACCGGCTGCAGCGGATGCAGTAGATGATGTGGGTGGAGGTGCAGGTGAATCTGTGGCGGATATGGAAGTTTCCTTTGGGGCCTTGGAGAGAAGTGAGGGGGGAGGTGTGGGCGCAAGTGTTGCACCTCCTGCGGTTGCAAGGGAAGGTGCCGGGAGTGGAGGTTGGGTCGGTGGGGGGTGTGGATCTGACAAGGGAGTCGCGGAGGGAGTGGTCTCTACGGAAAGCTGATAGGGGAGGGGAGGGAAATATATCCTTGGTGCTGGGGTCTGTTTGGAGGTGGCGGAAGTGACGGCGGATGATGCGCTGGGATGATCCCCAGCACCAAGGATATATTTCCCTCCCCTCCCCTATCAGCTTTCCGTAGAGACCACTCCCTCCGCGACTCCCTTGTCAGATCCACACCCCCCACCGACCCAACCTCCACTCCCGGCACCTTCCCTTGCAACCGCAGGAGGTGCAACACTTGCGCCCACACCTCCCCCCTCACTTCTCTCCAAGGCCCCAAAGGAAACTTCCATATCCGCCACAGATTCAGCCCGGCACCGCCTTCCTGACCTGCAGTCTTCTTCTTGACCTCTCCGCCTCCATCCTACTCCGACCTATCACCCTCACCTTGACCTCTTTCCACCTATCACATTTCCAACGCCCCTCCTCCAAGTCCCTCCTCCCTACCTTTTATCTTCTCCTGCTGAACACTCTCTGCTCATTCCTGAAGAAGGGCCTGTGCCCGAAACGTCGAATCTCCTGTTCCCTAGATGCTGCCTGACCTGCTGTGCTGTTCCAGCAATAAAGTTTCAACTGAGAAATGTATCAGCCATGATTGAAAGGTGGAGCACACTTGATGGGCTGATTGGCCTATTTTCTGCTCCTAGGTCTTATGGTCCATTTCCATAAGGTCACTCCTCAGTCTCCTACCCTCCAGGGGTAAAAAGTCCCAGTCTATCCAACCTCTCCTTATAACTGAACCATATAACTGAAGTGTGATTGCTCTTATAATGTGGTACCCACAGAGGCACAGAAAGGTGTGACAAATATCAATGCAATAATGACAAGATGGTCAGTTTTTTTGGTGATGATTTGCCCATTCGCCCAGTGGAGACTAGTGCACTGGAAATCAAGCCCACTATTTCATGAGTGGTCACAACTATGTCAATGACCAATTGAATCACTAGGGTGGTTAGTTTGCCTGACTGGGACCAGTCTCTACGAGAAACTCACACCAGGTTTCATCAATGGAGAAGAAAAGCAACTTGTTTATTATAAACAAACACATCATTTAACAAGTGGCAAACTGAATTATTAATTACTGATATTCAGACTCAAACATTTCCCCATTTAAATCACAACACATCCACACACACACATATATATAGACACACCCCCACATCTACGCACACACACGCATATGCACACACACACCCATCCACATCTACACACACACACATGCATTCGTACACACACACTCACACATGCATACGTACACACACACATGCACGTACACACACACACCCATACAGACACACACACACACATACACATACCCTCCAGCGCGCGTGCACACACACACATTCACACACACCCCAAAAGCACGCACGTACACATCCATGCACACACACACACACAAAGATAAACTGCCACTTCAGAAAAAATATGTGTGGTTACTTATGCAAAAAAGATCAAATTCTGTGGATCAAGAGTTCAAACCAGACAGGTACAATGAGGTGACTTTCTCACAACTCTTCTAGCTTCTGGCGATGATAACACTTTGTAGTTTACTGCAGAAAATCCTCAATTTAGTCACCAGTCAGCTTGACCGAGGTTTGAGTTGGAAATTCCTCTCTGCAAAGGCTTTGAGTACTGAGAGAGAGATAGAGATAGAGGTAAAGGTAGAAAAGGAGATAGAACCAGAGACAGAGACCTGTTGTGGTTTGCAAGCTTTTCAGAGATTTGTTGTCACTACCTTCCGTTCTGTGCTGAAGCAAATCTATAAGCTGCTGCTGGTAAATGCATTTCAATACACAAGAGCCTGGCACCAGATAATCTCACAAAATTATCACATCCCGTTTCTCCAAAAGATACATGGGCTTGTGTAATCAATAAATAAACACCACACAGTTCCGCTTTCCCCTTCAAGTTGTAAAGAAATATAAATAATTTGCAATATCTGCAACATACTAATATCCAAACCTCAACGTTTCCAGTTCCAAATAAAAAAATGAGTCCTTGATCAGGGATGAAGTAACATTTCTGAATGCATTTCAGTACAAGGTAAATATGACAATAATACAATGCAGCTCAGGATTATTATACTCCTTCACCCTCATTCTTGGAAGATTTGTGCAATTTCTTATAACTGTTTCCTCTAAAATTTTTAAAATTGTGGGATTGAATTGAGAAACTCAGATGAAATAACCTGACATTTTAAGTTTTGCATTTCTCGCCTAAGGCTCGGGGACTATGATCAGTGGGTGTTAGTGTGTTCTTTTGGTCACATTGGGCATAAACTTCAAAATGCTAGCAGCCTGCAACAATCCCAGAGTCTCCTTTATTTATTTATTGCAGAGAGAGCTTCTTATTCTGATACTGCTACAATTTGTTGGGTAGCCCCCAGATTCTAATTTCCCAATTCATCATCTTGTGATAAGACTCCACCACCCCCAAGTCATTGGCTTTATTTGCCATGTTAAAATGTTGACTAAAGTCAGGGGCAGTGACAACAATCCATTTTCTGAGATTACTTTGGCTTCTTGAAAGCTATTGGCACATTTTGACCATATTACCCCTTGCCTGTTATCACAATAAATCTGTTAAAGGTACAACTACAGTGCTGAAGTTAGGCATGAACTCCCAATATAAACAACACAGCAATGGAAATTTCTGAGGAACAGGGAAATGTGTGTCTGCATGGGGTGTGTGTGTGTGTGTGTTTGTGTATGTGTGTGTAGGTGTATGCGTGTATAGGTGTGTGTACATATGCATGTGTGTGTAGATGTGTGCGTGTGTATGTGTGTGTAGATGTGTGCGTGTGTATGTGTGTGTGTATGTGTACGTATGCATGTGTGTGTGTGGGGATGGGTGTGTGTGTGGGTGCATGTGTGTGCATGTATGTATGTGTGTATGTGTGTGTGCGTGTGTGTGTGTACGTATGCATGTGTGTGTGGGTGTGTCTGTGTGTGCGTGTATGTGTGTGTGTGTGCGTGTATGTGTGTGTGGGTGTGTGCGTGTGTATGTGTGTGTACGTGTGTGTGTGTACATATGCATGTGTGTGTGGAGGTGGGTGTGTGCGTGTATGCGTGTGTGGGTGCGTGTGTGTGTGCGTGTATGTGTGTGTGTATGTGTGTGTACGTATGCATGTGTGTGTAGGTGTGTGTGTGTGTGGGTGTGTGTGTGTGCATGTATGTGTGTGTGGGTGTGTGTGCGTGTATGTGTGTGTGTATGTGGGTGCGGGTATATGTCTATCAGAGCGGAAACCTTCACGGCATTTCTCAACACTTGTCCTTTCCTTACAATGTGTCCTATGTGAGTTACCCTAACTTACACAAACTCACTCTTGGCAAGATTTATTGCAAAGCCAGCTAACAGAAACTGTTTGAATAAGTCTAATTGTTTGACACAGTCTTCCCAGGTGTCACTATATACCAAGAAAATAAAGTACACAGGAAGATACTTGAGCTGCAACTTGATTCTTAAGGCTTGGGAATGCTGCTGGGGTGTTTTTCAGTCTGAGTTGTATGACTCAATATTAAGATAAAGCATTTGGTGTAACAAAGGCAGCTATTTACCTTTCATTCAATCAGTCTTAGTAAAGTCTTAAGCATTGTCAACACAATCCATAGTCTTTTAACCCAGGAATTGGGTTTGAATTTGCTTTTGTTACTGATCAACTTTTCTGTAGTCTGTGCAGAATCTCAAAGATTGACTGGCTAACAGGAAGCAGAGACTATCATAAGTGGGTCTTTTTCAGGCTGGTAAGATTTGATAAATCACGTACCACAATGATTGGGGCTAGGACTTCAACTGCTCAGAACTTACATAAAAAGATTTAGGTGATGGTTGGTGAATTTGCTGATGACACAAAGACAGATGGGAAGGTAAGTGAGGAGGATGTAAGGAGCCAATGAAAAGATATAGATAGGTTGCATAAGTTGGCAAAGATGTGGTAAATTGAGTATAGTGTGAGAAAAAGTGAAATTGTCCATTTGGGCAGAAAGAATAAAAAAAAATCATGTTATCAAATTAGGGGGAAATACAGAGTTCTGAGATTCATGCATGAATCACAAAACATTAGCGTGCAGCTGCAGTAAGCAATTAAGAATAAGCAGCATTTTATCAAAGTGAAATTAATACAGATATAAGGAGGTGGTGTGACTGCAGGGCAATACTGTTCAGTTTTAGCCACTTTACTTAAGGAAGGAGGTAAATGCATTTGGAGAAGATTTATTGGACTAATGGGCAAATTATTTGGCACATTGTCTTTTAAGGAGTATTGGGCAGATCAGGCCTGTATCTGATGGAGTTTAGAAGAGTAGTCAGTGACTTGGTTGAAACACATCCTGAGAAGTCCTGATGAAGGGCTTTTGCCCGAAACATCGATTTTGCTGCTTCTCAGATGCTGCCTGAACAGAGGTGCTCTTCCAGCACCACTAATCCAAAATCTGGTTTCCAGCATCTGCAGTCATTGTTTCTACCTGAGAAGTCTAGACAGGGTGGTGTAATGTCAGGCTGGAAAAGCCTGACAGGTTCTTTAACGTCAAAGTGAAGTTATATAATTCTTTTAAACAATGGATCACACAGTTGGCATCAGGTCAGAAAATTTAAGTCCCACATCGAGAGACTTGAAGTTCAAATCTAGGAGGTCACTTCAGTGAGATGCCGAGGGAGTGCTGCACTGTCAGTTCTGCAGCGTTTTGGATTACCCATTAAACAGAGGCCCAATCTGCGCTCTGAGTTAGCTACAAACCATTCCAAGGTATTGGTTTGAAAAACCGGAAGGTGATCCCAGTTTCCAATTTTTGTTCCTTAACCAAAAGCTCAGGATAACATTCTAACCACACTGCGGCTTCTGGGAATATGCTTCACTGCTACAATTCCCATATCACAACCACGTTTACAAGCACAACCTTCTAGCAAGCTTGACGGCAGGAATTGCAACGAATTAGGTCCCAAAGACTGTATTTCCTTCTCAACGTAATCGGACTTAAGCCCATGATCAACCTTCCTGTCCCTAATTAAGATCCTAGGAGGTCACTCCCTTTGGGATTCCCCCAGCAACAGGAGGACCTGACACTGGGCTGAATTGCTGAGAGCTGCAATGCATTGAGCAGCTTATCGCTGGGGTGTGAGGGGGTGCAGAGGAGAGATTCCCCTCATTGAGAGATGATCACAGAATTAGTACTGACGCATCGTGTCTGCACCAGCTCCATTTCCTAGTGCACCTTTCCTGTCTTTTTCCCACATTCCTGCTCACCTAAAGAAAATCCTAAAGAAATTGCTTTCTAAAGAAAATCCAATGCCCTCTTCAATGCCTCCGTTATCGCTCCCAAAACCACATTTCCAGGAAGTGTACTCCAGACCCTAACTCCTCGCTATGTGAAAATGTTTGCTTCTCACATCATCCTTGCTTCAATTGCATATAGAGTCATAGAGACGTACAGCAAGGAAACAGACCCTTCGGTCCAACCCGTCCATGCCGACCAGATATCCCAACATAATCTAGTCCCACCTGCCAGCACCTGGCCCATATCCCTCCAAACCCTTCTGATTCATATACCCATCCAGATGCCTTTTAAATGTTGCAATTGTACTAGTCTCTCCCACTTCCTCTGGCAGCTCATTCCATACACGTACCACCCTCTGCATGAAAATGTTGCCCCTTAGGTTCCTTTTATATCTTTCCCCTCTCACCCTAAACCTATGCCCTCTAGTTCTGTACTCCCTGACCTCAGGGAAAAGACTTTGCCTATTTATCCTATCCATGCCCCTCATAATTTTGTAAACCTCTATAAGGTCACCCCCTCAGCCTCCGACACTCCAGGGAAAACAGCCCCAGCCTGTTCAGGCTCTCCCTGTAGCTCAAATCCTCCGACCCTGACAACGTCCTTGTAAATCTTTTCTGAACCCTTTCAAGTTTCACAACATCTTTCCAATAGGAAGGAGACCAGAATTGCACGCAATATTCCAAAAGTGGCCTAACCAATGTCCTGTAGAGCCACAACATGACCTCCCAACTCCTGTACTCAATACTCTGACCAATAAAGGAAAGCATACCAAACACCTTCTTCACTATCCTATCTACCTGCGACTCCACTTTCAAGGAGCTATGAACCTGCACTCCAAGGTCTCTTTGTTCAGCAACACTCCCTAAGACCTTAACATTAACCATATAAGTCCTGCTTTCCCAAAATGCAGCACCTCACAATTATCTAAATTAAACTCCATCTGCCACTTCTCAGCCCATTGGCCCATCATAAGACATAGGAGCAGAAATTAGGCCATTCAGCCCATTGCATCTGCTCCACCATTCAGTCATGGCTGATAAGTTTCTCAACCCCATTCTCCCACTTTCTCCCCATAACCCTTAATCCCCTTGATACTGAAGAACCGATCTATCTCAGTCTTAAATATACTCAATGGCCTGGCCTCCAAGGGTTCTGTGGCAATGAATCCTATAGATTCCCCACTCTCCGGCTGAAGCAGTTTCTCCTTATCTCTGTTCTAAAAGGCTGTCCCTTTACTCTAAGGCTGTGCCCTACGGTCCTTGTCTTTCCCCAATGGAAACATCTTCCCAACATCTACTCTGTCCAGGTCATTCAGTATTCTGTAGGTTTCAATTAGATCACCCCTCATCCTTCTAAACTCCACTGAGTATAGACCCAGAGTTCTCAAACATTCCTCACATGTTAAGCTATTCATTCCTGGGACCATTCTCTTGAACCTCCTCTGAACACGCTCCAGGGCCAGTACATCCTTCCTGAGATATGGGGCCCAAAACTGCACGCAACATTCCAAATGTAGTCTGATCAGAGTCTTATAGAGCCTCAGATGTACATCCTTGCTTTTATATTCAAGTCCTCTCAAAATAAATGTCACTTTAATATCACTTTAAATCTTTAAATTTTTGCCCTCTCATTCTCGTTTGTTTTACAAGCAGGAACTCTGTCCAGCTCACTCATGCAAACTTCACTGAAATCATCCTCTGCTGGAGAGCAGTCCCAACTCCACCAATCTAACCTCAAAGCTGAAGTTTCACATTTCTGGAAGCGTTCTTGTAAATGACTTCTGCACTCTGTCTCCAATGCATTCACAACTTCCCTCTACTGTGGTGCCCACAACTGTACACAATGATCAAACTGAGTCCGAACATGTGCCTTGTACAAGGTCAACAACATCTCCTTGCTCTAGCACTCTGTGCCCTTATTAATAAAGCCAAGGACGCTGCCACCTTTGCTTACTGCTCTCTCCAGCTGTTCTGTCACCTTCAATGATCTTTGTTCATACACCATTGAGAGTTCTACCTTCATTTTATCAAGTCACTCAATGTTATTCCAACTAAACTGCGAACGTTGGGGGTAGTCTATGGTATTCTATGGTATAAACTGCAAAAGTGCATAATCGAGTAATTAGAAGTTTGGCTGGCAAAGGTGCATCTCCCCCATACACCCCATGGTCTTGCTTTTAGGGGAAATCTTGTTGGTAGCCATGCCTCTGCCTGTTTGAGAGCTAGCTTCCAGGGCTTATGCCCGAAACGTCGATTGTCCTGCTCCTTGGATGCTGCCTGACCTGCTGCGCTTTTCCAGCAACACATTTTCAGCTCTGATCTCCAGCATCTGCAGCCCTCACTTTCTCTCAGCCTAATATCTCGGCAGGATCATGTCCCAGCTTTCAAAACCATTGGATGGAAAGGACACATGTCACAAGGTCTTCAAAGGTGTGAGATAAATACAAGTCTTCCCTGTCAGACGATTGGCGTTTCTTACAAACCCTCAGCACCCGGGTGTTTGCCAGTCAGATTTATACATCAAAAACTCAGCCAATTTGTCAGAGAAATGAGATGGCAAACTGCATTGAGAATGATATCTGGAGCGGTGGATAGGTGACACAGTGGCTCAGTGGTTAACATTAAGGATGTGGGTATAATTCCTGCCTCGGGCCACTGTCTGTGTTGAGTTTGCACATTCTCCCACATGGGTTTCCTCCCACAGTGCAAAGATATGCAGGATATGCCATGCTAAATTGCCCATGCTAAATGGCCCATAGTGTTAGGTGCATTAGTCAGGGGTAAGTATAGGGGAGTGAGTTACTCTTCAGAGGGTTGGTCTGGACTTGTTGGGTCACATAGCCTGTTTCCACACTTTAGGGAATCTAATCTAATCAAGGGTTGTTCTGTCATGTCTCTGGATGTGGCAATGAGTGCCATTTTGCTGCAGATGGCGCCAGTGTTCTGTTGATGCTTGTTGCAATTAGTTTAGATTTGCAGAAAAAATTTCGACCGACATTCCACACAAACACAGTGGCTACAAGTGCAGGTCAGATGCTAGGAGTACTGCGCTGAGTAACTCCACTCCTGACTCCCCAAGGCCTGTCCACCATCTACAAACCACAATACGGGATTGCAATGGAATACTCCCCACTCAGGGTCATGTGTCAGAGAGATGTACAGCACAGAAACAGACCCTATGGTCCGACTAGTCCATGCTGACCAGATATCCTAAATTAATCTAGTCCTATTTGCCAGTAATTGGCCCATATCTCTCTAAACCCTTCCTTTTCGTATACCCATCCAGATGCCTTTTAAATGTTGTAATTGTACCAGACTCCACCACTTCCTCTGGCAGCTCATTCTATACACGCACCTCCTCTGTGTAAAAAGTTGCCCCTTAGATCCCTTTTAACTCTTTCCCTTCTCACCTTAAGCCTACGCCCTCTAGTTCTGGACTCCCCCCCCCCCCCCCCCCCAACCCAGGCAAAAGACCTTGTCTGTTTACCCTATCCATGCCCCTTGTGATTTTATAAACCTTTTGTCTGCAAGGTAGAAAGACCCTAATGGGAGTTATCTACAGGCCCTCAAACAGTAGCCTGGATGTAGTGTGTAAGTTGACTAAGGAGCTGAAATTGGCCTGTCGCAAAGATATTACTACAGTTGTTGTGGGGGATTTCAACATGCAGGTAGACTGGGAGAATCAGGACGGTACTGGACCCCAAGAAAGGGAGTTTGAGGCTGACGAGGGAAGTTAAGGACCATATAAAGACAAAAGGAAAAAAGTATAACATAGCAAAGATGAGTGGGAAATCTGAGGACTAGGAAGCTTTTAAAGAACAACAAAGGATAACTAAAAAGGAAATACACAAAGAAAAAATAAGGTACGAAGGTAAACTGGCCAAAAATATAAAGGAGGATAGTAAAGGCTTTTTTAGGTATTTGAAAAGAAAAAAAATGGTTAAGACTAAAATTGGTCCCTCGAAGTCAGAAACAGGTAAATTTATTACGAGGAACAAAGAAATGGCAGAAGAGTTGAATTGGTACTTTAGATCTGTCTTCACTGGGGAAGACACGAGCAATCTCCCAGATGTAATAGTGGCTGAAGGACCTGAACTGAAGGGATTAGGTGTTGGATAGACTGTTAGGTCTGAAGGTTGATAAGTCCCCGGGACCTGATGGTCTGTATCCCAGGGTACTGAAGGAGGTGGCTCTAGAGATCGTGGATGCGTTGGTGATCATTTTCCAATGTCCTACAGATTCAGGATCAGTTCCTGCGGATTGGAGGGTGGCTAATGGTGCCCCACTTTTCAATAAAGGAGGGAGAGAGAAAACAGAAAATTATAGACCAGTTAGTCTGACCTCAGTGGTGGGAAAGATGCTGGAGTCTATTATAAAAGATGAAATTATGACACATCTGGATAGCAGTAACAGGATAGGTCAGAGTCAGCATGGATTTATGAATGGGAAATCATGCTTGACTAATCTTCTGGAATTTTTTGAGGATGTAACTCTGAAGATGGACGAGGGAGGTCCAGTAGATGTAGTGTACCTGGACTTTCAGAAAGCCTTTGATAAAGTCCCACATAGGAGGTTAGTGAGCAAAATTTGGGCACATGGTATTAGGGGCAAAATACTGACATGGATTGAAAATTGGCTGGCTGACAGGAAACAAAGAGTAGTGATAAATGGCTCCCTTTTGGAATGGCAGACAGTGACCAGTGGTGTGCCACAGGGATCAGTGCTGGGACCTCAGCTTTTTACAATGTACATTAATGATATAAATGATGCTACGAAAAGTAATATCAGCAAATTTGCTGATGACACAAAGCTGGGTGGCAGAGTGAAATGTGAGGAGGATGTTAGGAGAATACAGGGTGGCTTGGACAGGCTAGGTGAGTGGCAGATGCAGTTTAATGAGAATAAATGTGTGGTTATCCACTTTGGTGGCAAGAACAGGAAGGCAGATTACTACCTAAATGGAGTCCAGTTAGGTAAAGGGGCAGTACAACGTGATCTAGGTGTTCTTGTACACCAGTCAATGAAGGTAAGCATGCAGGTACAGCAGGCAGTGAAGAAGGCTAATAGCGTGCTGGCCTTCATAACAAGAGGAATTGAGTATAGAAGCAAGGACGTCCTTCTGCAGCTGTACAGGACCCTGGTGAGACTGCACCTGGAATATTGTGCACAGTTTTGGTCTCCAAATTTGAGGAAAGACATTCTGGCTATTGAGGGAGTGAAGCCTAGGTTCACGAGATCAATTCCTGGAATGGCGGGACTATCTTACGCTGAAAGACTGGAGCGACTGGGCTTGTATACACTCGAGTTTAGAAAGCTGAGAGGGGATCTGATTGAAACGTATAAGATTATTAAAGGATTGGACACTCTGGAGGCAGGAAGCATGTTTCCGCTGATGGGTGAGTCCCGAACCAGAGGACACAGTTTAAAAATAAGGGGTAGGCCACTTAGAACAGAGTTGATGAGAAACTTCTTCACCCAGAGAGTGGTGGGTGTATGGAATGCTCTGCCCCAGAAGGCTGTGGAGGCCCAGTCTCTGGATACTTTCAAGATAGAGCTCTTAAGGATAGTGGAATCAAGGGTTATGGTGATAAGGCAGGAACAGGATACTGATTAAGGATTATCAGCCATGATCATATTGAATGGTGGTGCAGGCTCGAAGGGCAGAATGGCCTACTCCTGCACCTATTGTCTATTGCAGCTCCAACAATAATTAAGAAGCTTGACGCCATCCTGGAAAAAGAAGTCAATTTGATCGATCCTGCTATGACTATCATGACCATCCACTCCCTCCATTCCTGAAGCTCAGGAGCAGGAGTGTGTACCGTTTACAAGAAGCACTGCAGAAATTCACCAAAGTTCCTGCAACAACATCTCACAACCTCTCCAACCTCCAAGGACCTGTCAGGGCGAAAGGAAAAGCTGGTCGATCTAGGGAATGCCGGATGACTAGAGAAGTTGAGGTTTTGGTTAAGAAAAAGAAGGAAGCATATGTCAGGTATAGACGGGATAGGAGAAAGTGAGGGCTGCAGATGCTGGAGATCAGAGCGGAAAATGTGTTGCTGGAAAAGCGCAGCAGGTCAGGCAGCATCCAAGGAACAGGAGAATCAATGTTTCGGGCATAAGCCCTTCTTCAGGAATGATAGACAGGATAGATCAAGTGAATCCTTGGAAGAGTATAAAGGCAGTATGAGTATACTTAAGAGGGAAATCAGGAGGGCAAAAAGGGGACATGAGATAGCTTTGGCAAATAGAGTTAAGGAGAATCCAAAAGGCTTTTATAAATACATTGAAGACAAAAGTGTAACTATGGAGAGAATAGGGCCCCTCAAAGATCAGCAAGGTGGCCTTTGTGTGGAGCCACAGGAGATGGGGGAGATACTAAACGAGTATTTTGCATCAGTGTTTACTGTGAAGAAGGACATGGAAGATATAGACTGTAGGGAATTAGATGATGACATCTTGAAAAATGCCCATATTACAGAGGAGAAAGTGCTGGATGCCCTGAAACACAGAAAAGTGAATAAATCCCCAGGACCTGATCAGGTGTACCCTAGAACTCTGTGGGAAGCTAGGGAAGTGATTGCTGGGCCTCTTACTGAGATATTTGTATCATCGATAGTCACAGGTGAAGTGCCAAAAAACTAGAGATTGGCTAACGTGGTGCTACTATATAAGAAAGGTGGTAAGGATAAGCCAGGGAACTATAGACCAGTGAGCCTGACATCAGTGGTGGGCAAGTTGTTGGAGGGAACCCAGTGTGACAGGATTTACACGTATTCGGAAAGGCAAGGACTGATTAGGGATAGTCAACATGGTTTTGCACGTGGGAAATCATGCCTGACGAACTTGATTGAGTTTTTTGAAGAAATAACAAAGAGGGTTGATGAGGGCAGAGTGGTAGACGTGACCTATATGGACTTCAGTAAGGTGTTTGGCGTGGGAGACAGGTTAGCAAGGTTAAATCTCATACAAAGAATACTGAGAGAACTAGCCATTTAAATACAGGACTGGATCGAAGGTAGAAGACAGAGGGTGGTGGTGGAGGGTTGCTTTTCAGACTGGAGGCCTGTGACCAGTACAGTGCCACAAGGATCAGTGCTGGGTCTACTACTTTTTGTCACTTATATAAATGATTTGAATATGAACATAGGAGCTACAGCTAGTAAGTTTGCAGATGATGCAAAAATTGGAGGTGTAGTGGATAGCAAAGAAGGTTACCTCAGAGTACAATAGGATCTTGATCCAGTAGGTCAATGGGCTGAGGAGTTTAATTTAGATAAACGTGAGGTGCAGCATTTTGGTAAAACAAATCAGGATTGGACTTATACACTTAATAGTAAGGTCCTGGGGAGTGTTGCTGAACAAAAAGATCTTGAAGTGCAGGTTCATAGCTCCTTGAAAGTGGAGTTGCAGGTAGATAGGATAGTGAAGCAGGTGTTTGGTATGCTTTCTTTCTTGGTCAGAGTATTGAGTACAGGAGTTGGGAGGTCATGTTGCAGCTGTACAGGACATTGGTTAGGTCACTGTTGGAATATTGCTTGCAATTCAGGTCTCCTTCCTATTGGAAAAAGATGTTTTTCTTAATCAAACCATCAATTTCTTTAGTCATCCAGCATTCCCGAAAACTACCAGCCTTTCCTATCATCCTAACAGGAATATGCTTTCTCTGGATTCTTGTTATCTAATTTCTAAAGGCTTCCCGTTTTCCAGCTGTCCCTTTACCTGTGAACATCTGCACCCAATCAGCTTTCGAAAGTTCTTGCCTAATACCATCAAAATTGGCCTTTCTCCAATTTAGAACTTCAACTTTTAGATCTGGTATATCCTTTTCCATCATTATTTTAAAACTAATAGAATTATGGTCGCTGGCCCCAAAGTGCTCCCCCACTGACACCTCAGTCACCTGCCCTGCCTTATTTCCCAAGAGTAGGTCAAGTTTTGCACCTTCTCTCATAGGTACATCCACATACTGAATCAGAAAATTGTCTTGTACACACTTAACAAATTCCTCTCCATCTAAACCCTTAACACTATGGCCCAGTCCCAGTCCCAGTCCCAGTCCCAGTCCCAGTCGATGTTTGGAAATTTAAAATCCCCTACCATAATCACCTTATTTTTCTTCGAGATAGCTGAGATCTCCTTACAAGTTTGTTTCTCAATTTCCCTCTGACGAATAGGGGGTCTATAATACAATCCCAATAAGGTTATCATCCCTTTCTTATTTGTCAGTTCCACCCAAATACAGTGGTGACCCCGGAATCCAAACGCCCTATTGTTTGAACAAATTGGAATCCGAACAATTATTTCGAGAAAATTTTGCCCTAAAATCCGAATACACTTTCAGAATCTGAACACCACGTACCGTTCAGGTCACACATTGTTTGTTCAGTTCATCCCGGGAAGTAGTCGTGAAAGCATCTCTCGTGTGTCCATCACTAGTTTACCTCATTTTTTCACCTTGAGTGGTGCTGTTTTTTTTAAATTAATACCCTTGTGTATTCACCATGGTACCCAAGAAGAGCAGTGAAGCAAATAAGTGCATCCACCATTAGCACACCTCACTAAGGTAAATGAAGTTATTTTCATGTTCGTACATTTATTTCTTGCTTTTATTATTATTACTTGATATTTAGGTCATTTACTCATCTTATTTTACCTTAACCATGTGTATTTGCAGTTAAAAGTGTCTTGAAAATGTTTTTTTTTGGAGTCCAGAAATGGATTACTTCACTTTCCATTATTTCTCATGGGGAACATAGTTTTAGAATTTGAACTTTTCGCAAGCCTCTTAGAACGAATTAAAGTCGGATTCCAAAGCATCACTGTAACTTTGCTGGATGTATTTCCAGGAATATCCTCCCACAGCACAGCTGTAATGCTATCCCTTATCAAAAATGCCATACCCTCTCCTCTCTTGCCTCCCTTTCTATCCTTCCTGTGGCATTTGTATCCTGGAACATTAAGCTGCCAGTCCTGCCCATCCCTGAGCCATTTTTCTGTAATTGCTATGATATCCCAGTCCCATGTTCCTAACCATGCCCTGAGTTCATCTGCCTTCCCTGTTAGGCCCCTTGCATTGAAATAAATGCAGTTTAATTTATTAGTCCTACCTTGTCCCTGCCTGCCCTGACTGTTTGACTCACTTCTGTTCTCAGATGTACCCGTCTCAGATTGATCTCTTTCCTCACTACCTCCCTGGGTTCCACCCCCCCCCCCCCCCACCTTACTAGTTTAAATCCTCCCAAGCATTTCTAGCAAATTTCCCTGCCAGTATATTAGTCCCCTTCCAATTTAGGTGCAATCCGCCCTTCTTGTACAGGTCACTTCAACCCCAAAAGAGATTCCAATGATCCAAAAATGTGAATCCTTCCCCCATACACCAGCTCCTCAGCCATGCATTCATCTGCTGTATCCTCCTATTCCTGCCCTTACTAGCTCGGAGCACTGGGAATAATCCAGATATTACTACTCGCGAGGACCTCCTTTTTAAATTTCTGCCCAGGTCTCTGTAATCTCCCTTCAGAATCACAATCTGTTCCCTTCCAATGTCATTGGTTCCAATGTGGACAATGACCTCCTGCTGACCCCTCTCCCTCGTGAGAACATGCTGCACCCTCTCTGAGACATCCTTGATCCTGGTACCAGGGAAGCAACACACCATTCTGCTTTTTCTCTGCTGGCCACGGAAACATCTGTCTGTACCTCGGACTACAGAATCCCCTAACACAATTGATCTCTTGGAACCCGACGTACCCCTCGTTGCATTAGAGCCAGTCTCAATACCAGAAACTTGGCTGTTCGTGCTACGTTCCCCTGAGAATCCATCACCCCCTACATTTTCCAAAACAGCATACCTGTTTGAAATGGGTATATCCACAAAAGACTCCTGCCCTGGGTGCCTACCCCTCTTATCTTTCCTGGAGTTAACCCATCTATGTGACTGTATCTGAGACTTTCCCCCCTTCCTATAGCTGCCATCCATCATATACTGTTGCTGTTGCAAATTCCTCATTGCTTCTAACTGTCTCTCCAACTGATCCATTCGATCTGATAAAATTCGCAGCCAGCAGCATTTATGGGAGATATAATCCGCAGTAACCCTTAAACTCTCTTTAAACTCCCACATCTGACAAGAAGTATATATCACTGCAAAGGCCATTTTTGCTCCTTCACAATCTGCAGACCCAGAAAATAACACCGTCTTATTCCTCTACAAACACTGCCCCAGGCTAAATTAATAGTTATGGCTTATATTTTAAGTTTAATCAAGAGACAAATCTCCAAAAACATATAATCAAGAAAGAACCTACTCTACTCACTACTGCAGATTCTCTGTAGGCCACACTTAAAACAATGATTAACTTATTTGATTCTGTGCTGTGAACCTCGCCCAACAGTTTCTCCAAGATCAGTTGTGAATTTCGTCGTTTGATAATTTTCCCAGACGCACTCTGATGTCCATCGATACATGAATTCAAAACATCAAAGGCGGTAACTGTGCAGGTTCTCTCTCACTCTCTCGGTCTCTCCTGCAATGACCTCACCATGTGCTTCCTTTGTCTGCTCCTCTCCCTTTTAAAACTGCTGTTGTTTTGACTTTTCTTTTCCAAAGTTCCAAAACAATGCAACAGCATAAGAAACAGTAATTGCTGCTCCTGGAATTCAAGGAAATCACCTCCAGCACCTAAAATACCTCAAAAAAAGGAACAGCTGTTACTAGGAGCAGCTATAAGGAGAGGCTGAACAGGCTGGGGCTGTTTTCCCTGGAGCGTCGGAGGCTGAGGGGTGACCTTATAGAGGTTTACAAAATTATGAGGGGCAATGATAGGATAAATAGACAAGGTCTTTACCCTAGGGTGGGGGAGTCTGGAACTAGAGGGCATGGGTTTAGGGTGAGAGGGGAAAGATATAAAAGAGACCTTAGGGGCAACTTTTTCACACAGAGGGTATGTGTATGGAATGATCTGCCAGAGGAAGTGGTGGAGGCTGATACAATTGCAACATTTAAGAGGCATTTGGATGGGTATATGAATAGGAAGGGTTTGGAGGAATATGGGCCGGGTGCTGGCAGGTGGGACTAGATTGGGTTGGGATATCTGGTCGGCTGGACGGGTTGGACCGAAGGGTCTGTTTTCAAGCTGTACATCTCTGACTCTATGACTCTATGACATAGAGTCATAGAGATGTACATAGGGAATTATTTGAAAAAGGAAACATTTGCAAGGTATGTAGAAAGATGGTTCATTATCATTTTTAAGATTACTTTTTAACAAGTTAAAAATCTGTCCTTTTGGCCTACTGCATTAAGCATAACAGCTGTTCTTTAGAAAATACTTCATTTACAATCCTGTAGCAGCAACTTACATTTGCATTAGTGTTTTTATTGTATTAAAATGTCCTAAAGCGCTTCACAGACACAGTCTCAAATGTTAATGTTCTGGCTCCCAGTTTGGATTAGTCATCCAGCAACCATGGAAAAGGGTTAAAGGTGAGGAGGAAGGGAGGAACTAGAAGATGGAGAACACTTAACAATGGAGATGCAGAGAAATCTTTCTCTCTGGCAGTCATTTCTTCCCCTCTCCTCCCCTCCCCTCCTCTGAGAAATGGGATATTGGAACTTAGTCATAGAATTAAAGAGCACAGAAACAGACCTGTCAATCAAACTTATCCATACCAATTGGATATCCTAAATTAATCTAGCATTTGGCCCATATTCATCTAAACCCTTCCTATTCATATACCCATCCAAATGCCTTTTGAATGTTTTAATTGTACCAGCCTCCATCACTTCCACTGGCAGCACATTCTATACACGCACCACCCTCTGTGTGAAAAAGTTGCTCCTTAGGAACTTTTAAAATCTTTGCATTCACACCCTAAACCTATACGCTCTAGTTCTAGACTCCCCCAGTCCAGGGAAACGATCTTGTCTATTTATCCTATCCTAACGGAAGAGACAGAGAGGGGACCTGAGTGAGATGAATAAATGGTGAGGGGTATAAAATAGTGTAGATGGGAAAGAGCCTTTCCTCTTGGTGGTGGGATCAATGAGTGGGGAGGCATGGGTTTTAAGGTAAGGGGACATAAGTTTTAGAGGGGATGTGAGAAAAAAATGGTTTCATCCAGAGGGTGGTGAGCATGTGGAACTCAG
This sequence comes from Chiloscyllium plagiosum, assembly GCF_037043375.1. Classification (NCBI taxonomy): domain Eukaryota; kingdom Metazoa; phylum Chordata; class Chondrichthyes; order Orectolobiformes; family Hemiscylliidae; genus Chiloscyllium; species Chiloscyllium plagiosum. Next base: position 108,321,888 of record NW_028270145.1, on the reverse strand, counting down.
TGCCTGTAAGGGTAGCAGAGTCAGAAACCTTCATAACATTTACATGCATGTGTGATGTCAAGGCATACAAATGTGTCCTTTTGGCATATTATGGCATGATTTTATAAACCTCTTTAAGGTCAATGCTCAGCTTCCTTCACTGAAGGGTAAAAGGTCCCAGCCAATCCAGCCTCTCCCTATCCAGGTTCCTCCTGTAATTCGAAAGAAGAACGTTTCTATGAAACCTTGCGTAAGCCAAAAAGGCGCAAAGTGAAGAAGCAATTGCCATTAATTCATTTAGATTACGCCTTTTCTTGTAAAAGTGGAAATCCTCCTTGGATTTCTTTTGATTAGCGAAAACAGGTACTAACGTCGGTCTTTCGTAAAAGCGAAGTGATGTAAAGCAAACTTTCGAAAAGTGGGGGATATCTGTAACTCCAGTCCCAGTAATATCCTGGTAGTTTTTTTCTGCACTCTTTTTAATTCTCAGACAGTAGTGGACCGGTTCTTGACGAACACTGAGAGTTGGAGGTTAGAGTCATACATTTAAAGAGGTTTGAGATCTACAGCACAGAAAAAGGCCATTCAACCCATCGAGTTTTTGCTGATCAAAAACAAATCCCAAAATATTCCAATCCCATTTTCCTGCACTTTGCTCATAGACTTGTATGCCTTGACATCACATGGGCATATCTGAATGCTGCTTCAATGTTATGACGGTTTCTGACTCTGCTACCCTTACAGGCACTGAGTTCCACATCCCCACCACCCTCTGGATGAAACCATTTTTTTCACACATCCTCTCTAAACCTTATGCCCCTTACCTTAAAACATTGCCCCCCCAAATTCATTGATCCCTCCCACCAAAGGGAAAAACTCTTTCCCGCCTACACTATCTATACCCCTCACCATTTATCCATCTCTCTCAGGTCCCCTCTCTGCCTCTTCTGCTCCAAGTGAAACAACCCCCAGTCCGTCCAATCTCTCTTCATAACTGAAACTGTTCAGCCTAAGGTTAGCAGGGATAGACAGGAAAGTGGAGTCAAGGCCAGTATCGGATCAGCCATTGCCTTACTGAGTGATGGAGCAGGTCTGAAGGGGCTGAATGGCCTCTTCTGTTCTGTGAGGAGAAAGTGAGGTCTGCAGATGCTGGAGATCAGAGCTGAAAATGTGTTGCTGGAAAAGCGCAGCAGGTCAGGCAGCATCCAGGGAACAGGAGAATCGACGTTTCCTGAAGAAGGGCTTATGCCCGAAACGTCGATTCTCCTGTTCCCTGGATGCTGCCTGACCTGCTGCGCTTTTCCAGCAACACATTTTCAGCTCTTCTGTTCTGTATCTCTTCTCTCAGCTCCTGGAGCATTCCCTTTACATGTCAGAGAAATGCAAAGCAGCACCTGCTTCCAAATGGAGCTCAGAGCCTAAGGCTGTGAAACACAGAAACAAAACCTGCCTCATTATTTAATTATGAGACAGAGTAAACGCAAGAACTTTACCATAAAGCAGCTACAGCAGCCACCGCACAAAAGAAACATCCTTCAGGCAATAACTGGCTGATCTAATCTGAATAGCAACCTGTTGTAACAGGAGCAGTAGCACGGTGAATGGTGGGGGCTGCTGCTCTCAGTGTATCTGATCAGACACCGATGTTTTCACTGACACAGTGCAGTACCACTCCTGCCGCTCCACGGTTGGTGGTGCGACATGAGCAGCTTTGTTCGACCCATTGCGGCCTGTGTAAGATTCTCGGGCACTCTGGAAACCAGGGTCACCGAAGGTGCCTCCTGAACTCACCCCTGAATAGTCCAGGCCTCTACCCCACCACAACCATACCCCAGAGCCGTATGAGATGAGAATCACCTCACTCCCAAACCCTCTCTGGGTCTAATGGAGCATGGTGATGGTGCCTTTTACGCAAGGGTGGCATGATGGATCAGTGGATGGCACTGCTGCCTCACAGCGCCAAGGATCTGGGTTCGATCCCAGCCTCAGACAACTCTCTGTGTGCAGTTTGCACATTTTCCCCTTGTCTGCGTGGGTTTCCTCCCACAGTCCAAAGATGTCCAAAGGTGGATTGGCCATTGGAAATTGACTGTAGTGTTCTATCTTTGCTGCAGGGATTCTATTTCCTCCCTCCTCACCATCCCAGGCCCCAAACACACCTTCAAGGTGAAGCACTGCTTTATCCACACTTCACACAATTTAGTCTCATTGCTGCTCATAATGCGGTCTCCTCTACACTGGGGAAACAAAGTTTATACTGAGCGACGGCTTTGCAGAACATCCACGTTCTGTTCACAAAAGTAACCCTGAGCTTCCAGTTTCCTGTCACTTTAACACCCCACCCTGTTTCCTGGCCAACATCCCAGTCTCATGCTTGCTGCAGTGCTCCAGTGAAGCTCAGCACAGGACGGAAATATAGCACCTCATTTTCCGCCCCAGAACTCTGCAACCTTCTGGAATCAATATTGAGTGACTTGAGGCCATGTCTTTACCCTCGCCCCACACACCAGGCCTGGTCATCACATGGGCTGCTACCACATACAACCCATTGTCAGCTACCAGTAGCCCCCATCAGCAGCCAATCATTCTCCCAGGCTGATCTTTAATCACTCCTTTGCCTGTCCAACTGTTCTTTTCTCTCTTTAGGCTGCCTCTCCACCTATCATTTACTCCTCCCACCACCCAATCTTCCACACTAAAACCATCTCTTTCCTAGCTACCATTGGTTCTGAGGAAGAGTCACTGGACCTGAAATGTTAACTCTCATTTCTCTCCACAGATGCTGCCAGACCTATTGAGTTTCTCCAGCAATTGCTGTCCTTGTGCCTGATTTCCAGCATCCGCAGTTCCTTTGGGTTTTTTGACTGTACGTAATCTCCAACGGAACATTATCTTCACATCATCTCATCTTCAAGTAAAGAGCTCATGTTACTGTTTCACCAACCCCAGCATTTGATTGGTATGTTTACAGAATTGCAGAATGGCTACAGCAAAGAAGGAGACCGTTCAGCCCATCACGCCTGTGCCGGTTCTGTGACCTAGAGCCAGTCTCCTGCCTTTTCCCCATATCCCCTCTGACCATTTCTATCCAAATAACCATCAGCACACTCTTGAATACCCCAATTGCACCTGCCTCCAACACGTTCCCAGGATGTGCATTCCATACCCTAACATCACTCACTGAGAAAGCTTCTTTGCACATTACCTTTGCTTCATTTGCACGTCACTTTATGTCTAACAGTGTAAGAATCCATTCTTAGGTTAGGGCCCACCCCAACGCCTGAAGTCTTTGACTTACAGTTTCTTTGGAAGTGAGTACCAGTCCCTGGTAATAATCCTTGGAGAAAGTGAGGACTGCAGATGCTGGAGATCAGAGTCAAAACGTGTGGCGCTGGAAAAGTGCAGCAGGTCAGGCAGCATCCGAGGAGCAGGAGACTTGATGTTTGAAGCTTATGCTCAAAATGTCAACCCTCCTGCTCTTCGGATGCTGCCTGACCGGCTGTGCTTTTCCAGCGCCGTACTTTTTGACCCTGGTAATGATCCTGTCAATCCAGGCCCGAACGTACGTCTAGACTGACTGGACAGATGTCGAAATGATAAATCAGGCTGAATTTTGGATGGTGAATCTGTCTTTTTTGCAACAATACCCTCCCAGAGATGGAGTGTCAAGAACAAGTACAACATGCATTGGTGCGCTGTCGGTAAATGCTCTGAGCTCCTCACATAACAAGATGAATGATGGTCAATGGTAGGATAATTAAATACTGAAGGAGGCCATTCCCTGAACTTAAAGAACATAGCATTCACCAGCTTCCAAATCTCCACCCCCACCTCATCCCAGGCCCAATGCTCCCTCTTCACCCCGTCCCCTTAACCCCGGCCAACCCTACCTGTCCATCTTCTTTCCCACCCTTCCCACTGACCAATCACAGCCACCTCTGACCTGCATCTAACCATCACCAAGGTAAAAACAATGACTGCAGATGCTGGAATACAGATTCTGGATCAGTGGTGCTGGAAGAGCACAGCAATTCAGGCAGCATCCGACGAGCAGCAAAATCGACGTTTCGGGCAAAAGCCCTTCATCAGGAATAAAGGCAGAGAGCCCTATCACCATCCTACTCATTGTTCCCTCGGTCCCAGCCCCCTCCCTCTGTTTATCTGTCAGTCCCTTTCCTCTCCCCAGTCCTGACGAAAGGTTCCAAACTGAAACGTCAACTCTCCTGCTACTCTGATGTGCTTGACCCCGGTGTGCTTTTTCCAGGTCCACGCATTACCCACTCTCTTAAAGAGCTATCTCATTTGTTGGTAAGGTAAATTAGGCCAGGACTTATACACTTAATGGTAAGGTCCTGGGGAGTGTTGCTGAACAAAGAGACCTTGGAGTGCAGTTTCATAGCTCCTTGAAAGTGGAGTCGCAGGTAGATCTGATAGTGAAGAAGGTGTTTGGTATGCTTTCGTTTATTGGTCAGAGTATTGAGTACAGGAGTTGGGAGGTCATGTTACGGCTGGGCAGGACATTAGTTAGACCACTTTTGGAATATTGCATATAATTCTGGTCTCCCTGCCTCCCTTTAGGAAATACCTTGTGAAATTTTAAAGGTTTCAGAAAAGATTTACAAGAAAGTTGTCAGGGTTGGAACCTATAAGGAGAGGCTGAATAGGCTGGGGCCATTTTCCCTAGAGTGTTGAAGGCTGAGGGGTGGCCATATAGAAGTTTATAAAATCATGAAGGGCATGAATAGGGTGAATAGTCAATGTCTTTTCCTGGGGTGGGAGAGTCCAGAACTAGAGGGCATAGGTTTAGGGTGAGAGGAGAAAGATTTAAATGGGACCTAAGGGGCAACTTTTTCACGCAGAGGGTGGTGCATGTATGGAATGAGCTGCCAGACAAAATGGTGGAGGCTGGTACAATTACAACATTTAAAAGGCATCTGGATGGGTATATGAATAGGAAGAATTTGGAGGGATATGGGCCAAGTGCTGGCAAATGGCACTGGATTAGTTTAGAATATCTGGTTGGCATGGATGAGTTGGAACAATGGTCTGTTTCCATACATCTCTATGACTGTATGACTCTAGTCTCACTCCCTTGCTCTTTCCCCCAGTGCCCACAATCTCTGGTTTTTGAAGTCTTTTTACAAATTGCAATGAAAGGTCACCATTGTGACTGCTCCCATTGCCTCTTCAGACAGTGCATCCCTGATCCCGCCTGCAGTGTAAAACATTTCTCCTGGATATTGCAGGGAGGTGCAATCTATACAGCGCCTCAAACGCACATGGGAATGCCCCAGGAATGTTACATAACAAAATATGCCGCAGAGCTGCATAAGGGGATACTAGTGCCCAATATTCAGGTGCCTTTCCCTTTGTGTGATATATTTGCAGTAGGGTTAGAGTTAATGCCATCATTAAATATTTCTGATTATCACAGTTATAAATATTTCACTACAATGCTTCGGACATTACAACCGAGAACGGCAGACATTAAAGCCTCTTTATTCAACCAAATGAGTTCTCACCCATGGTTAATATGTAATGTCAGGGAGTCACTGTGAAAATTTCATCCCTTTATTAACTTTTCACTTGGCTACCTATGGTCTCTGTCTAATACTGGAGTTACTTGTGTTCAACAACAATTATTATATTCCACATTACACCGTGTGCTTTCTGAAGAGGCCACTGTTTAACCTCTCATGTCTTTGATGTATCACAGATCAATGGTATCTATTTTTACTCAATGCTTCATCCAAAATCTTTCAGCCCATTCCTATGAAAATCTGCTCATTCACTACCCATTGACCCACTCGAGCACCCATTAAAGTATTTAAGATTGTTTTCAAATGGCTTCACCTCTCCCTACTGTTCTCTGTGACTTGCTCCAACTTTCCAAAACAACTGCACACCTCTCATTCTGAACTCTTCAGCTACCCCGGGGTTTATTTGCTCTAGCCATGGTGGCTATGTCTTCAGGGAGCTCAGGCCCAAGCACGGGAATTCCCTGCAGAAACCTCTAGAGCTTGTCTTCCTCCTTCAAGAGTTCCTTACAACCAAGCCTCTTCAATGAAGGCTTTTGATTTGATTAGATTCCCTACAGTGTGGAAACAGGTCCTTCGGCCCAACCAGTCCACACCAACCCTCCGAAGAGCAACCCACCCAGACCCATTCCCCTACGTTTACCCCTGACTAATGCACCTAACACTACAGACAATTTAGCATGGTTACTCCACCTGACCTGCACATCTTTGGTCAGCCGGAGGAAACCGACGCAGACACGGGGAGAATGTGCAAACTCCACACAGACAGTTGCCGAAGACCAGAATTGAACTCGGGTCCCTGGTGCTGTGAGGTGGCAGTGCTAACCACTGAGCCACTGTGCCATCGCGTTTCAGTCTCAATGGCCTGGCTCCGCCGGGGTCTGGATGTGGAAGGCGGTACAGCCCATTGGGGCACATCGAGGCCCTAGGACGTTCTGACACACCGAATGTCCGGGGAGTTTGAACTCCCAGCTGTTTATATCCCTGGGACCCTTCATCAAAAGTCATCAACTCCCAGAAGTGGAGATTGTGGACAGTTCTACATTCCACACCCTGATAGTTACCCGGGAGATGTTAAACAGGATAAGATCTCGTCTAACTCCTGGGTGCCTGTACAACCCTCCCACAGTCACTCACACAGTCCCCTGGACTCCCTGCCTCATCCCTCACTGACTATCATCCCCACCAGACAGACTAATCCCCTCTGACACTGGGTGCACCTAACTCCCCTGCCCTCAACCCTACCTGACGTCCAGCCCCACCCCACCACTCTTGGCCCCCATCCTCCCAAACTCACTAGACTCCACCCCTCACCCGTCCCCCGACCACATCCTTGAACTGGCCTCTCACCAATTCGCTACCCACCACCACCCCACGGCGCTCCTATCAATCTGACCCTCAATACCCAGCCTCCTTCCACACATCCCATCCCCATCCCCATCCCTAAACGTTCCCACCGATAGACGCTTTCCCCTCCCCACCCCAAATTATAAGGTATCAGAGCAGAATTAAGCCATTCAGCCCATCGAGCGTGTTCTGCCATTCAGTCATGGCTGTGATCCGATATGATCACTCCACCATCTCACTGCATCCTCAAACCAATGCCTCACCTTCCAACTCACAGATTCCACCCCCCCCCACAATACCACCATCTCACACTAAATCCACCCAATGGGTGCCCTGCCTGACAATTCTTCCTGATCCTACCCAGACTCACTCCCACACCCCTCCTCCCTAACAAATACACCGATCTTACCCACCCGACTCAGTAAATGGGTGGGAGTGAGGGGGGGTGGGGTGCGTGTGGCTTTATCTCATCTGTCCCCTCCTCCCCTTGCAAGATGAGGAGGAATTTTCTCAACCGGAGGGTGGTTAATCTCTGGAGCTCATTGTCACATAACGCTGTAGAGCTGCAGATGCTGTAAATCAGGAACAAAAACAGAAGCTGCTGAAACAGTTCAGCAGTTCTGGCAGCATCTGTGAAAAGAAATCAAAGTTACCGTTCGGATCCAGGGACCCTTCCTCAGCACTAGATAGGTTATTGATTGGTGAGGTGATCAAGGCTTACAGGAAGAAATCAGGACAATGGCAATTGCCAGGGCAGACTTGATGGGCCAAATGGCCAACTTGTGCTTCTATTCTTTAACGTTCTTTATTATATAAGTACTGGTTTTGGATACCGCAGGAATTATATAAGCACTGGTATTGGATTCCGCAGGAATTATAGACAGTTTAGAATCAAATGTTTTGGGCAAGTTATGAGACTATACTGGAGGAGGTGGGACTTGACATCTAGCTCAGAGATATGGACACTTAGCGAGTTTTGAGAAGATCTGTAGCTCAGGTTGAGGTTCTGAATGGAGGTTTGCTCACAAACCCACCAACACACTAAAACAGCAGCTAACGAACTTGAAAGACCCTATACAGACAATGAGCAAAACTAATGCCATTTACAAAATACCGTGCAAGGACTGTTACAAACATTACATTGGACAAATAGGCAGAAAACTAGCCACCAGGATACATGAACACCAACTAGCCACAAAAAGACATGACCCTCTCTCACTAGTATCTTTACATATGGATGAGGAAGGACTTCAACTGGGACAACACATCCACCCTAGGACAAGCCAAACAAAGACACACACGAGAATTCCTAGAAGCATGGCTTTCCAACCGGAACTCTATCAACATACACATCGAGTTAGACCCCATCTACCACCCCCTGAGAAAAAGAACAGAAAGTGACTTCACCACAGGAAATGATATCACCACAGGAAATGATATCACAAACCCAAAGACACCCAAACATATAAGTAGAAAGCGGTACTAAACAGCATTGCTTCACCTGAGGCCCACTGAAGATGTTACCTAGGGGTTGCGAGCAGGCTGCTCAAAGCCAGTAAAGCCAGATCGCTCGCTACCTCTGTCTCAACTTTTCTTCATTAAAAAAAATAACCAAATCCACCTCTCACAGCCATAGCATCCTCATATATAATGAATGGTGGAGCAGGCTTGAAGTGCCAAATGGCCTATTCCTGCTCGTATTTTTTATGTTTGTATGTTTCTAATCCAGAAGGTCAAGTCAGTCTGTGCATGTGGTTATGCTAGACAATGGAGGGTGAAATGTAAACCCTCTATTAAAAACCGTAGGGAATTGGATTTAGGAAATATATGATAAAAACCGAAATAATTGCAGATGCAGGAAATCAGAAACAAAAAATGGAATTGCTGGAAAAGCTCAGCAGGTGTGGCAGCACCTGTGCAGAGAAAGCAGAGTTAACATCTCGGGTCCAGTGACCCTTCTTCAGTTCTGCTTTCTCTCCACAGCTGCTGCCAGGCCTGCTGAGCTTTTTCCAGCAAGTTAAGTTTTTGTTAGGGAATATATGTGTATGCGCTGAGTTTTGAGTTGCAATAAGTTTAGTTTGCAGTTTCCTTTAGGAATCTCAGGGAGGGTTACCAGCTGAAGAGAAATAACTGAGCGAATTCACAGAAACTCGGCAAAGTCAAATCAGCAGCAGCCTTCCTAGCCTCAATGAGAAGCTCTGATGTGATGACATTGATGACTCTTGGTTTGCAAGGCCTTGGGTTTTTTTTTAAAGTTGGAACAATAGAAGCAGCCTGAATGGGTGGGGCCAAGCTCCCACAAAACCAGGATTTTCAGTTTTACTTTTTTCAGTTGCAGTTGCTAAGATCTTGACACTGGGTTTGGAAGCTGCAGCACATCTCTCCCTGCGACTCTCCCTCTCTCAGAGTTTTCTCTTGATGTTATTCCTCCTAGATTGTAGAGTTGCCTGTGAGTCAATTAATTTTACTGACTTTGCCTCTGCCAAGGGTGTGTTTATGGGATGTTATTATATTAGAAGAGTTACTGTTTAGTAGTTAAATAAACTATTATTCTGTTAAGTTTTCCAATAGAGTTGTTATTCCAATTTTTTCTTTCTTATGCTGTATTTTAACAATAGCATATGAATAAAATGTGTCTTGCTTCAAGATTATTAGTTTGACCAATCGAATTGCATCCTGAAGCCTGGCACTTGTCTTTAAAATAAGAAAACGTTAGAGTCCGGGCTATTTCACAATATATTTTAAGGGGGTTGGTCTGGTCCATAACATATGATCATGACTGATTATCCAACCCAATGGCCTTTTCCTGCTTTTCCCCCATATCCTTTGATCCCTTTAGGCCCAGTGCTAAACCCAACACCTTCTTGAAATTGGACAATGTTTTACCCTTGACTGCTTTCTATGGTAGCCTGTAACTCACTCTTATGTATCTGTTATTCTATATATAAATCACTCAAACTCCCCTCAAATAGACTTCCACCTGTAATTCACTCACTGGTATACTCGATTATACATACATCCACTTGAATTCCTTGGCTAGATTCCAGTCTGTCATACCAGTCTCAGATTCATGACCATTTCTAGATATTGGAAACACTGGGAGCATATGGGTTTACATGGAGCTGAGTCCTTGGGGAAATCTGAGCTGGAAAAAGCTTATGTTTGAACTCCAGGAGTCTCTAACAATTAAAAGATAATCTCCAAATCAATGCTTTAAATGAAAGCTGGCGGAAAAAAATCATAAATAAAATAAATATTTCTTTACCTTTAGTTAGTTAGATGCCAGAAATGGGTAAAAGCCTAATGATCAGATGCCATCCAATCAGGTAACAGGTAGTCTGTCTCTAAATTTTAATTGGCTGTCAGAAGTCAGTGTGTCATGACAGGAGATCAAGTGATGCAGCTTCTGAGGGATGTTGGTTCTGAATTGGCGACCCTACTTTATGAATTAATGTGTGACTATTACAGTCTGTAAATGTGACTGTCACTTGGTTCCTTCCCGCCCCTGTGCATTCAATGTTACCCTAAGAATCACTTTAGGGGTGTTTTGCATATCGGTTCAACATGGTTCAATGCAACAAGTGGAACTATTGTCCACAGACCCACAGCAGGCAAACTCCATCTCTTTTCTGGATATTGTGACCTTTCCCACAACCTATCACAGACATTGGTTCATTATTATTTCTTGAATAGTGTTGAAGAGAGAGAGAGAGACGTGTTTCAGGGTTGTAACGGAATTGAAATGTTAACTCTCTTTTTCTCTTCATAGATACAGCCAGACCTGCTGAGTTTCTCCAGCACTTTCTGTTATCATTTCTGGTATGGCTGGCTCTGGATTGCCACATGGTATTCATTGTTTTCACAACTGGCCAATTAGAAATGGAAGCAAGGAGATTTTTTTGAACCCATTGAGAGCATCTTGGAGTTGAGGTTTAGTATCCTGTGAGGTGGTGACATAGTGATAATATCACTCAGCTGGTAACCCCAGGCTAATGTTCTGAGGAAAACAACAAATGCTGGAGATCACAGGGGGTCAGACAGCTTCCATGGAGAGAGAGTAAGTTAATGTTTTGAATTTAGATGACTCTTCATCAGCTCTGATGAAGAGTCATCTAGATTTGAAACGTTAGCTCACTCTCTCTGCATGGAAGCTGTTTGACCCCCTGTGAACTCCAGCATTTAATGCTCTCGGTACAGATTCCAGCATCTGCAGTAATTTATTCATACATAATGTTCTGAGGATATGGGTTTCAATCCCACCATGACAGATGGTGAAATTTGGATTCAATAACAATCTGGAACAAAATGCTAGCCTAACCATGTAACCCGTCTGGTTTTCTAATGCCATTCTTACCTGGTCTGGCCTACATGTGATTCCAGGTCCACAGCAATGTGACTGACTCTGAGCTGCCCTTTGGCAATTAGGGATGGGCAGTAAATGCCCTCCCAGCCAGCAACACCGACATCCCATGAGTAAATAATTTTAAAAGAGCTGACTCTACAGAAAGCTTAATGCACTGACCTGCACCTCATTTGCTTTAATAGGGTCATAGAGTTCTACGGCACAAAGAAAAGGCTCTTCAGCACATCCAGTCTGTGCCCATCAAAAACAACCAACTGACTATTCTAATTCCATTTTCCAGTGTTAACTTAGCAGCACTTTTTCCAGACTCTACAATGTAAATCGGGCTATTTATACCCAGTGAGAGAACAGAACGCATCTATGCGTACTGACTTGGCCAAAAGGGGTAAACTATAAGGACAGTTTGTATGGATTAGGTGTGTATTCCCTCAAGTGTAAATCTAATTGTGGTGTTTAGGATGATTAAAGGATTTGCCCGGGTCACGAGATAGAAACTTGTTTCTCTGGAGCAGCGAGTCCTGAAACAAGGGGCGAAACCTTAAAATGACTGCAAGGTCAGTTGGTGAGAGATGTCAACAAAGAACAATGCAGCACAGCAACAGGCTCTTCAGCCCTCCAAGCCTGCGCTGATACGTTATGCCCTGCCATATTCAAACTGTCTTCACTTACAGGATCGGTATCCCACTATTCCCTTCTTATTCCTGTGTCCGTCCAGGTGTTCCTTGAATGCTGCTATTGTGTCTGCTTCCACCCCCTCCTCTGACAGCGCGTTCCAGGCACTCATCACCCTTTGTGTGAAAAACTTTTCAACTCCCACCTCCTGGACCTTGAACCTGTGTCCCCTAGTAATTGACCCCTCCACCCTGGGAAAAAGCCTCATACTTTCCACTTAATCAATGCTATTCACAATCTTATAAACTTCTATTAGGTCACCCCTCAACCTCCTGTGTTCCAGTGAAAACAAACCCAGTCTATCCGAACTTCATTCATAGCTAAAATCCCCCATACCAGGCAACATTCTGGTAAACCTTTTCTGTCCCCTCTCCAAAGCTTCCACATCTTTCTGGTACTGTGGTGACTAGAACTATACACAATATTCCAAGTGTGACCTAACTAAAGTTCTATAAAGCTGCAGCGTAACTAGTCTATCCTTATACTCAATGCCCCTTCCAATGAAGGCAAGCATGTCATAGGCCTTTTTTACTACATTATCTACCTGTGCTGCCGCCATCAGTGATCTGTGGACCCACACACCCAGATCCCTCTGCATATCAATACTCCTAAGGGTTCTGCCATTAAGTGTGTAATTTCCACAGTATAATGTCAGATAGCACATTGTCACACAAAGGGTGGTGGAAGTCTGGAACTCTCTCCCCAAATTGAAAAGCTCAAGACAGAGTTAAATTGGTGTTTCTCAGGCAAAGTGTATCAAGAGTTATGCAACCAAGGTGGATTGATAGATCAGCCATGATCCAATAAAAACTGGGAAAGGCTGGAGGGATTGAATGGCCTCCTCTTCTTACTTGTCCTTCTGTTCTCCCCTTGGGCGCCATGAAGCACAAAGGGGAATGAAATCTTCTTATAAACTAGCTACAATGATTGGAGCTGCTGTTTACCTGATGTTACATGACAATGAGTCTCCCATAGAAGCACTGTGTCGAAGTAGCCAGAGAGAGCAACACTGAGACCATAAGAGATAGGAGCAGAGTAGACTATTCAGCTCGTCTAACCTGCTCCACCATACAACACGATCATTGCTGGTCTGATAACCCTCAACCTAATGAACCTTCTCTGAACTGCCTCCAATGCCAGTTTATATTTCCTTAGAAAAACTGTTCACAGTATTCCAGCTGTGGTCTAATGAGTACCACTTACTGTTTTATCAAAAAACCCCACTTTTATTCTCCCTTTGAAATACAGGTCCACATTCCATTTGCCTTCCCTATCAACCGCTGAAGTTGGAAGCAAGTTTTTAGTAAGTTATCCAAAAGGACTCCCAAAATTCCCTCTGTGCTGTAATCTTCCCCAGTCTTTCTCCATTTAAATAATGTTCAGCTCCTCTCTTCTTCCTGCCAAAGTGCATCACCTCACATTATATCACATCGAATAAGTTTGTGCCCACTTGCTTAACCTGTTGGGACTCAGGCAGTAGTCAATGGCCGAATGTGACCTCAATCCTCTGGTAGGAACAGAGATCATGCAGAGCAAAAAGTGGCTTTGTGGACATACTATGATCCATGCCACAGCCTCTGCCTAATAAGCTCAACAAGAACTCATGTTTGTAATGGACCTACACCTGGAACTTGGAACTAAATCGCAGCTTCTCCATTGCCACTGGGTCAAAATCCTGGTAATCTCACATAAGAATACTGGGGTGTAGCTTCACCACATGAATTATCAGTTATAGAGTCATAGAGTCATAGAGATGTACAGCATGGAAACAGACCCTTCGGTCCAACTCTTCCATGTTGACCAGATATCCCAACCCAATCTAATCCCACCTGCCAGTACCCGGCCCATATCCCTCCAAACCCTTCCTATTCATATACCCATCCAAATGCTTCTTAAATGTTGCAATTGTACCAGCCTCCACCACATCCTCTGGCAGCTCATTCCATACACGTACCACCCTCTGCGTGAAAAAGTTGCCCCTTAGGTCTCTTTTATATCTTTCCCCTCTCACCCTAAACCTATGCCCTCTAGTTCTGGACTCCCTGACCCCAGGGAAAAGGCTTTGCCTATTTATCTTATCCATGCCCCTCATAATTTTGTAAACCTCTATAAGATCACCCCTCAGCCTCCGACGCTCCAGGGAAAACAGCCCCAGCCTATTCAGCCTCTCCCTATAGCTCAGATCCTCCAACCCTGGCAACATCCTTGTAAATCTTTTCTGAACCCTTTCAAGTTTCACAACATCTTTCCGATAGGAAGGAGACCAGAATTGCATGCAATATATAAATTTCAGACCAGTGCACATTAAATATCCGTCCAAAAATGGACTTTATTACAGCCCTATTAAATGAAACTGTTGTGCCTGCCATAGTTTTACCAGACCATAGAGGCTGCACTCTTATTAGAGAGAAGCAACTGGTGGTGATTTAACCTGAGGGCCACCAGACAAGGCAAGAGTTTCAGAAGGAAAGCCCTTTGTGGTAACTTCAAATCAGGGATGGGAATTGAACCCACAGTATTGGTAACACATTGCTCTAGTAAACCAATGATCCAGCCAACTGAGCTAAACTGCTTCCCAAAGTGCACCTACCCCCACCTTCCTTAACCTATCCTTGTATTTCTCACGACTAATCCACCTAACCTGCACATATTTGAATTGTGGAAGGAAATCAGAGCATCCAGAGAAAACCCATTTACAAACTCCACACAGGCAGTTGCCTAATGATGGAATTGAACCCAGGTCCCTGGCACTGTGAGGCAGCAGTGCTAACCACTGAACCACTGTGCTGGGTCATCACCTTATCAAAGGCGATTATGGATCCGCAATAAATGCTAGTCCAGCCAGGAACACCCACCCCCTATTATAGAATAACATAGTAAATCAGGAGCATATACTGACACCAAATCACCATGAGGACCGGTCAAAGAGCAGAGTGTTCAGGATCCATTCAAAGAAGGGGAGAGCAAGGTAAACAGGCATTTCAGAGGGAATGCCTGCTACATTACAATAGTTGCAACACTTCAAAAATGTACAGCATTTTGGAACATTTTGAGTTATGAAAGGTTTTAGATGTTGTATTTTGTAGGCTCCTGAGGGAAAAGCTGCCTCCATGAGTAAGAGATGCCTTTGGTTTTTGCACCTGCAGGAAATGTCAAATTCCAGCTTTTGTTTTGCTTGATGTGCAAAAACGGTACAGAGCTGCTTTAGTACTGTGAATATAGATAAAGATTTTTTTACAAATGAAGTATATTTTTGCAATTGAAAGAAAAGCGAAGAAAGTAGGGATACATCAGAGGATGCATGGGGGTGGCCAATCCCTCAGAGTGACAGAGTTGGTGGATGTTATGGATAATTGGGAGAGTTCGGATCAAGGCCTCAGTGTCATGGACTTTAGGCAGTAATAATCTAATTGGTGTGTACTGAGGACCATGACTGAGTGGACCAACCTGTCCACTATTTCTGTAAGGGCGACCTCACAATGTTAGCAGAACAATTTTCACAGCTTAAGAGAATCTTGGGAAATCATACAGGATTCATCAGAGAGGATCGCTTAAGGCAACTTTGCATTGACAATAATTAATTCAGGGTGCATGCAGTTCCAAACCTGTCGGAAAAGTAAGACCCCAGTTGTTCATTAAAATCCATATAACACATGTCACCGTGCTGGGTCAGCTTTCCTGTTACACAATGCTGGATAGAGCTTAACACAATATCAATAAATGTAAGCCACAGGTGTCCACACTCAGGGCTAATGCTACAAGCTAGGGTCTGCTATACCCAGTCAGTATCCAAGCCACAAATACAATGATAAACGCAGCCAAAATGTTCTCAGAGGCAGCTTTTTAATTTGGACTGCATCCTGTGCACTTTAGCACCTAACAGTTCTGTTTTCAGACTGTAAATTTTATGTTGAAAGCCCGACCGAAGGAAGTGAGGTTTTTGATTTTCTCCACCCACTCATTCCTGTGAGAGAGCAACTGGGAATCAAAGTTTTCATTAGCAACAGAGAGAAGGGAAGCTGTGAACCAATTTTATACCTCAATGGGTTTTATTTTGTAGATTCTGCAAAGGTTGTCAGCTCATATAACAGGGCATCAGAATTATGAAGAGCTTTGATTTGGGGTCAATAACCACAAGGATAAGACCCAAAAGTGCACTAATAGAACACGAAATTTGGCGTTCTTGCATTGGTCCTGGTGAGTATGAAAGGATAAGTGTCAGCAAAACACCTCTCTTCAAAATTCTAAATAATTGGCAAAAGAAACAGAGGTGAGGTGATTTTTTTTTGTTTACACAGTAGGTTCAGGCATCCTGGAATGCACTACCTGAAGGGGTGCTGCTGGCAGATTCAGTAACCTTAGAATGGAATTGAAGATATGCTTCAATAGGAAGACAAATTTCAGGGCTAACCTCATTGAACGTTATAAAATTCTTATAGGGCTTGACAAGGAGGATATTGAAGAATGTTCCTCATGACTGAGGGAGTCTCGGACCAGGGCAGATGGTCTCAGAATAAGGAGGAGACCATTTCATACACAGATGGGCAGTGGATCTTGGGAATTCTCCACCAAGAGGGCTGAGAAGGCTCAGTCATTGTTCAAACAGAGATCAGTAGATTTCTAAATATCAAAGATATCAAGCAATATGAGGGTCATGCAGCAAAGTGGTGTTTGTTTAGAAGATCAGTCAAAAGGGGGAGCTGTCTCAAGGTGTCTACTCCTGCTCCTACCTCCTGTGAATGAACAGGGCAATGGCCAATGTGAATAGCTCGCTTAAAGAGGCAGAGTAGACCTAATTGGAGGAATGGCTGAAATTTTCCAACCTGTCACACCAACACAGACATACCATTGGTTGTCTTATGAGTTGTTGCTTATCCCAAAGTGATTTGCAGCCAGTAAATGACTTTGTTGAAGTGTTGACACTGTTACAATGTGTGGCAGCTGCCTGGTGCAGGCTGGAGCAAAGACCCGGAAGCAACAATGGGAGAACAGTGTGATCGTCTGTTTATAGTGATACAGTGAAAAACCAAACCCTGGGCAGGATACCTGAGAGAACCCCTATGCTCTTCCTGCCAATAACACCATCCGATGTCATGCACTTGAGAGAACAGATGGGGTCCCAGTTTAATATCTCATTCAAATGATAGCCACTCCAGCAAGGCAGCCCTTAGTCCTCAGGGAAATCAGACTTAAACCAAAAAGCCTCTGATCTACAGCCATGATGGCTACCTCTGGGCCCTGACTGACTCTGAGGGAATGTTTTACTGAGATTTATTCAGTTAAATCTGTGATTTAATCAGAATCTCTCATCAAGTGTGTCACTGGCTAGGTCACCCGTTTATTACCCATCCCTAATTGCCCCAGAGAAGGAGGTGGGGGAGTTCCTTTCCTGAACTGCGTTTCTTTGGGTTGTTAATGCACCCACTGTGGATGGAGTTCCAAGATTTTGACTCAGTAACAGGGGAGAAAAGCTTCAGTATCTGAGGAGTGGCAAAAGGTGCTGAACACTCTGCAATCATGGGCAAATAACCCCACCTCTGACCTTATGATGGAGGAAAGGTCATTGATGAAGCAGCTGAAGATGGTTGGATCTCGGACACTACCCTAAGGAACTCCTGCAGAGATGTCCTAGAGCTGAGATAACTGACTTCCAACAACCACAAGCATCTTCTTTACTACTAGACGTGACTCCAACCGGCAGATTGGCCCCTGATTCCCATTGATTCCAGTTTTGCCAGGGCTGCCTGACGCCACACTCTGTCAAATACAGTCTTAATGTCAATGGTTGTCACTCTCCCCTCCCCCTGGATTTCAGCTCTTTTGTCCATGTTTGAACCCAGGCTGTAATGAGGTCAGGACCTGAGCGGCCCTGGGGGAACCCAAACTGGGCGTCACTGAGCAGGTCATTGCTGAGCAGGTGCTGCTCGATAGCACTGTTAATGACACCTTCCACCAGTTTACTGATGATGGAGAGTAGACTGATGGAGCCACAAAGTGATTGGGTTGGGATTTGTCCGGCTTTTTGTGTACAGGACATATCTGAGCAATTGTTCACACTGTTTGGTAGATGCCAGTGTTGTAGATTTCCTTTTCTAAAAGACATTAGCAAAATACTCTGTGAAACCACTAGTCTCATGATGGCCAGTAATTACACTATCAATAAACTGAACATGTTTGAGAGGTGCACACACAGGAGGATATTCTGTATGTCCCATACAGGGAGAAATGCTGATGGGGAAATGCTGGCGAGAGAAGAGGGTATCAGCATATAATGTCGAAAAGAGAAGGATATAATATTTTAGTCCTGTCAGAATACAGAAAGGAGATAGAGGGCTTGGAGTCATACTGCAATGGTAACAGTCTCTCAAACTAAAGAACTGATCATTGACCTCAGGAGTAAAGGAGGAGGACATGCCCCCATCTACATCAATGGAGCTGAGGTGGAGTGGGTGGAGAGTGTCAAGTTCCTCGGAGTGCCAATTACAGACATCCTGTCCTGGGCTTCCCACATAGATGCGATGGTCAAGAAGGCACAACAATGCCTCTTCTTCCTCAGGCAGCTCAGGAAATTCAGCATGTCCATAAAGATCCTCACCAACTTCTATAGATGCGTCATCGGAAGCACACTGTCCGGGTGCATAACAGCCTGGTACGGCAACTGCTCCACCCAGGACCATAAGCAACTACAGGTGGTGGTGTGCACAGCCCAGACCATCACAGAAGCCAACCTTCCATCCATAGACTCCATTTACACCTCTTGTTGCCACGGGAAGGCTGCTAACATCATCAAAGACCCATCACACTCCAGTATTGCAACCTGGTATGGCAACTGTACCATTCAAGATCGGGGACGGTTACAGAGAGTGGTGAACTCAGCCCGGACAATCACAAAGGCCAACCTCCCATCTGTAGAATCCATCTACCAGGCCCGATGTCAAGGAAAGGCCGCCAGCATTCTCAAAGATCCATCCCACTCTGGCAATGTTTTTCTACAACCTCTACCATCAGGGAGAAGGTACAGAAGCCTGAACACACCCACCAGCCGGGTTCAAAACAGTTTCTACCCCACTGTTGTTAGAATACTGAATGGACTCACAAACTCTTAACATTCGCCTGTACCTGTGTTTTTGTTTTTGCCGATGTTTACTTATTATTTACTTATCAATGCCACTTCACTCTGTGATCTGCCTGTATTGCTAACAAGACAAAGCTTTTCACTGTGCCTCGGTACACGTGACAATAAATTCAATTCAATTCAATTCAATTTAATTCAGTAATGCTCTCTTACAAAATCTTCCGTGAGGCAGAAGATACAAAAGCTTGAACACACGCACCAACAGGTTCAGGAACAGCTTTTTCCCTGTCGTTATTAGACTGATGGATGGACTTTAACTTCAAATAATGTTGGTCTTGCTTTGCACACTTCTTGTGCAGTGTAACCTTGTATGCCTCATTCTGTCTAAGCACCCTATGGTCTATATGTTCTTGCTTGCTATGACCTGCCTCTATTGCTCGCAAAACAAACTTTTTCACTGTACTTAGGTACATGTGACTACAGTAAATCAAATCAAATAAATCGAATCAAATCATGAGAGCAAACAGGTAACAGAGATAGTTATCTGAAGAAATGATTTGTACAAAACATAATAGAGGGAAGCAGAGAAGAAAGTGGATGATGAATATGATGTACCAGATGCAGTTGGCCTGTGTAAAGGCAGCACAGAACACAAAGTGGATGATCCTGACAATCAACGTTCCAGGAATAAGAGGACACCAATCGTTGAACAATCCTGACCTCTATGCTATCAGGGGACATAGCTTTAAATTGAGGGGTGATAGATGTGGGACAGATGTCAGAGATAGGTTCTTTACTCAGAGAGTAGTAAGGGTATGGAATGCCCTGCCTGAAACAGTAGTAGACTCCCCAACTTTAAGGGCATTTAAATGGTCATTGAATAAACTTTTGGATGATAATGGAATAGTGTAGGTTGGATGGGCTTCAGATTGGTTTCAACGGTCAACGCAACATTGAGAGCTGAAGGGCCTGTACTGCACTGTAATGCTCTATGTTCTGTGAATTACACTAGCCTTGTACACGATCCCTCTATTGTACCTCCACACAGTGCACTCGCCTGATCTCAAGAAGTGCTTCCTGCTCCACCAGTGTGCCCTTTTCTCCCATCTCCGGTATACATACTCACCACCCATTCAGCTTCACAGTGCTACCTGGCTCTGGGACGTTGGCTGGCTTTCTATTATTGCTAATCTTTCAGGGAATGTGATTGCGCTAAAGAATTTACAGAAGATTCAAAGTAAACTCTGACTTTTTCCCAAAGAGAAAGTCAAACCTAGCCCTGAGTTAGACCCTCCCAACACATTAGCAACCATTTATAGCCTTTCACAAAAACAAAAAAAAAAGCTGGAGAAACTCAGCAGGTCTGGCAGCAGAGAACTAGAGTTAATGTTTTGGGTCCAGTGACTTTCCATCTGAAGAAGGGTCACTAGACCTGAAATATTAACTCTGTATTTCTCTCCACCAATGCTACCAGACCTGCTGAATTTCTCCAGCACTTACTGTTTTTGTTTCAAATTTCCAACATCTGCAGTTCCTTGTGTTTTATTTATAACCCTTTTGTGGGTAGAATTTGAACCCTCACCTCAGCTATGAAAGGGTTCGGGTGGGAATCTGCTTTTCTACCCAGTGGCCCTGAAGGCAACTCTCTTCAAAACTACACTTCGTGCTCAATGACCATGTCATACAAGGTCACGGTTCTGAAAGAGTTAATGTTTGAGCTCTGCTGAGCTACACCACGTTTCATAATGTCACACAATTTTTGGGAACGGCATTGAATTATATGGAGCCTGTTGCTGGAGACACACATCTCTCCTGTTAGTAATAGTTCATTTACCTAAAAGTTATTGTAACTTGTCCACAATTACTGGAATAAAACAAACAACATCTTAGAAAGCCGAAATAAAAGCCAAAAAGAAGTGTGGATGCAGAAGCAGAAACAGAAATTGCTGGAAAAGCTCGGCAAGTCTGGCAGCATCTTCGGAGAGAAATCAGAGTTAATGTTTCGGGTCAAGTGACCCTTTCTCAGAATGTCTTGCACTGGTACTAATCCATGATCAATCCTCTACCATAGAAAAGTAAATATTGGGAGAGCAAGGTCTGGAGAAAAACCTTAGAACATAGAACATTACAGCGCAGTACTGGCCCTTCGGCCCACATTGTTGTGCCAGCCTGTGAAACCAATCCGAAGCACATCTGTCCTACACTGCTCCATTTTCATCCATATGTCCTCAGGGCCTAGGTGGTTAAAGACATGATGGTCCAGGGATTAACACAGAGAGCTCAGAGGGCTGTGGAACTGGTCGAGGTTTTCAGAGTTACAGAGGGATGAAAGCCAGGCTTCTGAGTGCCAGGCATCCCGCTCTAGGTCTCCATAAATTAATTATCCTTCAGCTGACAGCACAGCTAAGATCGGAGAGCTGCCAAGTCAGTTCGCATTGCCATCAGAGCACTTAACTGGTACCAACTTCTGTTAAAGCTCAACAGAGCTGCAAAAACAAATCGCCCCAGCATCGGATGTGTAAGGCAAACAGCATTGTACAGGTCTGCTAATGAATTGAAAGATAAAATTAGCTCCTGTTGGCCACTCTGCTAGAAAGTGGACAAGCGTGGAGACCAGGATAAATTACACTGTCCTTCGTCACTGCAACTTCCTCACAAAGCTCCGCGATAAAAGGTCGCAGAGTGAGAGATGTGGCATATGAAGTACAAAGCTGATTTTATGCCTTAACTTGCACTTTGTCCACCAACAGGAGGAAGTTTGCATGGTCAGTTCATGCTTGATCTCTGAAAAAATAAAATTTAATAAAACACATGTCCAGTGCACAGTGCGGCAAGTTAATTGTTAAAGTGGTTTTGGTTAATAATTAGCTGTGAACACACAGCAAATGCACAGTCAAATTGCCTGCTCCATATGTTATCTGTCACTATGGTAACTAATCCCCAGCAAAGGCAGACAGGAGCAGGCAGTACATTATGGATCTTACCTGAAGTGTAGTTTACATAAGGTTAGGGACAGGGAGAGCATTTAAGTGAATTATGTGCTCCAGTTACAGTGGACATATTGCCACATCAATGGTGGCCATTTTTAGACAGTGTTACATGCAGTTCAAGACTTGTATGAGCCCAATATTGTAATATTACTGGGCCAGTAATCCAGAGGTCTGCATTAACAATCTAGATTAAATTTAAATTGCCTGGGGAATTTCAATTCAGTTAATTGAATTAAAACCTGGAAAAGAGCTGTCAATAATGGTGACTATGGGACAAATTTTACTTATTTTGAAGCAAAGAGTTAATTAGGAGGGTTTCTCTCTGCAAGGCCTCCTGAGATTACATCATATTTTACCAAACTCGCCTACTTCCCCAAACCCTCCTATGCACTCTCTATAACCCCATCCTACCGCTTACTGTTTCCAGAACAGCTCATTACACAGTGGATCATAGAATCCCTACAAAGTGGAAGCAGGCCAACCGGCCCATCAAGTCCATAACAACCCACCGAAGAGTATCCCATCTAGACCCACCTTCCCCTGCCATATCCCCAAAACCCTGCATTTCCCATAGCTAATCTACCTAACTTACACATCCCTGAACACTATGGGCAATTTAGCATGGCCAATCCACTTAACCTGCACATCTTTGGACTGTGGGAGGAAACCGGAGCACCCGGAGGAAACACACGCAGACACGGGGAGAACTTGCAAACTCCACACAGACAATTGCCCAAGGGTGGAATCAAACCTGGGTCTCTGGTGCTGTGAGGCAGCAGTGCTAACCACTGAGCCACCATGGATGCCTGCTGAAAGGTTGGTATTTTCTCTTGTCCATGTGCACCTAGACAAGTATCAACAATTCATCATTGTCCGTAATCAGAAATGTAACAGCACAACAGTCAGAAACCATACTGCTCATGGCACATATGGTGACACTCCCTCGCACAGACAACCTGACCCCAGTCACTGTTGGAGATGTTTCGTCACCATGCTAGGTAACATCATCAGTGAGCCTCCGATGAAGCACTGGTGTTCTGTCCCGCTTTCTATTTATGAGTCTTGATCTGTTAAGATAGGTGATATCATTTTTGTTCTTTTTCTCAGAGGTTAGTAAATGGGGTCCAAATCAATGTGTTTATTGATGGAGTTCTGGTTTGAATGCCAGGCCTCTAGGAATTCCGTGTGTGTCTCTGTTTAGCCTGTCCAAGGATGCATGTGTTGTCCCATTCAAAGTGGTGTCCTTCTTTGTCTGTAGGTAAGGATACCTAGTGATAGCTGGTCGTGCCTTTTGGTGGCGCGTTGGTCTTCTGCTTGTCTGTCCGATGTAGTGTTTGCTGCAGTCCTTGCAAGATATTTTGTAAATGACATTCATTTCGCTGGTTGTTGGCACAGGGTCCTTTAGGTTCATCAGTAACTGTTTCAGTGTGTTGGTAGGTTTGTGGACTACCCAGACTTATGCCACTCTATCCACGCCACCCAAGAACTCCTGAACATTATCACCTCACCTGTACATTGGAGTCAGTGAGGTTCCAGCTGGTTTGTAGCTCTCACTGCTGCTGAGCTCCATCATGGATAAGGGGATCTGCCTCCTCCCTCATGCCATCATCCTCCCACTCAGATGGCTGCTCCCAGTTCCTCAGTACCCAGCACATCACCTCGTTGCTTGCTCCCATTGTGCAGAGCACATTCACACCAGGTTGATGCTACACTCTCTGTCTGGACAATACTGGACTGACTCCCCACCACACCCCGGCCACCAGATCAGTCCAAGCAGTGGAACCACATCCTCAGCCGCCACATCGGCTGCTCCACCCTGGTTGGGACAAGGCGTTCACTATGTCTGTGCCCCACATCGACCCAGGTGGGAGAGACAATGGTGTCATCAGCCATGGTTACCGTGGGCAGCCCTTGTCCTCCAGTGACCAGCCTTGTAAGGTCAGCAGGCCCCTCAAGCACCCGCAAGAGGGCCCGTGGGGTGTACACACCTGCAGGAAGTGGTCACTGTGATGATAGATGACCTGAACATTAAAGGACTGGACCCCACTCCTGTCGACAGATTCCACAGGGTATATGGAATGACCATCTTGGTTCTTGGCATGTTCCGTCGATGGCTCTCGTCCCCTGGAGAGGGGCACAGCTTTGTCCCCAAATCCTACCAGATGGCCTGCAGCACTGAGCTGGTCATGGAGGGAGTGAAATGAACCAGGGTGATCTTACACAGTTGGCATCGGTCTCTGCCCTGATGCATTTGTGGGGCATGAGTGAGAGATCCCACACAGGCCGCCCCATGGCCTACTCCTATCCTTGGGCTTGGTGTCAGCCTCCTGTAAATGCCTTCACTTTCACCTTCTTCGGGAGCAGCCACAGTATCCAGCATCCGGCATCCCACTCTTGGTGCCAGTGGGTATGAAAGAGTTGGCAACGTGGCTGCAAGGTGACCAGGAATGGGAACAAAATATCCAGGGGTCTCCAGTTTTTCGGAGGGATAGATAAATAATGGAAAAGGATGTGGGGTAGCATTACTCGTTGAAGAGGAAAGTAACACAATAGTAAGGAAGGAAATTAGCTTTGCTGAAATGAAATCTGTGTGGGTAAAGCTTAAAAGCAGGAAAGGGAAGAAAATGAGAGTGGGTTTGTACATAGGCCCCAAACTATAATGATAATAGTGGAGAAGGGATTAAACAGGAAATTAGAAATACAAGCAATCAAGGCACAGCTGTAATTATGAACAAACTATAATCTCCATGTAGATTGGGCAAATCAAACCAGGAACAACACTGCAGGAGAGGAATTTCCAGAGTACGTCAATGATGGTTTTCTGGATCAATACGTTGAGGGACCAACAAGAGAACAGGCAATCTTAGACTGATATTGTAACCTTGGAAAGGAACTTTCTCCCCCAACGGGAGAAAGGAATAATTGACAATCCAATGGTGCAAGGTGCATTAGGGAAGAGTGACCATAATATGATAGAACTCTTTGTTAAGATTGACAATGATTCTGAGACTAGGGTGCTGAATCTAACTAATGGAATCTGCTATGGTATGAGGCCTGAGCTGGCTATGATAAATTGGGGAATGTTAGTTAAAGGGATTGTGGTCGATAGACAATTGTAAATATTTAAAGTGCGGTTGGAGAAACTGCAACAATCGTTCATTCTTAGCTGGCACGAAGGCTGCGTCACAGCACCAGGGACCCGGGTTCGATTCTAGCCTCGGGCAACTGTCTGTGGAGTTTGCACATTCTCCCCATGGGTTTCCTCCAGGTGTTCCGGTTTCTTCCCACAATCCAAAGATGTACAGGTTAGGTGAACTGGCCATGCTAAATTGCCCATGGCGTTCAGGGATGGATAGGTAGGTGGATGAGTCATGGGTAAATGTAGGGGAATGGGTGTGGGTGGGATACTCTTTGGAGGGTCAGTGTGGACTTGTTGGGTTGAAGGGCCTGCTTCCACACTGTAGGGGATTCTAATATTTAAAAAATTCAAAAAAGGTGACCCAACTGTGGCTAACAAAGGAAATCAGAGACAGGATTAGATTCAAGGAAGGGGCATAAAAATTGGCCAATTAAGGCAGCAGATCTGAGAATTTGGGAGCAATTTAGATTTCAGCAAAGGAGGTCAAACTGATTAAATAGGAGGAGGAAAGTAGAGTATGAAAGTAAACTTGCTGGAACAGGCAAACTGATGGTAAAAGCTTCCACAGATACAGAACAGTACAGCACAGGAACAGGCCCTTCAGCCCACAATGTTGTGCCAAACATGACTCTAAATGAAACTAATCCCTTCTTCCTTCCTTGGTCCATATCCCTCCATTCCCTGCATATTCATGTGCTTATCCAAAAGTCCCTTAAACGCCCCTATTGTATCTGCCTTCACCACAACTTAGGCAGCACGTTCCACACTCCTGCCACTCTCTGTGTAAAAAAACTTGCCTCTCACATCTCCAAGGAACTTTCCCCTCTCTCACTTTAAATGCATGCTCCATCGTATTAGACATTTCAACTAGCAGAAAAACAATTCTGAATGTCAACTCTATCTATGCATTTCATAATTTTATAGACTTCTATCAAGTCTTCCTTCAGCCTCCATTGCTCCAGAGGAAACAACCTGAGTTTTTCTAGCCTCTCCTTACAGTTCATACCCTCTAATCCAGGCAGCATCCTGGTAAACCTCTTCTGCCCCCTCTCCAAAGCCTCCACATTCTTCCTGTAATGTGGCGACCAGAATTGAATGCAATACTCTAAGTGTGACCTAATCAAAATCTTATAAAGCTGCAACATGACATCCTGACTCTTGTACCCAGTTCCCCAACCAGTAAAGGCAAGCATGTCATACACCTTCCTTACTTGCGTAGCCACTTTCAGGGAGTTACGGACTTGGAGCCCAAGATCCCTCTGTACATCAATGCTTTTCAGGGCCCTGCCAGTAACTGTAAACTTTTCATTTGATCTCCCAAAGTGCAGCACCTTGTGCTTAACCAGATAAAATTTCATCTGCCGTTTCTCCAACCATATCTGTAACTGATCTATATCCCACTGTATCCTTTGACAACCTTCTACACGATCCACAACTCCACCAATCTTTGCATCATCTGCAAACTTACTAACTCACCCATCTACATTTACATCCAAGTCATTTTTATATATTGCAAACAGCAGAGGTCCCAGTATGGATCCCTGTGGAACACCACTAGTCACGGACCTCAAGCCTGAAAGACACCCTTCCACCACTTGCCTTCTCTGAGCAAGTGGCCATGTCACTGCAGATCCCATGCATCTTAATCTTCTGGATAAGCCCACCATGAGGGACCTTGTCGAAAGCCTTACTAAACTCCACTTTGACAACATCCATTGCTTTACCCTAATTGATCACCTTCATTACCTCCTCGAAAAATTCAGTCAAGTTAGTAAGACACGACCTGCCCACAAAAATCCAAACTGACTGTCCCTAATTAGGCCATGCTTTTTCTGAACATGCTTAAATCCTATTCCTAAGAATTCTTTTCAATAGTTTCCCAACCACAAATGTGAGTCTCACCTGTCTACAGTTTCCTGGATTATCCCTATTTCCCTTCTTGAACAAAAGAGCAATATCAGCTGCTCGCCAGGCCTGCGGGACCTCTCCAGTGGCTAGTGAGGATACAAAGGTCTTGGTCAACGCCACAGCAATCTCCTCTCTGGCCTCTCTCAATAACCTGGGTAGATACCATCAGGCCCTGGGGACTTACCCAACTTTATACTCTTCAAGAGACCCAGCATCACTTCTTTCTTGATCTCAAAATTCCCTAGCATATCCACACTGATCTCTCTATCCTCCTTTTTCTTCTCCTGGGTGAATACTGACCCAAAGTATTCATTTAAGATTGCATCCACATCATCTGCCTCCAAGCACAAGTTCCCTCCTTTATCCTTGAGTCGTCCTACCTTTTCCTTAGTAATCTTCTTGTTCTTAATGCATCGATAGAATGTCCTGGAATTCCTACTTGCTAAGGTCATTTCATGGTCCCTTCTTACTCTCCTAATTCCCTGCTTGAATACTTTTTGTGAAGAGAGGAAGATGAACGAAGACAAAATGTAGGTCTATTACAGTCAGAAACATGGAAGTTATGATCAGGGCCAAGACTGGGAGGCACTAGACCATAAGATATAGGAGCAGAATTAGGCCATTTGGCTGATATGTTTCTCAACCCCATTCCCCATCCCCCCTCAGTCCCACCCACACATTTAGCTTAGCACCTTATCCACTGCCCGAGTTGTGTGATTTGCCAGGACTCTGGTCCCACCGTGATTCAGGTGGAGTCCGTCCAATTGGAACAGTACCTCCTTCCCCAGTATTGGTGCCAATGTCCCATGAGGTTGAAGCAAAATCAGAAATGGCTTGAAAAACTCAACAGGTCAGGCACCATCTGTGGAGAGAAAGCAGAGTTAAAGTTTCAGGTCCAGTGACCCTTCTTCATGACTGATTGTAGCTAGGAAAGGCTCACATATATGCTAGAGAAGGGATGGGCGGAAGGGGAAGAAATCAACTATGGATGGAGATGGAGAGCAGAGAGAGAGAGGAAAACAATTAGGCGGACAAAGGAATGGGGAAAGATCAGTCTGGAGAATGAATCACTGCTAGTGGGGACAATTACTGTCTGACAATGGGTTATTTGGGGCTGTTAAGCTTGTCCAATGTGAGACCCCTGGCTGACAGGTAAAAACAGGAGTGTTAGGTATCTTGTTCACTCTGAGAGCTGGCTCTGAGGGAGCTGGATCAGTGTCAAGGACAGGATGGTTGCCTCTGTAGAGTTATTTCATTGGCGACCAGAGAAAAATATACACTCCTGAAGAAACTTGCTTTCAACAGTCGTCTTTGAGTTGGGATAAGCATTTCTGGCATCATGCCATTATTTGGGAAGCTTGACTTATTCCATACTACCATCTAAGATTGGGTCCAGTAAGTGGAAAGAATGTGTTATTTTTTTCTGGGCAAACGACATTGGGGCAGATGAAAAGCAACAAGTAATTCTCCTGACAGCTTGTGGACCCATAGCTTTTTTGGTCATTAGGAGCCTATCGTTCCCTGAGCAGATACAAAAATCTTACAAGAGTTGACGAACTTAGTTAGAGAGTTTTATGACTCCCAGACCTCTCTAATTCTGAGACACTAAAGATTTTGCTTGAGGGTTCAAAAACCAGGGGAATCCATGTTGGGAATTTTGACAAGGTTAAGACAACTAGCAGAGGCAGTGACTTTGGTTTAACCCTTAATGCGATGCTGAGATGATCGTTTGGTGTGTGGGATTAATGATGTAACCATGCAAAAGCTGAAGCCCAACTGAACCTCAAACTGGCTTTGTCATTGGAAAATGAAGCCAGTGGAACTTATGACAAAATGTATATTTAAAATGCTTCTCATATGCTCTGCATCTTCACACAAGTTCCATTCTTCACCTCTTATATGCCCCACTTTTTCCTTAACTGTCCTTTTGCTCTTTCTATACTGGCAACTCATCTTTGGGTTTTCCTTTATCTTGCTAATATCTTCTCATGTCCTTTCTTTGATTTTCTTACTTCTTTTACTTAATCCTTATACTATCTGCAGTGTTTTTTTTTAATACTCATCGTACATTACATTTTTTTACATTACATTACAGTGTGGAAACAGGCCCTTCGGCCCAACAAGTCCACACCGACCCGCCGAAGCGCAACCCACCCATACCCCTACATTTACTCCTTACCTAACACTACGGGCAATTTAGCATGGCCAATTTACCTGACCTGCACATCTTTGGACTGTGGGAGGAAACCGGAGCACCCGGAGGAAACCCACGCAGACACGGGGAGAATGTGCAAACTCCACACAGTCAGTCGCCTGAGGCGGGAATTGAACCCGGGTCTCAGGCGCTGTGAGGCAGCAGTGCTAACCACTGTGCCACCGTGCTGCCCATGGTTCTCTTTTCCTGTTTAAACTTCCCCTGTATTTTTCGACACAACCTTGGTGGTCTAGATTTGGCAGTACCATTCTGATTTTTGGAGGGGACATGTCTGCTGTGTGCCCTAACCATCTCACTGTCTAGCACTTCCCATTGGTTTATCACTGATTTATCCTTTAGCAGTCCTGTCCATTCCACCTCAACTTTCAATTTTGTAAGTTCAACATCTCCCAGTTAAAAAAAATGTTTTATTTATGACTTATTTATCTATTGTGACATATATCCAGGGCGATCCAGTGAAAAGTGTACTATCACCACAATCTGGCACCATTTTGCGGTACAAGAAGAATAAAAGAAAGTACTTAAACATAGTTCATCTTCAGTCAAGGTTGCAAACACAGCCCTGGTTGGTTGGGCCGAAGGGCCTGTTTCCACACTGTAGGTAATCTAATAAAAGTGTTCTGCAATGCCCCCGCACTAGGCCTACCACAGCCAGGAATCCCCACTCTTGGCCTACGACAGCCAGGAGTCCACTACAGCCACATCCATTGCACTGCCCTTATCAATCCTCTTTGTTACTTCTTCAAAAACCTCAATCAAGTTTGTGGGACACAATTTCCCACTCACAAAGCCATGTTGACTGTCCTAAATAGTTCATAAAGCAATTCCTCAGTTAATGCCTCAAACAATTCCCCCCAAAAATTTCTCAAACATTCCATAAAACAGTTCCTCAAAGTGTTCCCAAAAGGATTCATCAACAGTTTATCTAATCGTTCCTGGAACAGTATCTCAAACCTTTCCTCAAACAGGGCCTCAAACAGTGCCTAGTTAGCTTCACATGGTCAGGTGGGAGATATCATATCCAAAATGAGACTTCAACTGAGTTTATTGTTCACGGATTTTGAAGGCAATGTGAGAACAGAATTCCTCCATTTTAAAATTTTAAACCTCAGTAGTCTCATGGGAAAGTTAATGAGGTAGCTGACAGTCAATCACCTGAAGCCTGATTCAGGCCTCAATATGTGGTCATTAATATTGAAGCTTAACTAGTGAGAGTCCACTCAGCTCCCACTTCAGCAGATCTAACACCATCTGTGAAGAGAGAAACAGAGTTAACAAGAAAATCTGCTTTGTCTCCACACATGCTGCCAGACCTGCTGAGTTTTCCCCAGCAATTTCTGTTCCTGTTTCTGATTTCCAATATCTGCAGTTCTTTGTTTTTTATCAGCTTGATTTAAGAAAGTGCCTGTCGACAGCACACAGCCAGGAAAACTTCACCCCGTCAGGAAGGAGAGATCCCATCCAGAGTGAGACGCTACCAGAATGAGTATATCGTTTGGATGATTTGGAGGCGACGTGGGAAGTTGCTCAGAGGGGAAGAGGTGCTTTTTGATGTTTTTTTGGCTCACAGTTTGTAAAGTTTTTTTTATCAGGGTAAATTGAAACCTAGGAACAGGGGCCCAGCACAAACAGTGACACCACAGATTAACCACAAAGTTCATTGGTCAGTTATATCTACTTGGTAAAAACAAGGACTGCAGATGCTGGAAACCAGAGTCTAGATTAGAGTTATGTCTACTCGTTTGGTTCTCTATTATAGATTATCTTCAGACTGTAGTGACTGTAACAAGGTCAGACTTCAACAATGTCCAAATGCGGTCTGAACCAGAGCCTTATAAAGCCTCAGCTGTATATATCTGCTCTTGTATTCTCACCCACTTGAAATGAATTCTAATATTACATTTGCATTTCTAACTGCCAATTAAACCTACATGTTAACCTTTAGAGATTCCTGAACTAGAATTTCCAATTCCCTTTGTGCTTCACATCTCCAAAGCCTTTCCCCGTTGAGAAAATAGTCTATGCCTACCAAAGTGCATATCCTCACACTTTCCCACATTGTATTCCAAATGCCACTTCTATGACCATCTGCTTAGCATGTCTAAATCCTTATGCAGCCTTCCTGCTTTCTCAACATGACCTGTCCCTCCAACTATCTTTGTGTCATCTGCAAAAGTAGCAACTATGCCCTCAGTTCCCTCATCCAGATCGTTAATGCTTAATGTGAAAGGTTTTGGTCCCAAAACAGACCCCCGTGGAACTCCACTGGTCACTGGCTGCTATTCTGGAAAAGACCCTTTTATCCCCACTCTCTGCCTTCTGTCAGTCAGCCAATCCTCTACCCATGCAAGTGTCTTGCCTCTGACACCATGGGCTCTTATTTATTTAGCATCATCCTATGGAGCTGAAAATGTGTTGCTGGAAAAGCGCAGAGGTCAGGCAGCATCCAAGGAACAGGAGAATCAACGTTTCGGGTATGAGCCCTTCTTCAGCCCCGTTCCTGAAGAAGGGCTCATGCCCAAAACGTCGATTCTCCTGTTCCTTGGATGCTGGCTGACCTGCTGCGCTTTTCCAGCAACACATTTTCAGCTCTGATCTCCAGCTTCTGCAGTCCTCACTTTCTCATCATCCTATGGAGCTCATGTCAAAGGCCTTCTGGAAATCTAAATAGATCACGCCCACAGACTCTCCTTTGTCTATCTTGCTCCTTACCTCCTCATAGAATCCTAACAGATTTGTCAGGCATGACCTGCCCTTGACGAGGCTGTGCTGACTCAGCCCTATTTTACTATATACTTCCAAGTACTCCACATTTCCAGCATTTTCCAGCACCACATTTTTCAACTCTGGTCTCCAGCATCTGCAGTCCTCACTTTCTCCTAACTTCCAAGTACTCCACAATCTCATCCTTAGTAATGAACTCTGAAATTTTTTAGATTATTTACAGTGTGGAAACAGGCCCTTCAGCCCAACAAGTCCACGCCGACCCTCCGAAGAGCAATCCACCCAGACCCACTCCCCTACATTTACCTCTTCACCTAACACTGCGGGCATTTTAGCATGGCCAATTCACCTAACCTGCATATTTTTGGACTGTGGAAAGAAACCCAAGCAGACACGGGGAGAATGTACGAACTCTACACAGTTGCCTGAGGCGGGAATTGAACCTGGGTCTCTGGCACTGTGAGGCAACAGTGCTAACCACCGTGCCGCCCAATCTTACCAAGACTGAAGACAGGCCAACTGGCCAATATTTTCTGTCTTCTGCCTTTTTCCTTCCAAAACAGGGGTCTTAAATTAGCTATTTTCCAGTCCTCTGGCACCCTGACAGTGATGGAGGCAACATTTGAAGGACTATTTGAGGAACTATTTGAGGAACTGATTGATTAAATAGTCTGATTAATAGTATAAGGAAGTGTTTGAGGAACTGCTTGAGGAGATGGTCAGAGAACATTTTTCAGGAAATATTTGAAAAAATGTTTGATGTGCTTTTTGCGGAATTATTTGAGGAACAGTTTGAGGAAATGTATGACTGAGTGTTTGACACACTGTTTGAGAAACTGATGCATTGCAATTGAGGAATTGTTTGAGGAACAGATTGATGAATTGATTCAGGAATTGAGGAACTGTTTGAGGAAATGATTCAGACGCTGTTTCAGGAATTGTTTTAGGCACTCTCTGTGTATTATTTGAGGAAGTGTTTGAGGAATTGTTTGACCAACTATTTGAGGAATTGCTTGAAGGAGTTTTGAAAATTAGTGAACTGTTTGAAGCACACTTTATGGAATTGTTTGAACAAGTGCTTGAGGAATTTCCAAGCGATCGATTGTGTAAGGGGACTCTCAGTCACCGACACCTCAGTCACCTGCCCCGCCTTATTTCCCAAGAGTAGGTCAAGTTTGCACCTTCTCTAGTAGGTACATCCACATACTGAATCAGAAAATGTTCTTATACTCAATTACCAAATTCCTCTCCCATCTAAACCCTTAACACTATGGCAGTCCCAGTCTATGTTTACAAAGTTAAAACTCCCCTGCCATAACCACCCTATTATGTTTTTTTATGCACTATGGGCAATTTAGCATGGCCAAATCACCTAATCTCCACATCTTTGGACTGTGGGAGGAAACTGGAGCACCCGGAGGAAACCCACGCAGACACGGGGAGAATGTGCAAACTCCTCACAGTATTTGAGGCCAGTGAATATAATTCTATTAGTTTTAAATAGTGATGGAAAAGAATAGACTGGATCTAAAAGTTGAAATTCTAAATTGGAGGAAGGCTAATTTTGACGGTATTCAGCAAGAACTTTCGAAAGTTGATTGCGAGCAGATGTTCACAGGTAAAGGGACGGCTGGAAAATGGGAAGACTTCAAAAATGCAATAATGAGTCCAGAGATAGTATATTCCTGTTAGGGTGAAAGGAAAAGCTGGTAAGTGTAGGGAATGCTAGATGACTAGATAAAATGACGTTTTGGTCAAGAAAAAGAAGGAAACATATATCAGGTATAGACAGGAGAGATCAAGTGAATCCTTAGAAGAGTATAAAGGCAGTAGGAGTATACTTAAGAGGACAATCAGGATGGCAAAAAGGGGACAGGCGATGCTTTGGCAAATTGGGTTAAGGAGAATCCAGAGGAATTCTATATACATTAAGGACAAAAGGGTAACAAGGGAGAAAATAGGGCCCCTCAAAGATCAGCAAGGCGGCTTTTGTGTGGAGCCGCATGAGATGGGGGAGATACTAAACGAGTATTTCGAATCAGTGTTTACTGTGCAGAAGGACATGGAAGACATAGAACGTGGAGCAATAGATGGGATATCTTGAAAGTATCCATATTACAGTGGTGCAGCATATCTTAAAACACATAAAGGTGGATAAGTCCCCAGGACCTAATCAGGTATGCCCCAGAACTCTGTTGAAAGCTAGGGAAGTGATTGCTGGGCCCCTTGCTGAGATTTTGGATCATTGTTAGTCACAGGTGAGGTGCTGGAAGACTGGAGGTTGGAAAATGTGGTGCCACTGTTTAAGAAAGGTAGTATGGACAAGCCAGGAAACTATAGACCAGTGAACTTGACATCAGTGGTGGGCAAGTTGTTGAAGAGAATCCTGAGGGTCAAGATTTACATGTATTTGGATAGGCAAAGACTGATTAGGGATAGTCAACATGGCTTTGTGTGTGGGAAATCATGTCTCATGAACTTGATTAGGTTTTCTGAAGAAGTAACGAAGAGGATTGATGAGGGCAGAGTGGTGGACGTGATCTATATGGACTTCAGTAAGACATTCGACAATGTTCTTCATGGGAGACTGATTAGCAATGTTAGATCTCATGGAATAAAGGGAGAACTAGCCATTTGGATACAGAACTGGCCCAAAGGTAGAAGACAGAGGGTGGTGGTGGAGGGTTGTTTTTCAGACTGGAGGCCTGTGACCAGTGGAGTGCCACAAGGATCGGTGCAGGTTCCACTGTGTTTTGTCATTTATATAAATGATTTGGATCTGAACAGAGGAAGCATAGTTATTAAGTTTGCAGAGGAGACCAAAATTGGAAGTGTAGTGGATAGCAAAGAAGGTTAGCTCAGAGTACAATAGGATCTTGATCAGATGGGCCAATGGGCTGAGAAGTGACAGGTGGAGTTTAATTTAGATAAATGTGAGGTGCTGCATTTTGGAAAGGCAAATCAGAGCAGGACTTATACACTTAATGGTAAGGTCTGAGGAGTGTTGCTGAACAAAGAAACCTTGGAGGACAGATTTATAGTTCCTTGAAAGTGGAGTCGCAAGTAGATAGGATAGTGAAGAAGGTGTTTGGTATGCTTTCCTTTATTGGTCAAAACATTGAGTACAGGAGTTGGGAGGTCATGTTGCAGCTGTCCAGGACATTGCTTAGGCCACTTTTGGAATATTGTGTGCAATTCTGGTCTCCCTCCAATTGGAAGGATGTTGTGAAACTTTGAAAGGGTTCAGAAAATATTTAGAACTTATAGAACATAAAACAATACAGCACAGAACACAAGGATGACTCCAGGGTTGGAGGATTTGAGCTACAGGGAGAGGCCGAGAAGTGACCTTGTAGGGGTTTATAAAATCATGAAGGGCATGGATAGAGTAAATAGTCAATGTCTACCACCCACACCTTTTCCCCTAAAAACACTTAACCTACACATCCCTGAACACTGGACAATTTAGCATGGCCAATTCCCCTAACCTGCACACATGTGGATTGTGGGAGGAAACCTGGTGGAAACCTGCACAGACATGGGGTGAAGGTACAAACTCCACACAGACAGTCGCCCAAAGCTGGAATCAAACCCAGGTCCCAGGCGCCGTGAGGCAGCAGTGCTTACCACTGAGCCACCGTGCTGCCTTTCAGCTTTCTAACTTGAAAAAGGATGTACTGGCGCAAGAGGAGGTTCACTGGGTTGATTCTGGAGTTGAGAGGATTGGCTTATGAGGAGAGACTGAGTAGACTGGGATTATACTCATGGGAATTTAGAAGAATGAGGGGGGATCTTATAGAAACATAAAATTATGAAGGGGATAGATAAGAAAGAAGTAGAGAGGATGTTTCCACTGGGCGGTGAAACTAGGACAAGAGGGAACAGCCTCAAAATTAGGGGGAGCAGACTTAGGACTGATTTGAGATGGAACTTCTTCACCCAGAGGGTTGTGAATCTGTGGAATTCCTGGCCCAGTGAAGTAGTTGATGCTATTTCAGTTAATGTTTTTAAGGCTAAGATTGACTTTTTTTTGGACAATGAAGGAATTAAGGATTATGGTGAGAAGGGTGGCTAAGTGGAACTGAGTCCATGAAAAGATCAGCCCTGATCTTACTGAATGGCGGAGCAGGCTCGAGGGGCCAGATGGCCTACTCCTGCTCTTCGTTCTTACGTTGTTATGAATTGGAAAGCCTTTAAAAACCAGCAGATGGTAACTAACAAAGCAATAAAGTGGAGAAGATAAAATATGAAGTAAATTAATTTACAATTTTTAAAAAAATCACAGATTTTGGTATAGGAAGGTTAAGAGAGAGAGGCAAGACTGAACATTGTCTAAAAGTATGGTGCTGGAAAAGCACAGCCGGTCAGGCAGCATCCGAGGAGCAGGAGAGTCGATGTTTCGAGCATAAGCCCTTCATCAGGATGGACATTGGAAAATGAGGCTGGAGAAGGAATAATGGGAAATAAAGACATGGCAGAGTAACTGAATGTGTACTTTTCATCGTTTTTCATAGTGGAAGACACCAGTAACATCCCAGGACTTCAAGACCTTCAGGGGACAGAAGTGAGTGGAGTGGCCATCAGAAAGGGGATGGGTCTACGGAAGCTGAAAGGTCCGAAGGTGGATAAATCACCTTTCCAGATGGGCTACACCTCAGAGTACTGAAGGAGATAGCTGAGGAAATTATGAAGGCATTGGTGGTGATCTTTCAGGAATCACTAGAGTCAGGGAGGGTCCTAGAGGACTGGAAATAACTAATGTACCACCCCTGTTTAAGAAGGATTGATTTGGATTTCCAGAAGGCCTTTGATAATGTGCTGCACAGGACGCTGCTAAATAAGGTAAAAACCCATGGTATTAGGGGCAAGGGACTGGCATGGATAGAGGATTGGCTGACTGGCAGAAGGCAGAGAGTGAGGGTAAAGGGGTGTTTTTCAGGATGGGCAGCTGGTGACTAGTGGAGTTCTGCAGTGGTCTGTGTCGGGACCACATCTATTCACATTATAATTTACAATCTGGTTGAAGGAATAGAGGATATTGTTGCTAAGTAGCAAGACAGGTGGTGGAGGGGGTAAACAGTGTTGAGGAAGTGGGGAGACTGCAGAAGGACTTGGACAGATTAGGAGAGCAGGCAAAGAAGTGGCAGATAGAATACAAGGTGGGAAAGTGTGAGGTTATGCACTTTACAGGTTATGGGGAGTTGAGAAGTATATCAGCCACGATCAAATGGTGGAGACATCTCAATGGGCTGAATGGCCTAATCCTGCTCCTATATCTTATGGTCTTACATCTTCCAGTCTTGGTCAGAAGAACAGAGGTGTAGATTATTATTTAAATGGGAAGAGGTTTCAGAAATCTGAATCTCAAAGGGGCTTGGGAGTCCCAGTTTAGGATTCTCTTAAGGTTAACATATAGGTTCAGTTGGCATTTAAGAAGGCAAATGCAATATCAGTATTCATTTCAAGAAGGTAAGAACACAAAAGCAGAGATGTACTGCTGAAAATGTATAAGGCTCGAGCCAGGCTGGAATATTCTGAGCAGTGTTGGGTTCCGTATTTCAGGAAGACTATACTGGCATTAGAGGGGGTACAGAGGAGACTCGCACGAATGGTCCCGAGGATGAAGGGCTTGTCACATGAGGAGCAATTGAGGACTCTTGGCCTGTACTCACTGGAGTTTAGAAGGATGAGGGGGATTGAATTGAAACTTACAGAATACTGGGAGGTCAGTATAGAATGAATGTGGAGAAGATGTTTCCATTAGTAGGAGAGACTAGGGCAGGAGGAAACAGCCTCATAGTGGAGGGCTGACTATTTAGAACTGAGATGAGGAGAAATTTCTTCGACCAGAGGGTAATGAATCTGTGGAACTCATTGCCACAGCGCGCTGTGGAGGCCAACTCATTGATTGAAGACAGAGATAGATAAGTTCTTCATTGGAAAGGAGATCAGTGGTTATGGGAAGAAGGCAGGAGAATGATTGAGAAACGTATCAGCCATGATCATATGGTGGAGCAGACTTGATGGGCTGAATGGCCTCAATGTGCTTCTATATGTTATGGTCTTCTGATTTGTTTGAGGAACTGTTTGAGGAACTGTCTGAGGAACAAGGGTCCTGAAGAAGGGTTACATCTGAAATGTCGACTTCTGGCTAGCTGTGTTCTTTAGTCTCCTGCCTGTCTACTGAGGAACTTTTTGAGGCAGTGTTGCTCATCTAACTGCTAAAATATCCATCTTGCATTCATATAGCAACTTTCACAATTCAGAATAGCCAAAGTACTTCATAACCAATGAAGCACATCTGAAATATATCATTTCTGTAAAGCCATGATGTGAAGAAGCCAGTGTTGGCCTGGAGTGGACAAAGTTAAAAACCACACAACACCAGGTTATAGTCCAACAGGTTTATTTGGAAGCACTGGCTTTCAGAGCGCTGCTCCTTCATCAGGTGGTTGTCTGTAAAGGTTTCTGTAAAGGGCAGCAAACAGACATGACAAATAGGATCCCATCAAACTTCCCTTCTGATATGTAACCACATTATTTAAATCATCGAATCCCTACAGCAGAAACAGGCCATTCAGCCCAACAAGGCAGCACCGATCCTCTGAAGAGTAACCCATCCAGACCCATTCTCCTAACCTATACTTACCCCTTACTAATGCACCTAACACTATGGGCAATTTAGCACGGCCAATTCACCTGACCTGCACATCTTTGGATTGTGGAAGGAAACCTACACAGACACAGGGAGAATGTGCAAACTCCACACAGACAGTCACTTGAGGCTGGAATCAAACCCAGGTCTCTGTTGCTGTAAGGCATCAGTGCTAACCACTGAGCCACCGTGCCACCACTGATATTTGCTGAGGGATTCGTGTTGGCAGGAGATCTCCCCACTACTCGTCAAACATTGAACTGTTTGAATTCTT
This sequence comes from Chiloscyllium plagiosum, assembly GCF_037043375.1. Taxonomy (NCBI): domain Eukaryota; kingdom Metazoa; phylum Chordata; class Chondrichthyes; order Orectolobiformes; family Hemiscylliidae; genus Chiloscyllium; species Chiloscyllium plagiosum. The sequence goes on along the minus strand of NW_028270145.1, from coordinate 108,283,010 downwards.
TGCCTCTCTTTCTCACTGAATTACCATCTTGTCTCTCTCTCTCTCGCTCTCTCTCTCTCTGTCCCTCTCTGCTGTCTGATATCATATGCAAATTTAGATCATTTGCATTGGGATTCATAAGCCAAGACTTCAATGTAAATTAGAAACTGTCAAACTCCCAACATCATTCCCCAGCCAGTATCTGCCTATTCCATGATTGGTCCCTTGCTCAGCATTTATTGCACACCATCAGATGTCATAGAGTCATGGAGATGTACAGCATAGAAACAGACCCTTTGGTCCATGCCGACTAGATATCCTAAATTATTTGAGTTCCATTTGTCAGCACTTGGCCCATTTCCATCTAAACCCTTCCTATTCTTATACCCATCCAGATCCCTTTTAAATGTTGCAGTTGTACCAGCCTCCATCACTTCCACTCGCAGATCATTCCACACACACCACACTTTACGTGAAAAGGTTGCTCCTTTGGCCCCTTTTAAATCTTTCCCCTCTCACCTTAAACCTATGCCCTCTAGTTTTGGACTCTCCCAGCCCAGGGAAAAAGCCTTGTCTATTTATCCTGTCCATGCTCCTCATAATTTTGTAAACCTCTATAAGGTCACCCCTCAGCCTCTGACGCTCCAGGAAAAACAGCCCCAGCCTGTTCAGCCTCTCCCTATAGCTTAAACCCTCCAACCCTGGCAACATCCTTGTAAATCTTTCGTGTCCTTTGTGTAAATCTCCTCTGTCCTTGGGAAGTTAGTGGTGAACTACCTTCCTGAGCCACTGCTGTTTTTGAGGTGAGTGCTTTGATATAAATGAATATCTTGGGCCATTACAAAGACAACGTCACACACATTGTTATTGGTCTGGACTCACAGTCATTAATTATTAGTCTTTGGCCTGATTTCCTGACTATTTCTAAGTTACACTTGGTGATCATCACGGCAGATTTATAACATACTCTTCTACAAAACAAAACAACCTGCTGTCTGTTGACGATGGGTTGGATTTTTTAGAGGCTATATTTTTGATTTGTATTTGCCCTGTAGAGGTTGGACAGTATGGGGTCGTCTTGCTTGGAGCAGAGGAGGCTGAGGGAACATGGTTGAGGTGGCAGGGTAGACAGGAAGGAACATTTTCCCTTGACGGAGTGACCAGTAGGCAGAGAATGAAGGTAAGGGGCAGGAGTTTCGGAGGGGATATGAGGACAAACGTTTTCACTCAGAGGGTGATAGGAGTCTGGAACTCACTGCCTGTAGGGGTCATTAGGGTAAAAACCCTTATAACATTTAAGAAGTATTTAGATGTCCATTTGTGATGCTAAGGGCTAAGTGCTGGAACATGGGATTGATTGACACAGACTCAATGAGCCAAAGGGCCTTTTTTAGAATTTATTTTGTTTAGTGGGTCGAATGTAGGGATTCTGAGTCCACACGGATCCTCCGAACAGCATCCCTCCCCCCCCCCCCAGACCCTCCCTGCTATCCCAGCCCTGCAGTCTGCACATCCCTGGACACTATGGGCAATCTAGCATGGCCAATCCACCCTGACCTTCACATCTTTGAATTGTGGGAGGAAACCGGAGTACCTGGAGCAAACCCATGCAGACATGGGGAGAATATGGAAACTCCACACAGATAGTGACCCGAGGCTGGAATCGAACCCAGGTTCCTGGTGCTGTGAGGCAGCAGTTGTTGTGTCACCATATTCTACCAGACCATAGGGGCTACTCTCTTATTAGAGAGAAGAGACTGATGGTAATTTAACCTGAGGGCCACCAAGCCTCAAATGAGGGAAGAGATTGAGAAGTAGAGTCTTTCATGGTAACCTCAAGCCGGTGATGGTAATTGAACCCATGTTGTTCAATTCTTTGTCAACCAACAGTCCAGCCACTGTATATCTGTTACAAAAACAGGAATTGCTGGAGAATCTCAGCACATCTGGTAGCATCTGTGAAGAGAGAAAGCAGCTTTAAAGTTTCAAGTCCAGTGACCCCTCTTCTGGGACCGGAGCATCACTGATTGCTGGAGACTAGAGTTCTCAATGATGGATGTAGGTTTGCTCACTGAGCTGGAATGTTCATTTTCAGGCGTTTCGTTACCCTATTAGGTAACAGCTTCAGTGGGCCTGAGGCGAAGCAATGCTGAAAATTCCTGCTTTCTATTTATATGTTTGGAGTTCTGTCGGTTGGTGATGTCATTTCTTGTGGTGATGTTATTTCCTACGGTGAAGTCACTTCCTGTTCCTTTTCTCAGGGGGTGGTAGATGGGGTCTAACTCGATGTGTATGTTGATAGAGTTCAGGTTGGAAAGCCATGCTTCTAGGAATTCTCGTTTGTGTCTTTGTTTGGCTTGTCCTAGGATGGATGTGTTGTCCCAGTCGAAGTCCTTCCTCATCCATATGTAAGGATACTAGTGAGAGAGGGTCATGTCTTTTTGTGGCTAGTTGGTGTTCATGTATCCTGGTGGCTAGTTTTCTGCCTGTTTGTCCAATGTAGTGTTTGTTACAGTCCTTGCGCGGTATTTTGTAAATGACATAAAAAAGACATGACCCTCTCTCACTAGTATCCTCACATACAGATGAGGAAGGACACCATTTCGAATGGGACAATACATCCATCCTAGGACAAGCCAAACAAAGACACACACGAGAATTCCTAAAAGCACGGCATTCCAACCGGTAATCTATGAACAAGCACATCGAGTTAGACCCCATCTATCACCCCCTGGGAAAAGAAACATGAAGTGAATTCACCACAGGAAATGACATCACCAACCCAAAGAAACCCAAACATATAAATAGAAAGCAGGAATTTTCAGCATTGCTTCGCCTGAGGCCCACTGAAGATGTTACCTAGTAGGGTGATGAAATGTCTGGAAATGAACCTTCCAGCTCAGCGAGCAAACCTACATCCAAAACCTCAGCCTGAGCTACAAATCTTCTCAAAACTCGCGAAGTTCTCAATAATTTAGATATTTTAGATTTTATTATCACAGGAGTCCATTGAAAGGTGTATATTGCTGCTATGCAAGTGGCTGTCTTACGTAACAAAGCACTTAGTACAAGAAACCTAGATACAAAATAGTAAGAGAAGTCAGAGTTTAAAAAGATAAGCATTACTTCATAGAATAGTAGAAAAATAAAGAAATAAGTAATAGTTTACATTAAAGTTTTTCATAGTTTAAATTAGGAGAATACAGGAATAAGTTAAAAGTTTTACACACTTTGATGAATCCTCTGTTTATCTCACTCTGCTGTCTGCTCTCTACGCCATCGTAGATACTGTGGCTGCAGTTGGAGTTACCATCTCTCTGACCTCCCCTGGTGCCTCAGGGACATGCCTAGGCAGGGTCCACTCACACACCGAGCTGAGACAGTGCCATGAGCTGCTGAGAGACTAGGCCAGGACCCACCAAGAGACCAGGCCGAGAGCACCAAGAGATCAAACTGAGAGACCAGGCAGAGAGCCGCTGAGAGACAAGGCAGGGACCCCATCATGAGCCACCGAGAGACCAGGCTGGGAACCACCAAGAGACCAGACTGAGAGCCACTGAGAGACCAGGCCAGTACCTGCCAAGAGACCAAACTGAGAACTGCCAAAGGACCAGGCCGAGAGCCACCCAGACACCAGGTCAGGTCCCGTACCGAGCCATCGGAAGACCAGGATGAGAGCCGCCACAAGCCACTGCGCGACCAGGCCAAAACCTGCCCTGGGAGAGCGTGAACATCGAGAGGGGGAAATCATCAAACAGGGGAATAAAGAGAAAAGAGGGGAAAGAAAGACAACGAAATGAGAAATAACAGAACGAGCTCCAGTTAGTGCTGCCATCTTGACCGTATTGAGCCTTGCCTCTTGAGCACGCTTGGTGTGTCTGGATGTTATGTACCATCATGCAGGCTGCATAAGTCAGGATGAATCAGAAAAAAACTTCAGGCCTCAAGTGATCATCCAAAAACAAGGGACTGGCACCCAAAGACGTTGAACAGCTCTCCATCCCATGTCACATTACAGCAACAATACCGACTGGAGCCAGTCTCCTACACAACACCAGGGGAAAGTCCTGGTGTTGAACCAGCTGTGAATTATGACAAAAGGACAACTACAAAGGCAGCAGTTAGAGCCGGACAGAACAAGCAGAGAGGGAGTGTCAGAATTGGCGGGTGGACAGAGGGAGCTGGTGCGAAATACGAGAAATGTCAGCCAGAGTTCTGTTTGTATGATTAAACTCACCGTTGTAGAGAACACTAATCCATTCAATACTTCCAACCATTTCATATCCATCAAATAAAGCACCACCTGCTCAGTTAATGTTCAGCAGCTTGACAACTGCACAGATATTTGTAAAATGACACCTTTATCTCAACGACCAGGACAATCACAGTCACAGAAGAGAAATAGTATTCAAACCAGGGCACTTTCTCTACAGATTGAAAATGAGCTTGAAATAATTGACAATTACATTTCTGTTCAGGGGAGGTTGTCCCCTTGCCAACAGTTTTAAGAAATGCCTTCCTGCATTTTCCTTAACCATAACTGCATTTCAATAGCAACTTTAATGTGGTCAGATATTTTGAGGCACTTAAGAGCAATCCAATCAAACAGAATTCGATACAGGATTGCACAAGGAGATGGTGGAATAGGTGACCAAATGCTTGGATCAAAAGGTAAGTTTACAGTCCATTTCTTCTGTTCATTCAGTCGATGTGGACACTGCTGGTTGGGCCACCATTTACTGCCCATCCCTAGTTGCCCTTGAGAAGTTGGTCATGAGCTGCCCTCTTGAACCGCTGGAGTCCACATGGTGGAAGGTGCCATCTCATTATCGTTGGTGAGTTTCTCCAGTGTTCACACTGCCACTACTGAGCGTTGGTGATGGAGTGAATGTCTGCACGTAATGAAGGGACCCTCTCCCAACAGGTGAAGGCATTGTTGCAATGTTTGCAGATGACACAAAGATCTATGGAAGGACAGGTCATGTTAAGGAAGTAGGAACACTGCAGGTGGGCTTGGAGAGTGGACAAAGAAGTGGTAGATGGAATAACAATGTGGGAAAGTATTGGTAGGAAGAAGAAAGGCATTGACTATTTTCTAAGTGGGGAAGGGGTTTGGAAATCTCAAGCACAAAGGGAGTTGTGAGTCCTGGTTCAGGAAACTCTGACAGTTAACATAGAAGTTCAATTGGCAGTTATGAAAGCAAATATATTGTTAGCATCCATTTCAAGAGGGCTAGAATGCAAGAACAGAAATATATGACTGAGACTGTAAAAGGCTCTGGACAGACTGCATTTGGAATAGTCTGAGCAGTATTGAGCCCTGTATCTAAGAAAGGATGTACTGTCATTGGAGGACATTCAGTGAATGTTTACAAAAATGATCCCACAGATGAAGGGCTTGTCATATGAGGAGTGGTTGAGGACTCTGTACTCGATGGAGTTTAGGAGAATGAGGAGGGAGGATCTAATGGAAACTTACAGAATGCTAAGAGACCTGGATGGAATGGACACGGAGAAGATGTTTCCACAAGGAGAGAGACTAGGACCCTAGGGCACAGCCTCAGAGTGATGATCATTTAGAACTGAGATGAGGGGTAATTAATGGGCAGCACGGTGGCACAGTGGTTAGCATAGTGAGATAATTGTTAATCTGATAATCCTCAACCCTGTCTTTTCCCCATAAACCTTGATTCCTTACCTGATTTAAAATCTTCCTTTCTTGCCTGATTCATTGTTCCAATAGTTCCAGTGGTTAGCACTGCTGCCTCACAGCGCCAGAGATCCAGGTTCAATTCCTGCCTCAGGCAACTGTCTATGTGGAGTTTGCACATTCTCCCCGAGTCTGTGTGGGTTTCCTCTGGGTGCTCCGGTTTCCATCACAGTCCAAAAATGTGCAGGTCAGGTGGATTAGCCATGTTGAATTGCCCGTAGTGTTAGGTGAAGGGGTAAATGTAGGGGAATGGGTCTGGGTGGGTTGCTCTTTGGAGGGTCAGTGAGGACTTGTTGGGCCGAAGGACCTGTTTCCGCACTGTAGGGAATCTAATTTCTTCAGCCATCGGGTGGTGAATCTGTGGAACTCATTGCCACAGAGAACTGTGGAGGTGAAGTCATTGAGTGTATTAAGCAGAGATCAATAGGTTCTTGATTGGTAAGGAGATCAAAGGTTATGGGGAGAAGAGAGGAGAATGGGATTGATGTGAACATAATGGCCTTATTTTGCTCCTATATCTTTTGGTCTTTTGGGAAGCTACAGTAGATGGTTCAGGTTCACCGTGGGAATGGGAATCAGTGTCAGGTCCATGAGGTCTGCAATATGAATAGAGGAAGAATGTAGAAACCTGGAGGAGGCAATTCTGCCCGTCCTTGGACTCAGGGCTAGGATTACTCATCACTGGACTAGTACTCCAGCAACAGTGACTGAATATTTCCAAGTCAGGATGGTGAGTGGCTTGGAGGGAAACTTACAGGGGGGGGGCGTTCCCACGTATCTGCTGCCCTTGTCCTTCTAGATGGAAGTGGTCAAGGGTTTGAAAGAAGCTGCCTAAGGATCTCTGGTGACTGTCTGGAATGCATCTTGTAGATAGCACACACTGCTGCTATTGAGAATCGGTGGTGGAGGGGTGGAAGTTTGTGGATATGAGAGAGATAGAAAGAGTTTTAGACAGGGAATCACAGAATTTAGATAAAATCCCGGACACAAATGGTGGGGTACGTGGGGGATTTACAAAAGGCTGGAGTAGGAAGAATGCGGAAAAATTGGAAATATTGTTGAGGTGGAGAAGGAAGAATAGGACAAGGGGGCAAGACCATAGAGGGATTTATATATGGTGCCGAAAATTTTAAAATCATGGCAGTGCAAGACTGAAAACCAATGTAGGTCGTGAGCATAGTTGATGACTGATAAATAGGAGTTTGTGTGTGAGGAATAGCATAGACTGTAATGTTTTGGAGGAACTCAAGTGTGTTAAAGGTGATAGTGGCTTGTTGGCATCTTCCACCTCGGAACACTTCAACCCCAGGGCATCAATGTGGACTTCAACAGTTTCCTCATTTCCCCTTCCCCCACCTCACCCCAGTTCCAAACTTCCAGCTCAGCACTGTCCCCATGACTTGTCCTACCTGCCTGTCTTCTTTTCCACCTATCCACTCCACCCTCCTCCCTCCTGACCTATCACCTTCATCCTCTCCCCCACTCATCTATTGTACTCTATGCTACTTTCTCCCCACCCCCACTCTCCCCTAGCTTATCTCTCCACGCTTCAGGCTCTCTGCCTGTATTCCTGATGAAGGGCTTTTGCCCGAAACGTCGATTTTACTGCTCCTCGGATGCTGCCTGAACTGCTGTGCTCTTCCAGCACCACTGATCCAGAATCTGGTTTCCAGCATCTGCAGTCATTGTTTTTACTCAGTTGGCTAGGCAGGTGGTTTATGACACAGAGTGACATCAACAGCGTGGGTTCAGTTCCAACACCAGTTGAGGTTACTTTGAAGGACTCTCCTTCTCAACCTCCCCCTTCGTGTTAAACTACCACTGGTCATCTCTCTTTAATGAGGGAGTAGCCCTGTGGCCTGGGAAAACTGTGGTGGCTTTTCCTTTACCTTTACGAGGCAGAACAGCATTGGAAAAGTTGAGTATGGAGGAAACGAAAGGTTGGATGCATTTGACCTCAAGCGACATTATTTGGAGAAAAGAAAGGGTCTCGCAACAGGACAGAGAGAACGAGAGAGATCTATGGACCAATAAAACTCACCATCCCACCACAAAATCACTAAACTACAGCAGTGGTCCAAGGAACAAAGCACACTGCTAAGTTAAAAGGACAGCAGAGATTTAGTCCAGAGAATCGATGCCATGGTGACCAGTGCCAGTCGCTGTAAAAAGAAAGCCCACAGTTCACTGACTTCCTTCAGGAAGGAATTCCGCCATCCTTACATCATGAATAAAACCAAGAACTGCCGATGCTGGAGAGCAGTGATTTGCACTTTCACCTCTAAGTCAGCAGGCTGTGGGTTCAAGTCTCACTCTAGAGTCAAGAGCACAGTATCATAGCTGACGCATTCAGGGCTGTACTGAGGATGTGTTGCACTGTTGGAAATGCAAATTAAACTGAGATCCCCTCTCAGATTGATGTAAACACCCTGTGTGCTGTTTTAGACGACAGCAGAGAGTAGGGAATTCTCCTGAAATCCACCATTATCAAACTCATGGAAATAGATTATCAGGACAACCGTTGTTATTAACGAGATTGTCCTGTGCGCAGGAAAGGTTAGATAAACACGGAATGTTTTCACTTGAAAGACGGAGGCTGAGTGGCGACCTGATAGAGGTCTACAAAATTATGATAGGCATAGATAGGGCGGATAGTCAGAGGCTTTTTTCCCAGGGTGGAAGGGTCAACTACAAGAGGACACAGGTTCAGGGTGAGAGGGGGAACGTTTGTGGGAGATGTCGGGGTACAGTTTTTCACACAGAGGGTGGTGGGTGCCTGGAACACACCCTGTGGTGGTGGTAGAAGCAGGCACATTAGTAATGTTTAAGGTGTATCTTGATAGATGCATGAACGGGAGGCGAACAGAGGGATAAATACATACATGGGCATGAGTAGCGGGTGTAAATAAGGAATAGGGATCAGTGCAGAATTGGTGGGCCGAAGGGCCTCTTCCTGTGCTGTGTAGAATTGTAGAACTGTATTGCAAATTGGATGCCACATTGCCTGGAGAACCAATAACAACTCATTAGCTGTAACGTGCCTCAGGTGGTACTGAGATGGAGAAACGTGCAAGTTCCTTCTTTTTTTTAATTGGGAAAACAAATACTGACCGTAAACCAGGTTACACTGTCGCTCTGAAAGTGTAGCTGTACTGAAAGAGGTATTTAAACAGGTGTAGAAGAGAGGCGAACTATTACTGGTAAGGCCGTGGAAGGCAAACAGAAGTTGGTCTTTGGCTCCAACTATTTAATACACAGTAGAGAGCAGAGGGGGCTGAAAGATAATGGGGATTGCAGTGATAAACAGAGACAGGTGGAGGCAGATAAAGTAAACAGGTGAGAGGAGGCATCTGGGTTTCTTTTAGCACAGCATCTGCAATAATGGTCTTAATTAACACATCAGTGCGAAACACCAGGATGACAGCAGCCACATAAAATTAAAATGATTTTGATGATAAAAATAATCTTTTGCAGTTTTCACTGGCGATAGTGAGCCTTATATTGGGCTATTTGGAACAATTCTGCTTCATTTTGTTTTATTTAATTTGGAGACAGGCTGACCTCGTAGCAGCCCTGTTACAGAACAATGACATTCATGCAACAGGAGAGGTGGTCCCTCAGTCCAACAGGGCCATGTCATCCAGTTGGATAGAGCTATTCAATTTATCGCACTCCCCTAACAAATCCTCTGCAATTACCTTTTCCTTCTCAAGTTTATATCCACTTCCTTTGCAAAAACTGTTTGCGAATGTCGTTTTTGGGCCCACAATTACCGATGCTAAATTAGCATTTGCAACCTACCGGTGGCTCAGTGGTTATCACTGCTGCCTCACAACACCAGGGTCCGAGGTTCGATTCCAGCCTTGGGTGACTGTCTGTGTGGAGTTTGCACATTCTCCCTGTGTCTGTGTGGGGTTTCTCCCACAGGTCAGGTGAATTGGCCATGCTAAATTGACCAGCAGTGTTAGGTGCATTAGTCAGAGTGAAATGGGTCTGGGTGGGTTACTCTTCAGAGGGTCAGTGTGGACTGGGTGAGCCTGTAGGGAATCTAATCTTGTGTCTGCTATTCATTCCCAATCACATCAAGCCTTATTTTCTGGCTTATCTACTCGATTAAGAATATCTTGTCATTTTAACTGACAACGAAAAATGCTGGAGATCATAACAGGTCACGCAGCATCCCTGGACAGAGAGCAAGCTAACATTTCAAGTCTAGATGATTCTCCTTCATTTCAACGCTCATTATCCTTCTCCACTCTAAGGAGAGCAATTGCACTCTCTCCAGTTTCTCCACATTATGTGCAGTCTCTCATCCCCGGCATCATTCTTCTGCACAGAACCCCCCTCCTCCTTCAAGGACTTGATATCTCTTCCGAATCATGACGACAAGAATTTGCTGTGATACTCTAACTGGGGCCGAACCTCCAGATATCCCAAACTAAACTAATCCCACCTGCTGCTCCTAGCCCATATCGCTCCAAACCTTTCCTACTCGGGTATCTATCCAAATGTCTTACTCAGGAAGTTCACTCTACACATGAACCACATGCTGCATAAAAAAAAATCGCTTAGTTTAGTTTGGGATTAGGGTTGGCATGGACAGGTTGGACCGAAGAGTCTGTTTCCATGCTGTATGACTCTATTTCAGGAATTTAAGACAGGACAGATCAAGTTTTCATGTCTGTTGCAGGTGGGATGAGGGAATGTCACCTTAAATCCAGAGTCTGGCTATTCGAGACTGAAGTTAGGAAACGTTTCTTCATTCGAAAGACTGGGAGAAGTATGGAATTCCCTCTATCTTTAAAAGTGGAAGATGTAATGGTCAGTTCAAATCTGAAATCCATGGGTTATTGATAGTCGATGGTATTCAAGGATAAGTCAAGATAAGTGGATGTAGGTGGAACACAAATCAGCCATGGCCTCCATAAATAGCAAAGCAGGCTGGAGGGGCTGAATGGCCAACTCCTGCCCTATCTGTTTTAGTTCATTCATGGTATGTGAGTGTCATTAGCATTTATTGCTCATCCCTAATTGCTCTTTAACTGAGTGGCTGATTAGCCCATTTCAGAGGTCAGTTAAGAGTGGGTCCAATGTTATACAGAGGTCAGGCTGGGTACGGACAGTAGATTTCCTTTCCCACAGAACAATAGTGAATCAGATGGACATTTACAACAGAGAGTGTCAGTGAACTTGATGGGTTTTTACATCAATTGACAGTGGTTGCCATGAGGCTAGTTTTATTAAATTCAAACTTCATCAGTTGTCATAGTGTGATTCAAACACAAGGAGAAAGTGAGGACTGCAAATGCTGGAGATCAGAGTCGAAAATATGGCACAGCAGGTCAGGCAGCATCCAAGGATCAGGAGAGTCGACGTTTCGAGCATAAGCTCTTCATCAGGAATGTTGAGGGGGGGGGTGTGGAAAGGGGGCTGATAGGGGCTGGGGTTGGGGAAGATAGCTGGGAAGGCGATAGGTGGATGCAGGTTGGGGTGGTGAAGGTAATAGGTCAGAGCAGAAAGTGGAGTGGAGAGGTGGGAAGGGAAGCTGGACAAGGTGGGACAGTTCAGGAGGGCGGTGCCAAGTTGGAGGGTTGGATTTGGGATTGGGGGGGGGGGAGGAGAGATGAGGAAACTGGTGAAGTCGACGTTGATCCCATGTGGTTGGAGGGTCCCAATGCAGAAGATGAGGCGTTCTTCCTCCAGACGTCGGGTGGCTAGGATTTGGCAGTGGAGGAGGCTCAATACATGTCCAGAGAACTTTAACAAATCAATTCTAAACAAGAGTCACTGGACTTGAAACATTAACCCTGCTCTCTCTCTCTGCAGATGCTGCCAGACCTGCTGAGTTTTGCCAGAAACTTCTGTTTTTGTTTCAGATCTCAGCACCCATAGTTCTTTGTTTTCTTATAACATTATCCTAGAGTTCGGTATTACTAATCCAGTGATATTGCCACCAAGCCAGTCTCTCCCATCTCTATCAATGATCAATAGAGGTCTGGCACACCATCCTTGCTTGATGTGGGAGTTCTTGACCATGAATCACAAAAAACTAGCATTGAGGTTCAGCAGATGACAGGAAAGTTCACCTTCATTTCAAACAGCATGGAATATGGATCAGTGGAGGTTTTGCTCAAAGGCATTAGTCAGATAACAGCGAGATTGATAGTCATAGAGTCATACAGCACGGAAGCAGACCCTTCGGTCCAAATAGTCCATGCTGACCATGTTCCCAAACTAAACTGGTCCCACTTGCCTGAGCTTGGCCCATATCCCCCCAAACCTTTCCTATTCATGAACCTATCCAAATGTCTTTTAAGCATTGTAACTGCACCTGCAACCGCCACTTTCTCTGGTAGTTCATTCCAGACACGCACCACTTTCTGTGTGAAAATGTTGCCCCTCGGGTCCTTTTCAAATCTTTTTTCTCTCACTTTAAAATATGCCCCCCCATTAGCTTTGAACTCCCCTAGAAAAGATAGTGATGGATAGATTTGTAGATAATAAGGATATCAAGGGAATTGGAGTGGCAGCCTCCCGGTCTGGCATGGTTGACTCTGCGCCCAGTAGGACAGCCTCTCAGACTGACATGGTCTCAGTATAGACTTCTGGTCTCAAGGTGAATCGTCAAAGTACTGTCCCACCATGGCTAAGCACTTGAGAAAGACTGTAACGTTTGAACTTTCATCCGTTTTTCTTTATTTTCCACTTAAAACTAAGACGATCTGCAATGTGTAACCTTTAACCTTAGTTTGTTCTTTCTTTCTACCTTGTTCTTGTGGTTCTGTACCTAGGTACTTGTACCTAAGATGGCGCCATGTGTGGTGACATTTCACTGTTCTCTTGTGCTTTTGTACAGGAGTACACGTGACAATAAAATAAAAACAAAAATCAAATCAAATCAAAAATCCTAGATAGTTCAGAGAAAAAAACTGTTGAGGTACAGGTAGAGACTCAGCTATCATCTAACTGAATGTTGGAACAAACTTAGGGGGACTAATGTCTAGTTGTGCTCATATTACCTCTGTCTCTAATGACTCCAATTCTGGAGTGGTGTGTTGCGAACATAGAGGTATGCACTTAAAATCAGAACTTGATTGTTCAGGGATAACTCATTCCTGATGAAGGGATTATGCCCGAAACATCGATTTTCCTGCTCCTCGGATGCTGCCTGACCTGCTGTGCTTTTCCAGCACCACTCTAATCTAGACTCTGATTTCCAGCATCTGCAGTCCTCACTTTGGCCTAATATTTGGAAGTACCCATCGTTCATTAAATAAAAAGCAGACACATGGTATTTTCACCTTTAGCAAAGAAATGTTGAGACTGGGGATCAATCGAAGAATTTCCAAACTGATTTTTGTTAGACAACGTTGTTAGGATTTACTGAACCAAGGAAGGTAGATGGACATCAACAATTGAACAACAAAGCAGATTTTTATTCTTTAAAAACTCATTCACAAAATGTGGCTGGCGGACTTTTTAAAACATTTATTGACAGGGTGTGGCTAAGTGTATCTGGAATCACAGGGAGGCCAGACCAGACCAGGTAAGGATAGCAGATTTCCTTCGCGAAGACCAGCAGTGAACCACTCAGATGTTCACAACATTTAGCAATGACATGGTTGGCATTGGGCTAACTCTGTTTTCCAGATTTATGTTGAATTCAAATTTCACCATCTGTCATCATGGGATTCAAACCCAGATCCACAGAATGCTCACATGGATTACTAACCCAGTGAAAAGTAATTCTTGCCTAGAGACCAAGGATGGGCCGAATGGTTTCTATATCCCTATGCGTCTCATATTGCAACTGAGCAACCTCATGAACCAGTTCCCACTGCTGCTATGAGTCTGCATCTCCTACAGGTGCTTCCCACCTGGGATTGAACATTGGGAGATGGCGCCTTGAATATGTGCAAATATTTATTCCTCCAATGACGCACTGTAGCAGCAGTGTATACTATCTCCAAGAATCACTGCAGAAATTCACCAGAGCTCTTGAGACAGCACCTTCCAAACCTATGACCTCTACAATCTAGAAGGACAAGGGCAGTTCCCCTCCAAGCCACTCACCATCCTGACTTGGAAATATTTCATCGTCCTTTCACTGTCACTGGATCAAGGTCCTGGAATTCTCTCTCTGACAACATTGCAGGTTTACCTTTCACTCATGGACTGCAGTGGTTCAAGAAGGCAGCTCATCATCACCTTCTCAAGGGCAACTAGAAATGCTGCCCAGCCAGCGACACCCACATGTAAATAAATAACTTTGATTTGATTTGATTTATCGTGGTCACGTGCACCTAGGTGCAGTGAAAAACTTTATTTTGCAAGCAATACAGGCAGATCGTAGCAAACAAGGGCACATAAGGCATATAGAGTGCTGAGATAGAGTGATGCACACAGATTAGCCTACCCTAAACCTCAACCTGAGCTGCAAAACTTCACAAATCTATAGACAATGTTGGCTGAGTCACATGAGTACCTGCCATGTACACAGTGGCACACATAATGATGGTATGCATGTCTACACTCTGACACGTCTTGCAGCATCTAGCATGACAGGGTTGTATGGAGTGTGGGATTGCCAGTGTCGGATGGATCTTTGAGAATGCTGACAGCCTTTCCTTGACATCGGGCCTGGTAGATGGATTCTATAGATGGGAGGGTGGCCTTTGTGATTGTCTGGGCCGAGTTCACCACTCTCTGTAACCGTCTCTGATCTTGAATGGTACAGTTGCCATACCAGGTAGTGATACATCCAGACAGAATGCTCTCGATGATGCACCTATAAATGTTGGCGAGGGTATTCACTGTCACGCCAAATTTCCTCAGCTGCCTGACGAAGAAGAGACGTTGTGGGGCCTTTGTAACCAGTGCATCCAGCTGGTCAGATCACAGACATCACAGATTATTAAGACAGAACTGTTCCTCAATGTGCCAGGGTTTTTAAAAAATATACAATGCTTAATCAATTGTTGCTGATGATCTGTGTGTGCTTCAATTGAGCTCTCTACATGCTTACTGCATAAGGGTATAAGCCCATCATCCCGAAACGTCAACTCTCCTGCTCCTTGGATGCTGCCTGACCTGCTGTGCTTTTCCAGCAACACACTCTCAACTCTGATCTCCAGCATCAGCAGTCCTCACCTCCTCCTACAGAGGAGGTACACAAAGCAAGCTCAAAATTATTAAGGTCAATGTTATTTGAAGTTAGAGAGTCCATTCAGCAGTCTAATAATGGCAGGGAAGAAACTGTTGTTGAACATGTTGATGCATGCCTTCAAGGTTCTGCATCTGCTGTCTGATACAAGACATTGTGGGCGAGCATTAAAAAAGGTCCAGGCCTCTGCTCCATTGCTGTGTGGTCTCTAAGGGGGTCAGAGTGTTGATGGTGACACATGGTCTTCCCTGGCATAGGGTGAGCCACCATCACTTAATTGTATTGGGTGCTCTTCATGCCTGAACTTTGGTAACTGCTGCTGAAAGCATGTAGAGAGCTCAACTGAGGCGCACACAGATCAGCAGCAGCAATTGACTAAGCATTGTATATTTTTTAAAAACCCTGGCACATTGAGGAACAGTTCTATCCCAATAATCTGTGATCTGACCAGCTGGATGCACTGGTTACAAAGGCCCAACAATGTCTCTTCTTCTTCAGGCAGCTGAGGAAATTTGGGCATGATGGCGAATACCCTCGCCAACATTTATAGGTGCATCATCGAGAGCATTCTGTCTGGATGTATCACTACCTGGTATGGCAACTGTACCATTCAAGATCAGAGGCGGTAACAGAGAGTGGTGAACTCGGCCCAGACAACCACAAAGCCCAACCTCCCATCTATAGAATCCACCTTCATCCCCTCCCTCACTCACCCATTGTACTCTATGCTACTTTCTCCCCACCCCCACCCTCCTCTCATTTATCTCTCCACCCTTTAGGCTCTCTGCCTGTATTCCTGATGAAGGGTTTTGGCCCGAAACATCGATTTTACTGCTCCTCGGGTGCTGCCTGAACTGCTGTGCTCTTCCAGCACCACTAATCCAGAATCTGGTTTCCAGCATCTGCAGTCATTGTCTTTACCTCGTTGATTTTAACCCTACTGCGAATCCTCTTGCAAGGATGCCTGCCTTTAAGAAGTTTCCTCCTCTCTCTACAAGAATCTCAGGGAGTCCCTCTCCCACTGCAACTCCCAGGTCATTTCCTCTGCCCTGAAGCTCTTCAACCATATCCTGAAACAAACTCGCTACCACAGCCACATTTGCTTCCTCAGTGCCTGCCTCCGTAACCAACTCTTCCCACACGGACTCCGGACCACCTTTAAACCAGCAGAGTTCGGACCTGAACAGGACAAACAGACTACAGATTCAACAACACCAGCAACGGTTCTCCTTCAAGATCCTCCGCTCCACGCTTGCAGCAATGCACCGGCACCCCCTAACCTCTCTACAGTCAGCCCTGCCTCAGCTAAGGGTCACACTCTCTCAGAATTGCAAAGGACCCACTCTGTACTATATCCTCAGGAGAATTCATACTCTCAACAAACAGTATTTCAACTCCATCTCAAACATCAAAAACTGTAAGTACAACAAACCTTTATCCACCCACCTCCATAACCAGCACTCCTCAAACATTCCAGTAGATTCCCCCGGCCTCTGGAACTGCTCGGACGCCATTAGCCATGCGGCTCGTGCAGCCACCATCCCCACGCTGATTGATGATGTCACTTCCATCCCCATCACGGCCACTTCCACAGCCACTTCCACCCCTCACAATTCCTCATGCACCACATGTGACATCACTTCTGCCCCTCACATCATCGCTGATGTCATACGCTCAGTGACTTCCGCCCTCCACTGCCATGTTTGCCACCACTTCCACCCCCACCAACACCACTCACCTGCATTCTGCTGACACGCCCCCCCCCCCCCCCACTGTCACCATCCCCACCCCCCAGAACCCTGAGGGGAACACCACCCCGCTCATGACTCCACTCCCATTCCCCCCATCATCACACTCACTCCAGTTACCGGCTCCGCCCCCACTTCCAGCTCCACACCCACACCAGATCCCACCTCCCAGCCCTGCCAAGTTTTCACCATTCCCCCGACCTCCCCCTCACTGAGGACAAACAATTAGTCCTCAGCAAAGGACTCACCTTCATCCCCCTCCGTCCACGCATCAATGAATTTAACACACGCCGTGATGTCGAACACTTCTTCCGCCGCCTCCGTGCTTACTTTCACAATCGGGACTCCCGCCCACCTTTCGAGGACCCCTTCACCCACCTCCAACACAATGCATCCACCTGGACACCCCGTGCTGGCCTATTACCTGCCCTCGACCTCTTCATTTCCAACTGCCGCCAGCACATTAACCGCCTCAACCTGTCTACCCCCTCCCCCACTCCAACCTCTCACCCTCACAACGCGCAGCCCTCCAATCCCTCTGCTCCAATCTCGACCTAACCATCAAGCCAGCAGATAAAGGGGGTGCAGTGGTAGTCTGGCACACTGACCTCTACACCGCTGAAGCCAGATGCCAACTCGAGGACACCTCTTCCGACTGCCCCCACGATCATGACCCCACCCCCCATCACCAAACCATCATCTCCCAGATCATACACAATCACATCACCTCAGGAGATCTCCCACCCACAGCTTCCAACGTCATAGTCTGGGAACCCCACACTGCCTGGTTCTACCTCCTTCCCATGATCCACAAGCCTGGCCACCCCGGCCGACCCATTGTCTCAGCATGCTCCTGCCTCACCGAACTCATCTCTACCTACCTCGACACTGTCCTATCCCCCCAGTCCAGGAACTCCCCACATACGTTCGAGACACCACCCACGCCCTCCACCTCCTCCAAGACTTCCGTTTTCCCGGCCCCTCGGCCTCATCTTCACCATGGATATCCAATCCCTCTACACCTCCATTCGCCATGACCAGGGCCTCCAAGCTCTCCATTTCTTCCTCTCCCAACATCCCCAACAGTACCCTTCCACTGACATTCTCATTCGTCTGGCCGAACTTGTCCTCACCCTTAACAATTTCTCCTTCGAATCCTCCCACTGCCTCCAGACCAAAGGGGTAGCCATGGGCACACATATGGGCCCTAGCTATGCCTGTCTCTTTGTTGGCTACGTAGAACAGTCCATCTTCCATAGTTACACTGGCACAACTCCCCACCTCTTCCTCCGCTACATTGATGACTGCATTGGCGCCACTTCGTGTTCCTGCGAGGAGGTTGAGCAATTCATCAACTTCACCCACACATTCCACCCTGACCTTAAATTTACCTGGACCATCTCTGACACCTCCCTCCCCTTCCTGGACCTCTCCATCTCCATTAATAACGGCTGACTTGACATCGACATTTTTTACAAACCCACCGACTCCCACAGCTACCTGGAATACACCTCTTCCCACCCTATCTCCTGCAAAAATGCCATCCCGCATTCCCAATTCCTCCGCCTCCGCCGTAACTGCTCCCCAGAGGACCAGTTCCACTACAGAACACACCAGATGGCCTCCTGCTTTGGAGACCGCAATTTCCCTTCCCACGTGGTTAAAGATGCCCTCCAATGCCTCTCGTCCACATCCTGCATCTCCGCCCTCTGACACCACCCCTCCAACCGGAACAAGGACAGAACGCCCCTGGTGCTCACCTTCCACCCTCCCAACCTTCGCATAAACCAAATCATCCGCCGACATTTCCGCCACCTCCATAAAGACCCCACCACCAGGGATATATTTCCCTCCCCACCCCTTTCCGCCTTCCGCAAAGACCGTTCCCTCCGTGACTACCTGGGCAGGTCCAAGCCCCACTACAACCCACCCTCCCATCCTGGCACCTTCCCTTGCCACCACAGGAATTGTAAAACCTGTGCCCACACCTCCTCCCTCACTTCCATCCAAGGCCCTAAAGGAGCCTTCCACATCCATCAAAGTTTTACCTGCACATCCACTAATATCATTTATTGCATCTGTTGCTCCCGATGCAGTCTCCTCCACATTGTGGAGACTGGACGCCTCCTAGCAGAGTGCTTTAGGGAACATCTCTGGGACACCCGCACCAACCAACCACACCGCCCTGTGGCCCAACATTTCAACACCCCTCCCACTCTGCCGAGGACATGGAGGTCTTGGGCCTCCTTCACCGCCGCTCCCTCACCACCAGACGCCTGGACGAAGAACGCCTCATCTTCCACCTCGGAACACTTCAACCCCAGGGCATCAATGTGGACTTCAACAGTTTCCTCATTTCCCCTTCCCCCACCTCACCCCAATTCCAAACTTCCAGCTCAGCACTGTCCCCTTGACTTGTCCTACCTGCCTATCCACTCCCCCCTCCCCCCTAACCTATCACCTTCATCCCCTCCCCCACTCACCTATTGTACCCTATGCTACTTTCTTCCCACCCCCACCCTCTTCTAGCTTATCTGTCCACCCTTCAGCCTCTCTGCCTGTATTCCTGATGAAGGACTTTTTCCCAAAACGTCGATTTTCCTGCTCCTCGGATGCTGCCTGAACTGCTGTGCTTTTCCAGCACCACTCTAATCTAGACTCTGATGTCCAACATCTGCAGTCATTGTTTTTACCTATCTCATACGTTGCAGATAAGGATGCCCTGAGGCATGGTACATTGGGGAAACCGAGCAAAGGCTACGGTAACGGATGAATGGGCACCGCACAACAATCAGCAGACAGGAGGGTTCCCTCCCAGTTGGGGAACACTTCAGTGGTCCAGGATATTCAGCCTCGGACCTTCGGGTGATCATCCTCCAAGGTGGACTTCGGGACAGGCAGCAGAGCAAAGTGGCCGAGCAGAGGCTGATAGCTAAGTTTGATACCCATAGGGAGGGCCTCAACTGGGACCTTGTGTTCATGTCACATTACAGGTGATCATCATTACACTATACACACACACAGATACTCCTACACACACTCACACACTCCCATACACACACACTCCTACAGATACACACACTCTCACATGCTCACACATGCACCATCTCACAGAATTAGACCCTTTACATTCACACACACATACACTCTCTCTCACAGACACTCACATCCCCATCCCCCCCATGCCCCCCACCCCCCTCCCCAACACACACACAACCACATGCACACATACACATATAAGCCCTCCAGCCACAGGGGTTGAATGTAGATTTCTCCAGCTTCCTCATTTCCCCTCCCCCCACCTTTTCTCAGTCCCAACCCTCAGACTCAGCACCGCCTTCTTGACCTGCAATCTTCTTCCCGACCTCTCCACCCCCACCCCCTCTCCGGCCTATCACCCTCACCTTAACCTCCTTCCACCTATCGCATTCCCAACACCCCTCCCCCAAGTCCCTCCTCCCTACCTTTTATCTTAGCCTGCTCGGCACCCCTCCTCATTCCTGAAGAAGGGCTTATGCCCGAAACGTCGATTCTCCTGCTCCTTTGATGCTGCCTGACCTGCTGCGCTTTTCCAGCAACACATTTTTAGGCTCTGATCTCCAGCATCTGCAGTCCTCACTTTCTCCTAGTTGAATTTGTACTTGCAAAGTTACATTATACTTCGCTCAAAAACTGCATGATTCCATGTAAGATTCTGTTAATTCAATTTTTAGATTAGAATCAGTCTAAACATTATGGCACAGACAGCAGCACACAGAGGTGCTTATACCCAATACATTGTCTAGGCTAACACCAATTGTTGAAGTTCACTTGAGAATGTGACGTTTTTTAAAAAAGTTTTGTGATTTACATGTGAAAGAAGTGAAACTATTCATGGTCATTCTAACAGATGAGAGACTTAACAAACAATCAAGGAATTTTTCAATGTATAATTTCAGTTCCATCACACTGTAAACTTTTGCTATAAATTGTGTCTTACAATCGTGTACTGCGCAACCACCTGATGAAGGAGCGGCGCTCCGAAAGCTAGTGCTTCCAATTAAACCTGGTGGACTATGAGCTGGTGTTGGGTGATTTTTAATTTTGTACACCCCAGCCCAACACCAGCATCTCCAATCACTGGCAATGTTTTTCTACAACATCCACCATCGGGGAGAAGGTACAGAAGACTGAACACATGCACCAGCCGGTTTTCGAAACATAGACATTGAACATAGAACATAGAAAAATACAGCGCAGTACAGGCCCTTCGGCCCTCGATGTTGCGCCGATCCAAGCCCACCTAACCTACACTAGCCCACTATCCTCCATATGCCTATCCAATGCCCGTTTAAATGCCCATAAAGAGGGAGAGTCCACCACTGCTACTGGCAGGGCATTCCATGAACTCACGACTCGCTGAGTAAAGAATCTACCCCTAACATCTGTCCTATACCTACCACCCCTTAATTTAAAGCTATGCCCCCTCATAATAGCTGACTCCATACAAGGAAAAAGGTTCTCATGGTCAACCCTATCTAAACCCCGAATCATCTTGTACACCTCAATCAAGTCACCCCTAAACCTTCTTTTCTCCAATGAAAACAGCCCCAAGTGCCTCAGCCTTTCCTCATACGATCTTTCTACTATACCAGGCAACATCCTGGTAAACCTCCTCTGCACCCGTTCCAGTGCCTCCACATCCTTCCTATAGTATGGCGACCAAAACTGCACACAATACTCCAGATGTGGCCGCACCAGAGTCTTATACAACTGCAACATGACCTCAGGACTCCAAAACTCAATTCCTCTACCAATAAAAGCCAGTACGCCATATGCCTTCTTCACCGCACTATTTACCTGGGTGGCAACTTTCAGAGATCTGTGTACATGGACACCAAGATCCCTCTGCTCATCCACACCACCAAGTATCCGACCATTAGCCCAGTACCCCGTCTTTTTGTTACTCTTACCAAAGTGAATCACCTCACACTTACCTACATTGAACTCCATTTGCCACCTTTCTGCCCAGCTCTGCAACTTATCTATATCCCGCTGTAACCTGACACATCCTTCCTCACTGTCAACAACTCCACCGATTTTTGTATCATCTGCAAACTTGCTCACCCAACCTTCTAGCCCCTCCTCCAGGTCATTTATAAAAATGACAAACAGCAATGGTCCCAAAACAGACCCTTGCGGAACACCGCTAGTAACTGCAGTCCAAGATGAACCTTTACCATCAACTACTACCTTCTGTCTTCTTCCAGCCTGCCAATTCCTAATCCAAACCTCCAACTCACCCTCAATGCCATACCTCCGTATTTTTTTCAGTAGCCTACCATGGGGAACCTTATCAAACACCTTACTAAATTCCATATACACCACATCTACCGCTTTACCCTCGTCTACCTCCTTAGTCACCTCCTCAAAGAATTCAATAAGGTTTGTGAGGCACGACCTGCCCTTCACAAAACCATGCTGACTATCCTTGATCACATTATTCCTATCCAGATGTTCATAAATCCTATCCCTTACAATTCTCTATAAGACTTTGCCCACAGCAGAAGTGAGACTCACCGGCCTATAGTTACTAGGGTTATCCTTACTCCCCTTCTTGAACAAGGGAACCACATTTGCTATCCTCCAGTCTACTGGCACTATTCCTGTAGACAACAAGGACATAAAAATCAAGGCCAATGGCTCTGCAATCTCCTCCCTTGCTCCCCAGATGGATAAATGCCATCAGGCCCAGGGGACTTATCTATTTTCACCCTTTCCAGAATTTCCAACACCTCTTCCCTACATACCTCAAAGCCGTCCATTCTAATTAATTGTGACTCAATATTCACATCGGCAACAATATCCTGTTCCTGAGTGAATACTGACGAAAAGTATTCATTCAGTGTCTCCCCAATCTCTTCAGCCTCCACACGCAACTTCCCACTACTATCCTTGACTGGACCTATTCCTACCCTAGTCATTCTTTTATTCCTGACATACCTATAGAAAGCCTTAGGGTTTTCCCTAATCCTACCAACTAAGGACTTTTCATGTCCCCTCCTTGCTGCTCTTAGCTCTCTCTTCAGATCCTTCCTGGCTATCTTATAACTCTCAATCGCCCCAATTGAACCTTCACGCCTCATCTTTACATAGGCCGCCCTCTTCCATTTAACAAGGGATTCCAATTCCTTATTAAACCATGGCTCCCTCACACGACCCTTTCCTCCCTGCCTGACAGGTACATACTTATCAAGGACACTCAATAGTTGCTCCTTGAACAATCTCCACATATCAATTGTGTCCATGCCTTGAAGCCTACTTTTCCAAGCCACGCATCCTAGGTCGTGCCTCACCGCATCATAATTTCTCTGCCCCCAGCTATAACTCTTGCCCTGCAGTGCACACTTATCCCTCTCCATCACTAGAGTAAAAGTCACCGAATTGTGGTCACTGTCCCCAAAGTGCTCACCTACCTCCAATTCTAACACCTGACCTGGTTCGTTACCCAGAACCAAATCCAGTATGGCCTCACCTCTTGTTGGCCTGTGTACATATTGTGTCAGGAAACCCTCCTGCACACATTGGACAAACACCGACCCATCTAACGAACTCGAGCTATAGCTTTCCCAGTCAATATCTGGAAAGTTAAAGTCCCCCATAACAACCACCCTATTACTTTCACTCTTCTCCTGAATCATCCTCGCAATCCTTTCTTCTACGTCTCTAGGACTATTAGGAGGCCTGTAGAAAACTCCTAACAGGGTGAGCTCACCTTTCCTATTCCTAACCTCAGCCCATATTACCTCAGATGGTGAGTCTTCATCCGTCGTCCTTTCCACCGCTGTAATACTATCTTTGACAAGCAATGCCACACCGCCCCCTCTTTTACCCCCACCTCTGACTCTACTAAAACATTTAAACCGTGGAACCTGCAACAGCCAATCCTGTCCCTGTTCTACCCAGTTTCTACCCTACTGTTGTTAGAATACTGAATGGACTCACAAACTCTTAACATTCGCCTGTGCCTGTGTTTTTGTTTTTCCCGCTGTTTACCTATTATTTACTTATCTATGCTATTTAATTCTGTGATCTGCCTTAATTGCTCACAAGACAAAGCTTTTCACTTTGCCTCGGTACACGTGACCATAAATTGAATTCAAATTCAAAAGTATAAACTCAGTGCCAATTTAGGATATCTGCATTTGTACGAGACAGATTAATACACCGAGACTTAAGGTATCCATTAAATATCATAGGGAGGGGAGCATGGTTTAAGCATTAAACAGGACCCAAACTGCTCGTGTTAATGAAATTTAATCAATTGCAAGTAACCGTTTGAGTTGAAAACTGTCTGTCCCACGCTCTGCAAAAGAATTTACACATATATTTGCATGTTCTTCAGACTATTCCTTTGGATGTTGCGCTGTGAATTCAAATCAGATACCGGATCCAGGAATTCCACACTGTGTGTAAACCCTCCCACTCCAGGTTCCCCGTATCCTGTTCCCCCTGGATGAGTGACAGCTTCAAGCCGATTACATTGTCAGGATGCAGTGGGCTGGAAACAGTCTCTCTGATTTGCTGGCAGCAGTTCCACTTTAGAGAGGGAGATACACTGGCACGTCCTGGCTAAATTAAATCACCTAAACATGGTCAGGCCTTGACTGCAAGGCATCTCTTGGAGAAATAGTCCAAACAGGTTGTGCCTGAAATTGAACTGCTGCAAAACTTTCACCAATGTCGCTGGTTCCAGCACGCCCTTTCGTTGGACCTCAGCCACAACAATTGACGGGAAATGCTCGCTGTTTGATTCCTGGTCAATGCTGAACTCACTGGCATGGGTGGCAGCCAAAGCTTTGACATTATTCCCCCTCCCCGGGCTCCGAAGTGAAAAACAAGATTAACTCCTAGTTGCCTCCCTTGCTTCTCTGTCGCTTCCTGTATCTCCCTCAGTGCCTGTCTCTTCCCTTTCAGTCAGACTTAGCCACACAACCACTAAACACATCGTCCCCTCCCCTCCCCTGTCTGTGCCTTATGATCCTGCTCCACAACCACCTGATGAAGGAGCAGCGCTCCGAAAGTTAGTACTTCCAAATAATCCTGTTGGACTATAACCTGGCGCTGTGTGATTTTTAACAACATCATAATTGACACTCTGCCCCACACTCCCCTGACATTCTCAACAACTCTTCACCATCAGAGAAACCCCAACCCCTTCACCCCCTACTCTGTGCCCCAAGACACTTTGCCTTGCAATTTTGGAAGCTCTAAGTGAAGGGTATTATAAGTACTGATTCAAATATATTGCTAACATTCAAAGCCTAGACTGAAATTTGGGCAATAGTCACTTGAGTGAGACACTGGAGTTCACTGATTCCATGTATCTACCCCACTAGCTCCTTCAGCTGGGCCAGTATTTATTGCCCATCCCTAATTGCCTAGAGGGCAGTTAAGAGTCAACCACATTGCTGTGGGTTTGGAGTCACAGGTAGGCCAGGCCAGGTAAAGATGGCAGTTTCCTTCCCTAAAGGGAACCAGATGTGTTTTTTTTTCCCAACAATGGATCCATGGTCATCATTAGATTCCAGATTTTTATTGAAATCAAATTCCTACCAAGCAGGATTCGAACCCGAGTCCCCAGGACATTACCTGGGTCTCCGGATTATCAGTCCTTCATCGATTCCTGATGAAGGGCTTATGCCCGAACATTGATTCTCCTGATCCTCGGATGCTTGTCTCTTTTAAATCCTTCCCCTCTCACCCTAAACCTATGGCCTCTAGTTTTGACTTCCCCACCCCAGGGAAACGACCTTGTCAATTCACCCCAGCCATACCCCTCATGATTTTATAAACCTCTATAAGATCACCCTTCATCCTCCGACGTGCCAGAGAAAACAGCTCCAGTCTGTTCAGCCTCTCTCTATAACTCAAACCGTCTAATCCAGGGAACATTCTTGTAAATCTTTTCTGAACCCTTTCAAGTTTCACAACATTCTTCCTATAACATGGAGACCAGAACTGCATGCAGTATTCCAGAAGTGTCCTAACCAAGGTCCTGCACATGCTCAACATGGCCTCCCAACTCCTATACGCAATGCATTGACCAATAAAGGCAAGCATACCAAACTCTTTCTTCACTATCTTATCTACATGTGACTCCACTTTCAAGGAACTATGAACCTGCACTCCAATGTCTCTTTGTTCAGCAACACTCCCCAGGATCTTAACATTATATGTATCTGTGTCCCTCAGCTCCTGCCCCGGACACAATTTCTCCAATTCTGCTCTCTCTGAAGCCCACTGGTAATCTTAAATGTCTGACATATCTGCTGTCAATGTTCTCTGGTGTAAGCAGAACCTAGGTGGGTTTTCCCCTTCATTTCTTGCTCCTATCAGCTCCAGCCTGATGCAACTGTTAATAAATTGAAGGTGTGTCATTTTTCTTTCAGAGAAAAAAATAAGGCTGTTGATCTTCCCATGTGTGTGTATATGTGTGGGTGTGTGATGAGCATGTAAATACTGACAAAGGTTAAGGAAATGATTGAATTTCTGCATTTAGTATGCAAAATTCAGGCAAATCTCCCTGGAGCTGTTGCTGACAGAACTGTGCCTCCAAAGCCTCTGCTATCAGACCAATTGAGTTCATTCCTTCGCAGAATTGGCATGGCACAGTGGCTCAGTGCCTCACAGCACCAATACCCAGGTTCAATTCCACCTTCAGGCACTGTCTGTGTGGAGTTTGCACATTCTCCCTGTGTCTGTGTGGGTTTCCTCTGGGCATTCTAGTTTCCTCCCACAGTCCAAAGATGTGCAGGTCAGGTGAATTGGCCATGCTAAATTGCCCGAAGAATGTAAACTAGGCGGATTAGCCATGGGAAATGCAGCGTTACAGGGATAGGGTGGGTTCGGAGGATTGGTACGGACTCATTGGGCAAAATGGCCTGCTTCAAAACTGTGGGGATCCTATGAATTGTACAGCATAGCAGGAGGCCATTCAGCCTGACAATCTTGTGCCGGCTCACGGGAAGTACTTGCCACTCAGTCCCACTTCTTCCAACTTTGCCTGTAACTCCCCATTTTCTTTTGCCTTTGTAACAATTTATTCAATTTGCTTTTGAACAGGTATAGTTGAATCTGCTGTTCAGGTAGTGTAGTTCGGTGTAATGGCTTGTGGTGGTGTTTGCGGAACCATCTTCGATGCCATGGGTAGATTCATGCCACCGATCCTTCTTGTCGCAATTACAAATATATCAACAAGAAATGAGAGTAGGTCAGGCAGCATCCAAGGAGCAGGAGAATCGACGTTTCGGGCATGAGCCCTTCTTCAGGATTCTTGAAGAAGGGCTCATGCCCAAAACGTCGATTCTCCTGCTCCTTGGATGCTGTCTGACCTGCTGCGCTTTTCCAGCAACACATTTTCAGCTCTGATCTCCAGCATCTGCAATCCTCACTTTCTCCTAGAAGAAACGAGAGTAGGCCATCAAGATGGCTGCTCTGATTTTAGCCTCAACTCTACATTCTTGCTTATCCTTGATAATCTTTCACTCCCCTTAATAATCAAACTCCATTTATCTACCTCTTCCTGAAAAATAGCTAAAAGATTCTGCATTCATTGCCTTTTGAGGAAGAGAATTCCAAAAACTCACAATTCTCGAAGACAACAACTTATTCCCTCATCTTTGTCTTAAGTGGACAACACCTTATTTTTAAACCATGATCCATAGTTCTATATTATAGAGTCACAGAGTCATAGAGATGTACAGCACAGAAACAGACCCTTCTGTTCAACTTGTCTATGCTGACCAAATATCCTAAATTAATCAGCATGTGGCTCATATCCCTCTAAACCCTTCCTATTCATATGTTGAGAGTGCAGTGTTAGAAAAGCACAGCAGGTCAGGCAGCATCCGAGGAGCAGGAGAATCAACATTTCAGGCATAAGCCCTCCTGATGAAGGCCTTATGCACGAAATGTCAATTCTCCTGCTCCTCGGATGCTGCCTGACCGTCTGTGCTTTTCCAACACCACACTCTTTGACTCTGATCTCCAGCATCTGCAGTGCTCACTTTCTCCTTCCTATTCATATACCCATCCAGTTGCCTTTTAAATGTTGTAATTGTACCAGCCTCCACCACTTCCTCTGACAACTCTTTCCATACACACAACACTCTCTGCATGAAAAAGTCGCCTCTCAGGTCCCTTTTAAATCTTTCCCTTCTCACCTTAAAACTATACCATCTAGTTTTGGACTCCCCTACCCTGGGAAAGAGACCTTGTCTATTTATCCTATCCATGCTACTCATGATTTTATAAACCTCTATAAGATCACCCCTCAGCCTCCAATGCTCCAGGGAAAATAGCCCCAGCCTATTCAGCCTCTCCCTCTAGTTCAAACCCTCCAACCCTAGGCAATATCCTTGTAAATCTTCTCTGAACACTTGCATGTTTCACAACATCTTTCCTATAGCAGGAAGACCCAAATTGCATACAATATTCCAAAAGTGTCCTAACCAATGTCCTGTACAGCCGCAACATGACCTCCCAACTCCTGTACTCAATGCACTGACCAATAAAGGAAAGCATACAAAATGCCTTCTTCACTTTCCTGTATACCTGTGACTCCACTAGATTCTCCCACAAGGAGGAGCAATTTTTCCACATCCACCCAGTCAAGTCCTCTCAGGATCTTTTAAGTTTCAGTTTAGTCACCCTGGCTCTTCTGAACTTTAGAGGATCCAGGCCTAACTTGTCTA
Source organism: Chiloscyllium plagiosum (assembly GCF_037043375.1). Classification (NCBI taxonomy): domain Eukaryota; kingdom Metazoa; phylum Chordata; class Chondrichthyes; order Orectolobiformes; family Hemiscylliidae; genus Chiloscyllium; species Chiloscyllium plagiosum. The sequence continues at coordinate 108,254,675 of NW_028270145.1, read as the reverse complement.
GCCTTTCCCCATAAGGCAATCAAGTCATTCCAGTAATTAGTTGACTAAACCTTCTCTGAACTGCTTCTAATATATTAACATCCTTCTTTCAATACACTGACCAGCACTGTACACTACTCTAGATGTGGTCTCTTTAAGGCCCCATATAACTAAAGCATAACCTCTTTACTTTTGCCTTTCAGTTTCCCTCACAATAAACTGAAAGATTCTACCAATGTTCCTGTACCTGCAGATTAACCTTGTGTGATTCGTGCGTGGGGAAACCCAGATCTCTCTGCATATCAGAGCTCTGCAACCTCTCACCTTTTAAATAATATTTCTTTTTTATTCTTTCTGCCAAAATGGACAATTTCACACTTTCCCACATTATACTCCATTTAGCTAGATCTCCGCCAACTCACTTAACCTATCAAAGGCATTTGCAGGCTCAATTTCTACTCTTCACAACTCACTTTCCCAACTATCTTTGTGTCCTTAGTGAATTAAATTGCTATACCTTCAGGCCCTTCAGCCAAATTGCTTATATAAATTGCAAAGAGTGGAGACCTCAGCACTGGCTCTTAGCCTTATCATTGAGACCACATGGGGAAAAACACCCAAGTAAAGTCTGCAGCAAGAGATAGACTCAATTTTGCGAAACAGGATGGGTTTATTGCATAGTACTTAAAAGCTAGTCTCATTACATCTGAGATACATGATTGCTCTTATGAGTTGTCATCTTCAACTGAGTAAGACATAGTTAAAAATCACAAAACACCAGGTTATAGTCCAACAGGTTTATTTGGAAGCACTAACTTTCGAAGCAGTGCTGGTGTTGTGTGATTTTTAATTTTGCCCACCCTAGTCCAACGCCGAATCATGAATCCCTACAGTGTAGAAACAGGGCATTTGGCCCACTGAGACCCATTCTCATACATTTACCCCTGATTAATGCACCTTACACTATGGGTAATTTAGCATGGCCAATTCACCCTAACCTGCACATCTTTGGATTGTGGGAGGAAACCCACGCAGACACGGGGAGAATGTGCAAACACAGGGAGAATGTTCAAACTCCACACAGCCCGGTTACTAATGTAGTGAATCTCTTCTGCATCCTACCTGAGTGTAAATTTGCATTTGCAGATTTGTTCAAAAAGCACACAAAATTGAGTCTATCTCTTGCTGCAGACTTTATTTGGGGGTTTTTCCCCATGTGGTCTCAATGATAAGGTTAAGAACCAGTGCTGAGGTCTCCACTCTTTACAGTCCATGTGATATTTTATAAATTCCTACTTTGGAAATAGAACCAGTCTGATTCAAGGTTGGATCAGACAGACAGACTCTAACCTCACACCTTTAATACATTTTCTGAGCTAAGATTAGATTTGATTAGATTCCCAACAGTGTGGAAACAGGCCCTTCAGCCAAACAAGTCCACACCGACCGTCTAAAGAGCAACCCACCCAGACCCATTCCCCTACATTCACCCCTGACTAATGCACCTAACACTGCGGGCAATTTAGCACGGCCAATTCACCTAACCTGCACATCTTTGGACTGTGGGAGGAAACCCACGCAGACAGGGGGAGAATGTGCAAACTCCACACAGACAGTTGGCCGAGGCAGGGATTGAATCCGGTTCCTTGGTGCTGTGAGGCAGCAGTGCTAACCACTGAGGTACCGTACCTAACCCCGCCCCCCCCACCCCCCCAACCCCGATGTCACCTTTTTTTTATGCTGATAAAACCGTAAGTTATCTTGGGGTGTGACTTGAAAGAAGTTCTGGGATTTACATATTAATCAGTCAAAACCCGCATCCCCATTCTAAGTGATTGAAGACTTAACAGCAATTTAGGTTTGTTCAAGAGACTGCACCAATTGTAGGACATTTTGATCTTTTATTATAAATTCTGTGTCCCAAGATCCTGCCCCACTAGCTACCTAATGAAGGAGCAGCGCTCCGAAAGCTTGTACTTTCAAATAAACCTGTTGGACTATAGCCTGGTGTTGTGTGATTTTTAACTTCCTCCTTGAGTGTTTACACATGTTTTTTAAGAGAAGAAATAGGTATTCTGAAAATGATGATCATCAAAGTGATTCATGGCTGTTCCAAAGAAACGCACTCATAAGAATATTGGAAATTGGAACAGGATGAAGCCATCCTTCTCAGGCTCAATTCACCATCCAATAAGATCAAGGTTAAGGCTATTTCTTGCTAAAGACTTTGTGCGAACATTCTTTTTGACATGATAGCAGTAACATTGGGTGGAATCTCCCGAGCTCCTAATTGATGCGGACTACGGTGAGAAATCTAGGGGAATTTTGAGGGAAGTTGAAGTTTTTCTCAATGTTAAAGCAAATTAGTGCAAGTGTTGTAATCTGTACTATAAATAGAAAATGCTGGTGTCAGAGCGGGTTAGGCAATATCCATGGAGAGGGAGCAAGCTACCATTTTGACGACCCGTCATCAAAGTTGGAGTGTTGCTGAACAAAGAGACCTTGGTTTGTAGATTCATAGATCCTTGAAAGTGGAGTTGCAGGTAGATAGGAGAGTGAAGAAGGCGTTTGGTCTACTTTCCTTTATTGGTCAGAGTATTGAGTACAGGGGTTGGGAGGTCATGTTGTGGCTGTACAGGATATTGGTTAGGCCACTGTTGGAATATTGTGTGTAATTCTCGTTTCCTTCCTATTGGAAGGATGTTGTGAAACTTGAAAGGGTTCAGAAAAGATTTATGAGGATGTTGCCAGGGTTGGAGGATCTGAGCTACAGGGAGAGGCTGAACAGGCTGGGGCTGTTTTCCCTGGAGTGTCGGAGGCTGAGGGGTGACCTTATAGAGGTTTATAAAATCATGAGGGGCATGGATAGGATAAATAGACAAAGTCTTTTCCTTGGGGTGGGGCAGTCCAGAACTAGAGGGCATAGGTTTAGGATGAGAGGGGAAAGATATAAAAGAGACCTAAGGGGCAACTTTTTCATGCAGAGGGTGGTGCGTGTATGGAATGAGCTGCCAGAGGATGTGGTGGAGGCTGGTACAATTGCAACATTTAAGAGGCATTTGGATGGGTATATGAATAGGAAGGGTTTGGAGGGATAGGTGCTGGCAGGTGGGACTAGATTGGGTTGGGATAACTGGTCGGCATGGACGGGTTGGACCGAAGGGTCTGTTTCTGTGCTGTACATCTCAATGGTTCTACGACTCTAATAGTGGAGAGGGCAGCATTGATGCTGTAGTGGTATGGGGGTGTGGGGGGTGAGAGGGGGTTGTGGTGAGGGGGGAAGATGGCGTGCTGGGGGAGAAAGGGTGATGGTACTGAAAGAGACAACCAGAATTCCTGGCAAAGGGAAGAGCAAAACTTCTTCAGGTTGGAAAAGACACCTACCATCAACCTTATCCTCCATCTAGTCAAGGTAGACACCCTTCAGGCAAGGGGACCCAGCACAGTAAGGCAAGGGCTATGTCCAGTTCTGGTCCAGGTGCTTGGCCACAGATGTTTGGCCAGGTGGGGATGGTCAGGGTCAGGGTAAGGGTCAGGGTCCTCTCCTTGCAGGGGTTGAGGAGTTGCATGCTGGAACTGACCTTGACTCTTTCTGCTACGTTGTGGGCTGTTTCTCATGGAATTGAATGAGATGAAAGTGGGTGGAACGGTAGTTGGTGGTGCAGGCGTGGGAAAGGTTCTGAGGTGCCCCGACTGAGTGAGCACAGCTTTGGTTCAAACACGGACATGACCGTCAGAAAAGTGAGGGAAGGTGTCATCAACAGCGCTATCAAGCAGCACTTGCTCAGGGGGATCTTACAGAAACATTTACAATTATGAAGAGAAAAGAATTGATCGAATAGAAGTAGAGAGAACGTTTCCACCTGGGGGTGAAACTTGAGCAAGAGGGCATAGCGTCAAAATTAGGGGGAGCAGGTTTAGGACTGAGGAGGAACTTCTTCAGAGGTTTGTGAATCTGTGGAATTCCCTGTCCAGTGAAGTAGTTGGCGCTACTTCGGTAAAAGTCTTTAAGGCTTAGATAGACTTCTTTATTGAACAATAAAGGAAGTAAGGGTTCCAGTGAGCGGGCGGGTAAGTGGAGCTGAGTAAAAAGGTAAAAACAATGACTGCAGATGCTGGAAACCAGATTCTGGATTAGTGGTGCTTTTCCAGCACCACTAATCCAGAAAGTGGAGCTGAGGCCATGAAAAGATCAGCCATGATCTTATTGAATGGCGGAGCAGGCTCGAGGGGCCTACTCCTGCTCCTCGTTCTCATGTTCTTATGTTCTAACCTACTCAGTGTTGCCCAGTTTGGGTTCCGCCAGGGCCACTCAGCTCTTGACCTCGTTATAGCCTTGAGGCTGAGAAAGACAAGTCAGAATAGTGGTGTGTGACTAGAGTCTGTGGAGAAACAAATATTTCAAAAGGAATGGAGTATAAAAGTACAGGGGTTTTGCTACATCTGTAAATGGTACTGGTCAGACCCCAGCTGGAATACTTGTGAACAGTTCTGGGTCCCTTATCTAAGGGAAAGGAGGCTGACCCTGGATGCAGTCCAGATAAAGTTCACTCAGCTGATATCAGTGTTGAGGGACTGTCTTATAAGGAGAGTTTTCATAGGTTGGGCCTTTACTCGTTGGCGGGCTGAAGAATGAGAGGAGACCTTATTGAAACCTGTAAGCTTCTTCGGGGAAGGTTGATTTCCATTGTGGGACAGTCTAGGACCATCAAGTATTTTCTCAAAATAAAGGGTCGCGGATTTAAGGTGGAGATGAGGAAGGATGTTTTTCTCTCAGAGGGGAGTGAATTGATGGAACTGTTTGCCACAGAGGGCTGTTGAGGCTGGGTCATTTAGTACATTGAAAGCCAAGTTAGACAGAATTTTAATCAGTAAGGGAATCAAGGGAAATGGCGGGAAAGTGGAATTGAGGATTGTCTGATCAGGTGTGGTCACATTGAATGAAGGAACACACTCAATGGGCTGAATAGCCTCTTTCTACTCCTGTATGTTATGCTCTTGGATGGATTTTAGTGTCCAGGTTTATAAACAAGGTCATGCTAATGCTCAGATCCTCAGTCATTAAAACTTTGGCCTTTATTGTGAGAATTCTGAATTGAGGATGCATTGCTTCAGTTGGATATAGCCTTGCTCAGGCCCCATCTGCAATGCTCTGTTCATCTTTTAGAAATTACACTTAACTGAGGGAACATTGGCCTTGGGAAGACTAAAGTCACCATAGTCTTACCAGACCATAGAGCTGCTCTCAGATTAGAGAGAAGCAGCCTTGAGCTTAACCTGAGAATTCCCACACCTCAGGGGAGGGAGAGGTTGAGACGGAGTGTCCTTCAGGGTAAACTCAGTCAGTGGGGGAATTGAACCCATGCTGTTGGCATGTCTGTGTATCACAAGCTAGCCAACTGAGCTAACTGACCCTAAAAGTGAGTACAGATTCATAATTGGAGGAGCTGGGTTGGACTGGGGTGGACAAAGGACCTGATGTTGTGTGACTTTTAACTAGATTCATTAAATTATACCAGGGATTAAAGAGCTAAATTGCATAATCTTGACTGATACCTGCTCCTCAGATGCGGCCTGACCTGCTGGGTTTTTCCAGCGCCACGCTTTTTGATTCTGATCTGCAGCATCTGCAGTTCTCACTTCCTCTCTCAATATCTGTGTATCTATACAGGTAGCCTCCACTATCTGAAAGTAGAGTGCTCCCGGGAAACCTTCCATAAACCGAAAAAGGCGTAAAGTGAAGGTGCATGATTTATATGGGAAACGATATTGACATTTTTCGTGAAAGTGAAAATCCTCTTCGGATTTGCGAAAACAGTTACTAATGCAGGTCTTTCGTAAAAACAAAATTGCATAAAGAGACTGTTCAAAATGTGGGGGATACATGTTTCAGGAAACTACAGTGCCCTCCTAAGCAATGCTCCTATTTACATTAAAACTCCTTAGACTCTCTAACTGCTACTGCAGGGACATTGGAAAGTTATATTCATTGAATCATAGAATCTCTAGAGTGCGGAAACATGCCCTTCAGCCCAACAAGTCTACAGCGACCCTCCAAAGAGTAACTCACCAGCCCCATTCCCCTATCCTATTATGCTTTATTTCCCCCTAACTCATGCACCTAACCTACACATCCCTGAACACTACAGGCAATTTAGCATGGCCAATTCACCTAGCCCGCACATCATTGGACTGTGGGAGGAAACCGGAGCACCCGGAGGAAACCCACGCAGACACGGGGAGAATGTGACAACTCCACACAGACAGTCACCCGAGTCTGGAATCGAACCCTGGAGGCAGCAGTACTAACCACTGAGCCATTGTGCCGCCCTCTTTTTTCAGAAGAAATGCACTGGATCTTATAACTCACATTTTTCTTTCCACTGAGTGGAGCCAAAGCTTGGGTTACACCATGTGTAATTTGTGGATTCACCAAGTTGATTAGCTTTATTTATCTATCAGGCTGAGATTGAAGGTACAATTAGCCAATTAGTGGAATCGTTGCCCTAGAGCACATTGAATCAGAGCTTTCACTAATTCTGCCAACAACAGTGTGCCAAGAAAGTCAAATTACAACAAAAGTAATTGGATTATTGAAGGTTCTCTCAAGGACAGTCAGCTATATCATGGCTTAGTCTTCAAGGTAGACAATGAAGGGAAACAGAGAGAGAGAATCTATTTCTTCGGCATGGGAAGACTAGCAGCAGACAGCTTAAAAAGTAGAGCCAAACATTTGGGGATGAAAATAACAAAGAGATCTTCAATGGTGGGGGATGTTTGGAATTCTTTCCTGCAAATGGTAATTGTTGCTACACCACTGGTACATTTTAAATAGGGATTATCCTCCTTAGCAAAGTGAAGGTCGGGAGGTAATTTGGTAGAACCGTTCAAATTCCTGAGGGGTCTAATCTCTGTAGACGATAAGAAATAGGAACAGGAGTAGGCCATTCCGCCCCTCGAGCCTGCTCCACCATTCAATAGGATCATGGATGGTCTGACAGTCCTCACATCCACTGTCTCATCTTTTCCCCAGAACCATTGATTCTCCGACTAGTCAAGAATCTATCTATCTCAGCCTTAAATGTACCCCGGTCTCTGGGGCAAGGAGTTCCAAAACCACAAAACCCTCCAAGAAAAGAAATTCTTCCTCATCTCAGCCTTAAATTGGTGCCCCTTTATTCTGAGACTATAGCCTCTGCTCCTAGAATCTCCCATGAGGGGAAACATCCTCTCAACATTTATCCTGTCAAGCCCCTTAAGAATTCCTTATGTTTCAATGAGATCACATCCATTCTTCTAAACTCCAGTGACTAGAGTCCCAACTGGTTTAACCTTTGCTCATAAGACAGTCCCTTCATATTGGAGATCATCCCAGTGATAGGGAGAAACCGTACCCATTATTGCAAGGGTTGAGGATCAGAAGACAATACAGTAAAAGAATGATAAAAGGGCCATTGCCAAATGAGAAAGAAATGTTTATACATAGTGAATAGTCACAGTCACTGCCTGAGATATTGGTGAAGGCAGAAAAAGATACACCTATGCAGATAAAGAAACATTCTAATGCTTCAGCCTATCTCCAGGTTCTGGAGGAATCAATATCCAATGGGCTTGGGACATCCGGAAGTTGTGAAAGGGGCCATATGAATGTAAGTTCGTCGTTTCATTCACTTCTGTACCTGAGCAGGTAAACTAGACTAGCACCCCAGAATAGGCAGACTGTGAATATTGCTAGGAACAATACATGTAGAGTCATCAAGTCATGCAGCACGGAAACAGACCCTTTGGTCCAACCAGTCCATGCCGACCATAATTCCAAACTAAACTAGTCCCACCTGCCTGCTCCTGGCCCATGTCACCCCAAACCTTTCCTATTCATGTATCCATCCAAATATCTTTAAAACGTTGCAATTATACCCGCAACCATCACTTTGTCAGGAAGTTCACTCCACAAGCAAACCACTTCCTGTGTGAAAAAATGTTCCCCTCATGTCTTTTTTAAAGCTTTCACCTCACACCTTAAAAATGTGCCCCTGGTCTTGAAATTCACCATTTTAGGGAAAGGACAGCCACTGTTAATTCTGTCTATACCTCTCATTATTTTCTAAACTTCTATCAAGTTCCCTCTCAACCTACGACACTCCAGTGAAACAGTCTCAGCCCATCCAGCCTCTCTTTATATCTCAAACCCTCCATTCCCAACAACATCCTGGTAAATCTCTTCTAAACCCTTTCCTGTTTAATAATATCCTTCCTGTAACAGGGTGACCAGAACTGGGCACAGTATTCCAGAAGAGGCCTCACTAATGTCCTATACAACCTCAACATGATGTCCCAACTCCTGTACTCAAAGGACTAAGCAATGAAGGCAAGTGTGCTAAACACCTTCTTAACCACCTTGTCTATATGCGATCAGATATTTAAAATTGCACCGCTGTATGAGATCGCATATGAGTGCTCATAAGCTGTGTGTTCATGAATCCTCCTGCACCTTCATAAAAATAGTCACTTCAAAGAAAGACTGCAAGACAATTAATGATGCCTCGTTCGGAAAAAAAGCTTGATCAAGGGGGGATCTTTCAAGAGTGTCTTGAAGAGAAAAAGAGGTGAGGTAGAGAGATCCAGGCAGAGGTATTCGAGAGTTGGTGCAGCAAGGTGGCTCTGTGGTTGGCACTGCTGCCTTGCAGTGCCATGGACCTGCGTTCAATTCCAGCCTCGGGCGACTATCTGTGTGGAGTTTGCACGCCCCCCCCCCCATATCTGTGTGGGTTTCCTCCGGGTGCTCCGGTTTCCTCCCACAGTCCAGGTTAGGTGGACCAGCTATGCTAAATTGTCCCATAGTGTTCAGGGATGAGTAGGTTAAGTGCACTAGTCAGGGGTAAATGTAGGGTCGGGGAATGGGTTTGGGTGCGTTACTCTTCGGAGAGTCGTGGACCAATTAAGTCAAGTGGCCTGTTTCCACACTATCGGGATTCTATGATGGTTCAGGATTGCGCCCAGTTGGTGAGTAAGGAGGTCTCTGGTCATAATTTTTCAACCCTCATGAGTATGGGGGCAGCAAACAAAAAATACTGGAGATCACAGTGGGTCAGGTAGTATCTGTGGAGAGAGAACAAGCTAATGTTTCCAGTATAAATGACTCTTCATCCAGAGCTCTGATGAACAGTCATCTCGACTCAAAATGTCAGCTTGCTTTCTCTCCCTGGACACTGCCTGACCCACTGTGATCTCCAGCATTTTTTGTTTTCTGTACAGATTCCAGCATCTGCAGTAATTTACTCCTATACTCAGCACGGGGCAGGTTTGATGGAAGAGTCAGTTTTGTTTTCCCCTACTGTCTCTTTCATATTTTTTCAGATACTGCATGCAGTTCTGGTCACCCTACTATAGAAAGGATAATATCAAACTAGGAAGAGTGCAGAAAGGATTTATCAGGAAGCTACCTAGACTGGAAGGTTTGAGTTATAAGGAGAGGTTGGATAGAGAGTCATAGAGATGTACAGCATGGAAACAGACCCTTCGGTCCAACCCGTCCATGCCGACCAGATAGCCCAACCCAATCTAGTCCCACCTGCCAGCACCTGGCCCATATCCCTCTAAACCCTTCCTATTCATATACCCATCCAAATGCCTCTTAAATGTTGCAATTGTACCAGCCTCCACCACATCCTCTGGCAGCTCATTCCATATACGTACCACCCTCTGCGTGAAAAAGTTGCCCCTTAGGTCTCTTTTATATCTTTCCCCTCTCACCCTAAACCTATGCCCTCTAGTTCTGGACTCCCCCTCCCCAGGGAAAAGACTTTACCTATTTATCCTATCCGTGCCTCTCATAATTTTGTAAACCTCCATAAGGGACTTCTAGCCCTGGAGCATAAGACACCGAGGGGTGACCTTCTAGAGGTCTATAAAATTAGAGGGCATAGGTTTAAGGTGAGAGGGGAGAAGGGAGTGGCAGGTGGAGGTTAATTTAGATAAACGTGAGGTGCTGCATTTTGGAAAGGCAAAACTTGGGGTATTTTTAAGTTGAGAGGAGAAAGATTTAAAAAAGGCATGCAAAGCAATATTTTTACACAGAGAGTGGTTCGTGTGTGGAATGAACTTCCAGAGGAAGTGGTGGATGAAGGTCTAGTTACAATATTTAAAAGACATTTCGATTAGTACATGAATAGAAAACATTTGGAGGGATATGGGCCAGGTGCAGGCAGGTGGCACTAGTTTAGTTTGGGAACATGGTCAGCATGTACTGATTAGACTGAAGGATCTGTTTCCGTGCGGTATGACTTTATGACATATGAACATTTGCCCGACTTATGAGAGGCTACTTTATATTGTCCTGCATTGTGTTCCAACTTGGGTACAAATCGACTTGTGAACAGACTCAGGAATGGAACCCATTCACAAACAGGGGCCTGGATGTACATAAATAAGGTTATAGCCCTTGCTATCTAACCACAACTAGGAGAAAGTAAGGACTGCAGATGCTGGAGATCAGAGCTGAAAATGTGTTACTGGAAAAGCGCAGCAGGTCAGGCAGCATCCAAGGAGCAGGAGAAACGACGTTTCTACTCACTGGTGTTTAGGGGAACGAGAGGTGATCTATTTGGAACCCATCAAGTTCTCAAGGGGCTTGACAGGGTAAATGCTGGCAAGATGTTTCCCCTCAGAGGGGAGTTTAGGACCAGACAGCACAGTCTCAGAATAAAGGGGCACCAATGAGATGAGGAGGAATTTCTTCTGTCAGAATACCTTTGAGAGTCTTTGGAACTTGACTGTAGGAACTGACTCCTTAAATTATATTCAAGGGTGAGATAGTTCTGGTTCTGGAACCAGTTCTGAAGAAGGGCTCATGCCCGAAACATCGATTTTCCTGCTCCTTGGATGCTGCCTGACCTGCTGCGCTTTTCCAGCAACACACTTTCGGCTCGTATCTAACCCCAACTATCTAGCCATGTCATTCTCAGAGCTAATGCAATTTGATAGGGTTTGTGGCAACAGGAGTACATCAAAATAATAGAGAAACAGGAAAGCAATTGCAGATGTTTCACATCCTGTTACGCGAATGCATATTGAGTATCACATCTATGAACCTTCACCACTGATCTGTTAATTAACAGAGCTCCTGTAAGCTCCTGTGTCCACTAAACACTATCTCCTTATGATGAATACAACCTGGCTGCTATGAGCAAGAGAGATTTCCTCCAACTGTCCGAGATAATTAAACCTTTACTATGTCAACATTTTGCAAGATATAGAGGGACTAAACGTGGAGATTGCACGTTCTCCCTGTGTCTGCGTGGGTTTCCTCCGGGTGCTCCGGTTTCCTCCCACAGTCCAAAGGTGTGCAGGGTCAGGTGAATTGGCCATGGCAAATTGCCTGTAGTGTTAGGTGAAGGGGTAAATGTAGGGGTATGGGTGGGTTGCGCTTCGGCGGGTCAGTGTGGACTTGTTGGGCCGAAGGGCCTGTTTCCACACTGTAATGTAATCTAATCTAAAGGAGATCTTGCCCTGCCTCCTACGACCACTGTCCCTATTCATAGGTGTTTTTGCACAGGTTAATTTGACCAAATGTTTAGCAGTTCCTCTTTGCAGCTACTCCTTGCTTTGGTTGGTTTAAATGAGTTATCTGGCAATGTTTGCTTGACCAAACAGTTAGCTTGCTGACGCTACTGTGGTAAAAGTAACAGATGTCCCTTTTTTTTTAAGTATTGACCTTCCCCTGTTCACTGGCAGTTAATATGTCACAGTTCCGGATAAATATTTATCAAACATCATCAGCTATATTGCACACCCTGGAGCCAATCCTCGTGTTCTTTGAGGAGATTCCCATAGCAACCCAACCATAATTATTCCCAGTTGCTAAGAAGCCATGAAATGGAAGGGAGCATGTTTCTGCTAAATTGAGCATCGTTTGAGCAGCCCGCATGAAGAAGATTTTTCAGATTATCTTCAAACAGCAGGAAATGTAGCCTGGATCATCATAACCGCTGAAGGTTCTGTTTTTCAGTCTGTGCCCCATTGCTGTAGCCTCTCTTTCTACACACCTCATAAACCGGTTTTCATCAAAGACATGATTGAATATTTCGAGGCAGAGATGGAATTGACTGACAAGGGAAACAAAGGGCATCTACTCACTGGTGTTTAGGGCAACGAGAGGTGATCTATTTGGAACCCATCAAGTTCTCAAGGGGCTTGGCAGGGTAAATGCTGGCAAGATGTTTCCCCTCAGAGGAGAGTTTAGGACCAGACAACACAGTCTCAGAATAAAGGGGCACCAATGAGATGAGGAGGAATTTCTTCTGTCAGAATGCCTTTGAGAGTCTTTGGAACTTGACTGTGGGAACTGACTCCTTAAATTATATTCAAGGGTGAGATAGTTCTGGTTCTGGAACCAGTTCTGGTTCCACCTCTGCCCCGCCCCCCCCCCACCCCATCCACTTCATTTTCCCCATCATCAGGGCAGTTGAACATGCAGCTGTCAAGACTCTAAGTTCTCGGATCCTGTCCCTAAACCTCTCTTCTTTACCTTCTCCCTCTTCCTAAAACCTACCTTTCCAGCCAAGTGCTTGAGCCAGAGAAGGAGAGAAATGGGACAGCTGACCCATTTCAGCTGCGCGGAACATCATTTTACCCCATTCCAGGTGCTATCAAAATGTGGATAGGTGCCCCTGATGAAGGACCACAGAATTGTTACAGGGCAGAAAGAGGCCATTTGGCCAGTTGTGCCTGCAGTAGTTCTAGTACCTTGTGCCAATTTCCTGCCTTTTCTCTGCACTAGGAGAAAGTGAGGACTGCAGATGCTGGAGAGTCAGAGTGGCACTGGGAAAAGCACAGCAGGTCAGGCAGCATCCAAGGAGCAGGAGAGTCGATGTTTCTGGCATAAGACTTTTCTAAGCACTGTCTTTATTGGATTTATGCTCCTTCAGTTCTGTGAGGTGTTGCACAAGTAAGCAATTCTTCCCGTCTAAGCATATACAGTGAGCGCTCTTTAAGATGGTGTTCCCTGAGGAATGTACTTCATCCGCCAGGACATACCCTCAGGAATGACATGTTTCTGGAGTCGATGAGTCCTCACACCTTCTTCCAGGAATCACCCAACTTGTGTCTGGACTTGAAGTTTTGGTCTTGATCACGTTGCACGGGCTGGGCTGTGGCTTTTTTTTCGGAGTGGTTGACATAAAAACACAAAGGGGAGAGGGGTGTCTGTCAGAGGAGAGGGTTTGGAATGCTGGAATGACCAGGCCTCAGGGAGCCGTGTTGGGAGAGCAGCAGGGTTCAGGACAGAGGGAACAGATTGGATGGATGTATCTAGCCATTAGGGTGTCAGTCATTGTCTAGTCCAAGGTCCAGGCCATCCCAGAGCTTCCTGAGTGATGCACAGTGGTTCAATGGTAAATGTTGCTGCCTCATAGCCCGTGGGCGACATGGTGGCTTAGTGGTTTGCACTGTTGCCTCACAGCACCAGAGACCTGGGTTCAATTCCAGCCTCAGGCGACTATCTGTGTGGAGTTTGCATGTTCTCCCTGTGTCTGCATGGGTTTCCTCTAGGTGCTCTGGTTTCCTCCAACAATCGAAAGATGTGCAGGTTAGGGTGAATTGGCCATGCTAAATTGCCCATAATTTTCAGAGATGTGTAGGTTAGATGCATTAGTCAGGTCTAAATGTAAAGTAATAGGAGGATGGATCTGGGTAGGTTACTCTTTGGAGGGTTGGGGTGGACATATTGGGCCAAAGAGCCTGTTTCCACACTGTAGGAATTCTATTCTATGATTATGATACCTAGCTCCGGGATTGCACAGGGGATCGAGATGGCTCAAGAGTGCAGTGAGCTTCAAATCAACTGAACTCCATCCATCCACTTAATGTTGGATTCAGAAACCAAACCTTCCCTCGGGACGCCATCATATGAGCTGTCTTGGGAAACTTCCCTTGAAAATGGAACAGGGATATTTCCTGTCTGGGCTATTGCTGGGCCATCTTCACTTCCTCTCTTTTATCTGCTGCCCGGATACTCCTTCACATAATTGCCTCACCTTCGATGGCAGAGTTCCCCAGTGGAGCACTCCCTGTAGGAAGAGTTTCTCCCTCATCCCAGTGAGGATCTGGGGGAATTGAGCATTATCCCCCAAGCTGTGCCATGCAATAGGAAATTAAGTAGGTTCCTGGAGCTTTTCACTGTGCCCCGGTACACGTGGCAATAAGTTCAATTCAATTCAATTCAAATAGTGTAGAGCAGTTCAATTTGAATATCACCTTTTATCGCCCCTGTTTAGCCCTTCAGAAAGGCTGTTTTAATTCTGGGTTGTTTCAGCCTTATTTTTCTGCTCCAGAGGCACCTTCGGTGGGAAAGGTAGGGGAGGGGCAGAAGGATCAGAGGACTCCCCATGGCCTTGCTCCTGAGCCTAGCCAAGGTGTCCATCAACAGTGGGTTGTGGGGGAGGCCTCAGTATGCGACTGTCTGACCCCTCTACTGCATTACGTCATCACACTGCTGTCCGTGGGAAGGGAGCATGTAGCATCCACTAGCACAGTACAGAGGGTGGAATGGTGGATCAGTGGGTAACACGGCTGCCTGACAGTGCCAGAGATCTGGGTTCAATTCCACCCGCTCCTGAGTCATCCTCTGGGCGGATTTCATGCGTTCGCAACTTGGGATGGGCAGCAAAAGTTGGCTTTGCCAAAGATACCAACATCTTGTGGAAGAATACAAAGAAGGAAACACCTTTAAGGAGTGTCTTAAAGGAAGCAAGAGATGGAGAACATAGGACCAAAGGTAGGCCATTCAGCCCCTCAAGCCTGTACAGCCATTCAACGAGATCATGGCTGACCTGTGACAAAACTCCATATACCTGCCTTTGGTCCAAATCACTTTGCTTAACAAAAGAATTACCTATCTCAGATTTAAAATTAACAACTGATCCAGTATCCACTACCATTTGTGGAAAAGAATTTCAAACCTCAACTGCCTTTTGTGCGTAGAAGTGGATATAATGTCTCTCCTGAATAGTCTGGACCTAATTCTCCAGCTATGCCCTTCGTTATAGAATCCCTGACCACTGGAAATCGTTTGCCTTTTGCTGCTAATATCTTGCAGATTTCTATTGGATCGCTCCCTTAAAATTCTAAATTCTAGAAAAACAGGCCTACTTTGTGCAATTTCTCCTCATAACTTAACCCTGACGTCCAGGTGCCATTCTCGCAAACCTACGTTTTACTCCCTCCAAATGTATCCTTCTGAAGATGTGGTGCCTAGATTTGTTCACAGTACTCTCCAAGTAGGATTTCCCTGTAAGGCCAATGTGTCATAGAATCCCTACAGTGTGAAAGCAGGATATATGGCCCATCAAGTTCTCACTGACCCTCCAAAGGGCATCCCACCCAGACCCTACCCCCACCTTATCTCTGTAAACCTGCATTTTCCAGTCCTTCATGAATTTATGGAGGTGGAGTTTCTAAAGTGATTTACATTCATCTAACAGCGTTGTTATGGAGTAGGCCAGATCCCTTACAATATGCTAAGAAGGTTGCCCAGACACTAATTCTTCTTATTTTAAAAGCAGACGTATAGTGGATATTCCAGGAGTGATGCAGTTGGTCAAACCACTCGGCTTTAAGCAAAACAGAGTTTATTTAAACACTACAGTTGAAACACGAGCAAAAGAAAATAGAATTTAGAATAACAACTATTTGAAAATCAACCAACGCGATACCGCAACTTAACTAAGGAGCTGTTCCAATTCCCGTAATATCCCTTAAACACACCCCTTGGTGAAGGGTAAATTCAAACACGGGTTCTCATTGGCAGGAGAGATTGTAGAGAGAATAGCCAGTCAAGAATCATCTGCTGAAGCTTGGAACATTTCTCTGAACAGCAGCAGCGTCTCACTGTTGCAGCTAAAAGGAACTAGAAATAAACCTGAACTGGGAGAACTGGCCACTCCCCTGCTATTGATAAACTAGGCTGTCACCCAGACATTTCGGCACCTCTGCCTTTATGACCCCGCTTAAAAAAAGCTCAAGGACAAAATAACCTTGTTAAAGGGGCAGCATTCTCACAACATCCCACTCCAATGAACTGTCACCCTTTGTGCTGTCCTGTCCTCTCCTCCACTGGGGACAGGGTTGTGATGAAGAGGCATCACCATCTTTCTCCTGTGGAATGAAGTTAGTGGCTAAACTAGAGCAAACATAACATCCGGCATTTTGGCACCACCTATGTGGTCACAGTAGAGGATACTGGTGTGCTCTGGGGCCAGGCTTGCATCCCCAGACTGGCCAGTGGCCTTTTTCTGCACCCCGGAGGGACTTCTATCTCTGACCAAAATCACCAACCTTCGATGCCACGTAGGACAAAGCAACCCACTTGACTGGCATCCCATCCACCGCCTTGAACATTTACTCAAAGTAAAACAAAGAACTGCAGGTCTAAGGCGAAGACAGTAAGTGCAGCAGTGAGGACCATTTTCAAGATGCACTGCAGAAACTCACCAAGGCTCCTCAGGCAGCACCTTCCAAACCCACGACCACTTCCATCCAGAAGGACAAGGGCAGCAGATACATGGGAACACAGGCCCTTGCACGTTCCCCTCCAAGCTAGTCACCATCCTGACTTGGAAATATATCACTGTGTCACCGCATCAAATTCCTGGAGCTGTCCTCCTAACAGCGCTGTGTTTCTCTATATCCATGAACTGCTGTGATTCAAGAAAATACCCATCAAGGGCAACTAGTGATTGGTGATAAATGCTGGTAAAGCCAGTGATGTCCACATCCTGGTGAGGAATATTTCTCTAATCCATGTGAAGCATTGTTTACCTAAAGTAAACCTGAGGGTAATAATCTCTGTGAAACTAAGGGAACAAACAACAAGTCATCATTGATTCAGGAGAAAAGTTGCTGACATATGACTCCCTTGAACTTTCTGACAAAACAGATGAAGAAATTGCATTTATATAGTGACTTGCACGTCCCAGGAATGGCCCAAGGCACTTCATGGGTGGGGAAGTCCTTCTTGCAATCATTGTTGCAGAGTTGGCAGTGCAGCATTACAAATTGTAATGTAAAAACATCCAGACAATCCTTAGTTTTATCTTCACTTAATATTGGGTTGAGGGATAAATATTTGCTAAGGAACTGGAGAAGATCTCCTTTGCCCTTGTTTGAAATGGCGCCGTGGGATTTTTTATGTCCACTGGGGATAGTACCAGGAACATTGTTTCAATGTCTCACCTGCAATAAGGTCAGCAGGTTTTGTACACTGAGACCTCAGGATTTCATCCCACTGTTTGGCTTGGAGAGTACATCCTGAGAGATTTTTAATTACTCTTCACTCCTGGTTATTATGAAAGTGCTTTATCTGCCCTATAGGGTTACACTGAATCAGAACACTGTAAACTTCAGATAAACAGATTGCATTTACAAATCCTTATGTCACGATTCAGCTAATCACTTGGGACAGCAACACAACCTGGAACAAAACAACAGAGAATAATCTACAGATAAAACATACTATATTTCCCAACAAGTGGCCGTTGCTAGGTGAATTACAAACTAAATTTCTAACCTGCACACAGGAGCCACAGTACTGAGGAACATTTAGTAAACTGAACAACATCTTTCTGGAAAGTTCTGTCACCCCGTCTCCTGACCTGAGTGAACAACCTGCAATGTCTTACAGGATTGTCACAGCACTGTTCAGTCTTCCTCGTCTAATAAAAGTCTGATTCTCTTTTAAAAATCTCGAATGAACCTGCCTCCACCATACCCTCAGGGACTCGCTGTATGAAGACATTTTTCCTCATATCACTTTGCTTCTTCTACTAATTGCTTTCAATTGATTCCCTCTCATTTTACATCCTCTCACGACCAGGAACTGTTTCATTCTTTCCCACTCGCCCATGGTTTTAAAAACCTCCATCCGATCTCCTTTACTTCAAGAAGAACAGTTCCCAAGTTCTACAATCTTTCCTCAAAACTAAAATGTCCTCAGAACAATTCTCATGAATGTCCTCTGCACTCTCTGTAATGCCTTCGCATCCTCTCTAAAGCGTGGTGCCCAGACACTACTGAGGTCTAACAAGCGCCTTGCACAAATTCAGCATAACCTCCTTGCTCTTGTACTCAATGCTGCTATTAATAAAGCAGAAGTTTGTTTTTTTTTTTTGGAATTCCTTCACAGAATGTGGCCATTTATTGCCCATCCCTAATTGCCCAGAGGGCAGTTAAGGGTCAACCACATTGCTGTAGGTCTGGAGTCACATGTAGATCAGACCAGGTAAGGATGGCAGTTTTCTTCCCCAGAGGCTGTTAGTGAACCAGATGGGGTTTTACAAAAATGGACAATAGTTTCAAGATCGCCATTAGACCTGCTGTGAACCCAGTACCTGGAACATTGCCTAGGACCATTGGATTAATAGGTCCTAGTGATAATGCCATTAGGCCCACACCTTCCCTGGGATGCAATTTATTAACTGCTCTCTCAACCTGTTCAGCCACCTTCAATGATTTATCCACAAATGAAGACAGGTTTCTCTGTTCTTGCTTTATAGTTGTACCTTTATTTTTCACATTTGTCTCTCTGTGCCCTTTGTTTTAAAACATTACATCTTACAACTCTCTGGACTGAACTTCACCATGTTTTAATTTATTCATTTGTGAATGTGGATGTCAGTGGTAAAACCAATATTTGTTGCCCATCTTTAACTGCCCTTGAACTGAGGGGCTTGTTAGGGCATTTCTGAGGGCAGTTCAGAGTCAGCCACATTGCTGAGGGTCTGGAGTCACATGGAGGCCACACTGGGTATGGATGGCAGATTCCATTCGTTGAAGGGTATTAGTGAGCGTGATGAGGGGGCGCGGTTCTGATGACAATCGAGTGGTCGCTACCTGCTGAGACAATGGGTGGAATATAACAAAGATCTGCGGAACGTGGACTATGATGGGATTTGTGACAGAATTGGATGAAAAGTCCAGGCAGGCCCATCACAATGGCACCAGCTTTTATGCTTTTCACAAGCAATGTGGTGAGTTTCTCACTCGGCAGCAGTTAAGGGGGAGTTATTGTTTCGTTAAACGTTTTAGTATTCAGCTTCCTATCTGATTAAGCATAATAAAACAAACTCAACAAGAGAGTTGCCAGAGCAGGGACCTGGTGGATTCCAGTCACACTTGGCCCCTAAGAGCCTCCGTGGACACTCAATCACCCAGAGCACAAGCGCCAGATAAACGTACCCCTCATCCGTGGCATCTGCCAACTCTCATGACCATCTTGGCACCTCCTTGATAGACTGGCAGTGCACTCTGGTAGCATGGCATCACAGAGCACATTGGCAGTTTGCATTTTTCTCCCAACAGTTGACTTGTGGTCATCATTAGACGCTGAATTCCAGAATTTTTGTGGAACTGAACTATTCTCTGGCAGCATGCTTTTGGGATTTGGGGAGGAGTGAATCCTTGAGTCTCTCTCATACAGTTCCCAGCCTGCCTCTTTTCCTTTTCCACAAAGCTCAGGAAACACTCCTGATATGTGGCTGGAATCACCCAGTTGCCTATGTTTCTTCTGTATAGCCATTTTGGAATGTCTGTATACTCACGTATACAATCCAACATTTTTTAGACAAAATTCAAAATTACTGAAGAAAGCCAGCAGGTTTGTCGGCACCTGTGGAGAGAAAGCAGAGCTAACATTGACCCTTCTTCAAAATGAGTAGTGGCTTGGGTGACTGGACCAACAGTCCAGCAATAAACCACTGCCTTGCCTATATTTGAGCCTATATTACCAACCTATGGCTAATTGCCAAATATTGATTAATTCAGGGAAAGTGAGGACGGCAGAGGCTAGAGGGCTTATGCCCAAAACGTCGATTCTCCTGCTCCTCGGATGCTGCCTGAGCTGCTGTGCTTTTCCAGCACCACACTCTCGAAACGTTGATTAATTGCCAGTCTAGTGCCACGCCACTGTCTCCCCTCCCCTCGCAATCGTTTTGCACAGAGAGCAGTGAGGGCATGGAACTCACAGGACACACTGTACAGGACTAGGTCATTTGGCCCAACAAGTCCCTGCTGGTGTTTATACACACATCACCATATTGGGTGATTGAGGTGAATGGCATGGATACATTTAAAAGCAAATAGAGTTAGACCCCATCTACCACCCCCTGAGAAAAGGAACAGGAAGTAACCTCACCAAAGGAAATAACATCACCATAGGAAGTGACATCACCAACCCAAAGAAACCCAAACATATAAATAGAAAGCAGGAATTTCCAGTGAGTGCTTCGCATGAGGTCCACTGAAGATGTTACTTAGTAAGGTAATGAAATGTCTGGAAATGAACCTTTCAGCTCAGCGAGCAAACCTACATCCAAAACCTCAACCTGAGCTACAAATCTTCTCAAAACTCGCTATTTAAAAGCAAGTCCAGGAGGGAGCATGTGCTGGCAGCGTTAGATACAGAAGAGTGACAGGAGGCTCATGTGGAACGCAAATGGATCTGTTTGGCCAAATCTTGTTCTGTAAATTCTGTGTAATTCAATAGAAAGCACTTAAAATAACCCCTTTAATTGCCTATTTCCTTTGCGTCCAAATAATTCACAGTACGGCCTGAATTCTCACGTCCTTGCGAACGCGGATTCTGTTAGAATCAACTGCACAAACATCAATAGCTCCTCTGGGCAGAATTGGATAGGCGCCAAGGTTTCCTACATTGTGCAGAACTGTGTTCCATTTATTTATTTATTTATTTTCCGTTTCCTTCTTTCAGCTGTGCGTTACCTCCATTGATATTAATTTTAACCCTGAGTCAGAAGGTTGGGAGAAGGTTCCCTCCGATCAGCGTGTGTGCTGCGACCTTTTCAATACATTGACAAAGGTTTTCTCTGGTCAGTTGCCAATCAAACCGTGACTGCGATGGCTGGGGCTTTGAGGTCAGCAGTAAGTGGGTTGCCCTCATCGTTCTCCTTTGCAACATTCACATGAGCTCTCAAGCATTTAAAGGTCAATCCCTCGATAAGTGATTCGGAATGCCTGTGAGTTAAAGCCAGCAACCACATTTCAACCAATTATGTTGAAGGACCAAATCTAAAACAGAGCACTTAATTCAAAATGCAGTCAGAAATACAGAGAGGGAAAGAGAGATGGGATGAAGAGACAGATGAAATGGTGACAGCAATTAAAAATAATGAAAAGATCTCCAGCAATAACCAAAATCTGAAGGAATGAGACTCCAAACTTGTTAAAGTAGTTGTTTAATACTGCCGAGGTTGAGAGATAAATGGGAGGGGGAGCTGGGCGATGGTAGCTGGGAATGCAAAAGTAGATGAAGGTGGGGGGGGGATGGTGATAGGTTGGAGAGGAGGATCGAGCGGATAGTTGGGAATGAAGATAGACAGGTGGGACAGTTCAAAAGGACGGTGCCAGGTGGGAGAGTTGGATCTGTGATAAGGTGGGGGAGGGGAAATGAGGAAACTGGTGAAATCAATATTGATTCTGTGTGGCTGGAGGTCCCAAGGCAGAAGATGAAGCATTCTTCCTCCAGGTGTCTGGTGGCTAGAGTTTGGCGGTGGAGGAGGCCCAGGACTTGGATTTCCTTGGCAGAGTGGGAGAGGCATTAAAGTGTTCGGCCACAGGGCGGTGGGGTTGTTTAGTGCATGCATCCCAGAGATGTTCTCTGAAACGTTCCACAAGCTGGCGTCCTGTCTCCGTAATGTAGAGGAGACCACATCAAGAGCAACAGACACAGTAGATGATGTGTGTGGATGTACAGGTAAATCTCTGTCAGGTGTGGAAGGATCCTTTGGGGCCTTGGATAGAGGTGAGGGAGGAGGTGTGGGCGCAGGTTTTGCACTTCTTGCCATGGCAGTGGAAGGTGCCAGGAGGGGACGGTGGGTTGGTAGGGAGCATGGACCTAACAAGGGAGTCACAGAGGGAATGGTCTCTGTGGAACGCAAATTGGGGTGGGGAGGGAAATATATCTCTGGTGGTGGGGTCTGACTGTAGGTGGCGGAAATGGCAGAGGGCGATGCGTTGTATCCGGAGGTCGGTGAGGTGGAAGGTGAGGATGAGGGGTTCCTGTCCTTGTTGCGATTGAAGGGGAGGGGTTCAAGGGCAGAGGTGCGGGAAGTGGAGGAGACGCATTGGAGAGTATCGTCGACCACGTGGGAGGGGAAATTGCGGTCCTTGAAGAAGGACACTTTGGTCTGAAAGGGGTATCCATGGGCACCCCACATGGGCCTCAGCTATGCCTGCCTTTTCATAAGGTACATGGAACAGTCCATCTTTCACAATTACACCGGCACCACTCCCCACCTTTTCCCCCATTACATCAATGACAGCATCGGCGCCACCTTGTGCTCCCACAAGGAGGTTGAACAGTTCATCAACTTCATGAACACCTTGCACCCTGACCTCAAGATCACCTGGACCATCTCAGACACCTCCCTCCCGTTCCTGAACTTCTCCATCATCATTTCCAGCAACCGACTAAATACGGATATCTACTTCAAACTCACTTACTCCCACTGCATCCGTCGCATCTGCTCCCAGGAGGACCAATTCCACTCCACAACATCCCAGATGGCCTCCTTCTTCACGAATCGCAATTTCCCCTCCCATGTGGTCAACAATGCCCTCCAGTACATCTCCTCCACTTCGCGCAGCTCTGTCTTGAATCCCTCCCCAACCACAACACCTTCCACCCACCAATTTCCAGATACAACACATCATCCTCTGCTATTTCAGCTACCTAAAAATAGATCCCACCACCAGAAATATATTTCCCTCCCCATCTCTATCTGCGCTCTGCAGAGGCTATTCCCTCCGCACCTCCCTGGTGAGGTCCATGCCCCCACCAATCCACCATCCTCTCCCAGCACCTTCCCTTGCCACTGCAAGAA
This sequence comes from Chiloscyllium plagiosum, assembly GCF_037043375.1. Classification (NCBI taxonomy): domain Eukaryota; kingdom Metazoa; phylum Chordata; class Chondrichthyes; order Orectolobiformes; family Hemiscylliidae; genus Chiloscyllium; species Chiloscyllium plagiosum. Next base: position 108,231,804 of record NW_028270145.1, on the reverse strand, counting down.
GTGCAAAACCTGTGCCCACACCTCTCCCTTCACCTCTGTCCAAGGCTCCAAAGGATCCTTCCACATCCGGCAGAGATCTTCCTGCACCTCCACATCAATTGTGTCCATTGCTCTCAATGTTGTCTGCCCTACATTGAGAATACAGGACACCAAATTGTAGAGCATTTCAGAGAACATCTCTGGTACACACGCACTAAGCAACCCCACCGCCCTGTGGCCAAAGACTTCAACATCCCCTCCCACTCCGCCAAGGATATGCAAATCCTGAGCCTCCTCCACCACCAAACCATAACCACCTGGAGGAAGAACACCTCATCTTCCACCTTGGGACCCTCCAACCACCCGAAATCAATGTCGATTTCACCAGCTTCCTCATCTTCCTTCCCCCCACCTTATCCCAGATCCAACCTTCCAATTCAGCCCCACCCTTTTGACCTGTCCTACCTGCCCATCTTCCTTCCCACCTATCCACTACCCTCTGCTCTGCCCTATCGCCATCATCTCCAACCTTCATTAACCTTTTGCATTCCCAGTTACCTTCACCCCAGTCCCACCAACCTCCCATATATCTCTCAGCCCCCATGGGGCCATCCACATTCCTGATGAAGGGCTTATGCTCAAAATGTCGATTCTCCTGCTCCTAGGATGCTGCCTGACCTGCTGTGTTTTTCCAGCACCATACCTTTTAACTCTGACCTCCAGCATCTGCAGTCCTCACTTTCTCACAGTTGAGGTCGTTTGGTAGCAATTAAGACTTGTGACTTTTTTTAACTTATTGATTCAAGCGATGAGGACATGCTGGCTAAGCCAGCATTCATTACCATCTTGCCTACTTAAGTCACCCACACAGCTGTGGGTCTAGAATCACATGTCGGCCAGACCAGGTAAGGATGGCAGATTCCTTCCCAGAAGGATGTAGTGAACCAGATGGGTTTTTTCTGATAATTATCAATGGATTCATGGTCTTCATTAGCTGATGAATTCCAAATTTTTTGTATTGAATTCAAATTCTACCATCTACTATGACAGGATTCACACCCAGGTCCGCAGAACATTATCTAGCTCTCTGAATTAACGTTGTCCTCATGACCTGTCCCACTGTCAATCTTCCTTCCCACCTATCTGCTCAACCCTCCTCTCCGACCTATCACCTTCACCCCCCAATCCCATCCACCTATTGCACTCTGAGCTACCTTCCCCCAGCCCCACCCCTCTCCCATTTATCTCTCCACCCCCAAGGCTCCCAGCCTCATTCCTGATAAAGAGCTTTTGTGCGAAACATCGATTTTCCTTCTCCTCGGCTGCTGCCTGACCTGCTGTGCTTTTCCAGCCCCACTCTAATCTTCACTCTTATATCCAGCATCTGCAGTGCCCATTATTGCCATTTCTGCTTCTGAATAAACAGTCCAGCAACAATGCCACTTAGCCAATACCTCCCTGTGATGCCATTAGATAGTTATTTACGTTTTAGTGAACAAGGCTCACTTTCTCTGGCATGTTTAGTGGACACTCATGAGTAAAACTTGCTGTACATGCCTATTTCTGTATCTTATTTTGAACACAACAAAAACTTGGTGCCACTCCAAAACCTTTAACACAGATTCTGGTCTAACACTACACTGTCAGTACTGAGGGAATGCTGTACTGTCAGAACAGCTGGCTTTCAAATCAGCCACGAAACCAAGGCACCATCTGTCCTCTTGCTAGGATGTAACTCAGTGCAGAAGCAGAGAGATTTTCCTGGTGTCTTTGCCAAATGTTATCCCAGCAAGGTCACAAAGCATATGCCTATCACAACATCCACAATCAGAGGTAAGATTATTATCAGGAGACTAAACTGAAAGGGATGAATATTAAAATATTTAAATAATAGTTGCAAATTGATTCATTTTGACATTTGTGATTGCGTGAACTTGCAGTGTGAGTTGAAATACAAATCTTTTTTCATTGTCCTTTCTGCACTGATAGTGTTCATTCTTGCAAAATCTGACTCCAACGCATCGTAGGATAGGCTGCTTCAGACTTATTTTTCTCAAATGCTTGAAGAAGGAAAACATAGACATGTATTGGAAAGTCTTTGCTAACTTCAGGACATTTTGAAACATTTTCTAGCATTTGAGGTACATTTAGGAAGTCAGGTTGTGTTCAATTTAAGGTTACGCAGCTCCCAATTTGCACATAGCAAGAACACAAGAGTTTCCCAATGCTGACTAAGGGTCACTGGACTCAAATTGTTAACTCTATTCTTCTTTCCACAGATACTTCTAGTGCGTTTCTCCAAAGCTTTCTGTTTTTGTTTCAGATTTCCAGTTCTTTGGTTTATTAGATTAAATTAGATTCCCTACAATATGGAAACAGGCCCTTTGGCCCAACAAGTCCACACCGACCCTCCGAAGAGTAACCCATTCCCCAACATTTACCTAACTCCATATGATTAATGCACCTAATACTATGGACAATTTAGCACGGCCAATTCACCTGACCTGCACATCTTTTGGATTGTGGGAGGAAACCGGAGTACCCAGAGGAAACTCATGCTATCAAGGTGGGGGGGGGGGGGGGGGGAGAATGTGCAAACCCCACACAGATAGTCGCTCAAGGTGTGACTTGAACCCAGATCCCTGGTGCTGTGAGGCAGCAGTGCTAACCACTGAGCCACTATGCTGCCCCTAAATAGCACATAACAAGGTCTGACATGCATATGTGGACCTGGGAGAACTCCCCTGCTATTTTCAGAACATTGCCATCCTCAGGAGAAGACAAAATATCAACAGTGCAGCATTCCCACTGTATTGCAAATCAATTTAGTTTGTGGTATATTCAGTACAACCTGCACACTCAGACTTTGGAACAGGAGAGAAAAGAATGCTATTGAACTGTGGAGGGAGACTGGAAGCTGCTGTGGCAACTCACACTTTTACAATCATGTTGTAACCTTGAGTTATGGGAAGCGATGGTAGTGGCTCTAAAGGTCATTAGAGCACACAGCTGACCAGGAATTTCCTACTCGCATCATCCTGAAAGTACATGGAGATTGATGGTGAACTTATCTGTGACCATATTACACATGAACTCTCCTTAGTCATCAAGTCCTGGAGTCTGACTCGAGCCCAAGACTCTGGGTCAGAGACAGGGACACTACCCAATGTCCCGCAAGCCCCCTCTCAACCAAACCATGTCTGGCACACAATCCTGGTTAAAGTAGGTGGGCAGGCAATCGGCAGTATGTAATTTTAAACCAAGCACCTTTGAAGGGAATGAGTCAAAAACGTTGCCTCCCTTCCCCCATACATTTTAATATTTATTTATGGCAATTCTCAGCTTGCCAGCATTGTGCCTTCCCCCGCCAACTTTGCTCTGAATCTTGGAAGCTATCCATTATTGTGTGTACTAAATACGTTTTAGCTGCCTTGCAGGAAGGCAGCCAGCTCTGCTGAGATGTCAGCTGTGGTACACTCAGTCGCAACGTTTGCCTCAAGAGACAGAAAGTGCGGAAGGTTCAAGCCTGACTGCAGGCCGCGGAGACAGTGTGTCATTCCTGGAAGATACTGAGGCAGCACTCTGAGTCCAGTATCTCAGCAACTGGTCAGAGTCCGATTCCCACTGCAGCCCAACAGTGACCTGGGAAAGATAACAAAGGAGCGATGCAACCAAGGCAGGGAGCAGAAGGCAAGTCACAGATTCTAATTGAATGGTGGAACAGGTTCAAAGGACTGAATGACCTACCTCCTGGTCCTATCTTCGATGACCCAGGTCTCACGTTAAAAACTGCGCAATTCCTGGCTGAAAGCCATGGCACATTAAAGCAGTTAGATCTTTATAACATTTTATAATGCTTTACAAAGCACTCCATGAGCTGAGATGAGAAATGCTGTGATTTGCACATCGCCATTTGTTTGACTTTTGTCATCATTAACTCCTGGTTAGAGCTGTAACCTGGGATATATGGCCCAGTCTTGCTCAGTCAGAGAGAGCTGAAGTGTACAGAAAACGCAGAATTGTCGAAACCGCAGAGGGAGGCCATTCAGCCCTATGCCAGTTGACCAGATGAACATCTCATTTAGTCCTATAAGACATAGGGACAGAAATAGGCCATTCAGCCCATTGAGTCTGCTCCATCAGTTCCTGAGGTCATGGCTGATCTGATAACCCTCAACTCCACCTTCCGGCCCTTCCCCCATAACCCTTGATTCCCTTACTGATTAAAAATCTATCTTCTCCCTCTACCCCTGCATGTTCTTCTAGTTGTTACAACAAGACCCCTGCCACGGTTCCCAATTCATTACATTCCTTCCAGAGTGCCCCAAACTGTTAAAGTTCCTGGGTGAAAAAGGATGAACCAGATCCCCTTCTTTAATCATCCACTCTCTCACTTGGTTACTCGAATATTCAATTCAATAAGAACCCCTTCCCTTGCAGATTTCATTCTTCCAGACTCAAATGAACTTATTTTTAAAATGTACCCAACTTTACCAGGTCATAGAGTCATAGAGTCATAGAGATTTCTGTCCCTATGTCTTATAGGACTAAATGAGATGTTCATCTGGACAACTGGCATAGGGCTGAGTGGCCTCCCTCTGCGGTGCCGACAATTCTGCGTTTTCTGTACACTTCAGCTCTCTCCTTTTCACAGCAGAGAGCGACGGGAGCTGGGCGGAAGTGAAGTTGGAGCGCAGAGCTGGTCGGGAAGGTAAGTGATTGATATTTGAGTGGGTGTGTTCTAGACCCCAGGCCCTACAAAGTAGGGCCTCCCTCCCATCCTCCTCCTCTAACCCAACTTTATAGTCCACAGGTAAGCTACTCAGTGCTCTTGTTTTGGAGACTAAGTGTGGAGTTATGGCAGCGCAGGCAGTGGAATGTTCCTCCTGCAGGATGTTTGAGGTAGGGGTGACCACCGATACTCCTGCCCACTTCATCTGCAGGAAATGCAGTCAGATCCTGCTCCTCACACAACGCGTTAGGGAACTGGAACTGGAGTTGGATGAACTGAGGATTATTCGAGAGGCTGAGAGGCTGATAGATAGAAGCTACAGGCACATAGTTATGCCAGAGAACAGAGGTAGCTGGGTAACAGTTAGAGGTGGGAAGGGGAGGAAGCAGGCAGTGCAGGGATCCCCTGTGGACGTTCCCCTCAACAATAAGTATACCGCTTTGGATACTGTTGGGGTAAGCTGCAGTGACCGGGTCTCTGGCACAAGGTCTGGCTCTGAGACTCAGAAGGGAAAGGGGGAGAGGAGGAGAGCGCTAGTTATAGGAGACTCTCTAGTTAGAGGGACGGACAGGCGGTTCTGTGGGCATGGGCGAGACTCTCGGATGGTTTGTTGCCTCCCGGGTGCCAGGGTCCGAGACGTCTCAGACCGTGTCTTCAGAATCCTTAAGGGGGAGGGTGTGCAGCCAGAAGTCGTGGTGCACGTTGGCACCAACGACATAGGTAGGAAGAGGGGTGGGGAGGTCATTCAGGAGCTCAGGGAGTTAGGCTGGAAGCTGAAAGCTAGGACAGACAGAGTCGTCATCTCTGGGTTGTTGCCGGTGCCACGTGACAGTGAGGCAAGGAATAGGGAGAGAGTGCAGTTGAACACGTGGCTGCAAGGATGGTGTAGGAGGGAGGGCTTCAGGTATTTGGACAATTGGACTGCATTCTGGGGAAGGTGGGACCTGTTCAAGCAGGACGGGTTGCACCTGAACCAGAAGGGCACCAATATCCTGGGGGGTAGGTTTGCTAGCACCCTTCGGGGGGGTTTAAACTAATTTGTCAGGGGGATGGGATCCAGCCTTGTAGTCCAGCAAGTAGGCTAGCTATTTGTCAGGATATCCAAGAATGTAGGGAGGCTGTGGAGAAGTTAGCACTGACAGGGAATACTTGCGGATACAGAGATGGGTTCAAGTGTGTATACTTCGACGCAAGGAGTATCAGAAATAAGGTAGGAGAATTTAAGGCGTGGATCAGTACCTGGGACTACGATGTTGTGGCCATCACGGAAACATGGATAGAAGAGGGACAGGAATGCTTGTTGGAGGTCCCTGGTTACAGATGTTTCAGTAAGATTAGGGAGGGTGGTAAAAAAGGAGAGGGGGTGGTGTTGCTAATTAGAAATGGTATAACGGCTGCAGAAAGGCAGTTTGAGGGGGATCTGCCTTTGGAGGTAGTATGGGCTGAAGTCAGAAATAGGAAAGGAGCAGTCACCTTGTTGGGTGTTTACTATAGGCCCCCCAGTAGCAGCAGAGATGTGGAGAAACAGATTGGGAAACAGATTTTGGAAAGGTGCAGAAGCCACAGGGTAGTAGTCATGGGCGATTTCAACTTCCCAAATATTGATTGGAAGCTCTTTAGATCAAATAGATTGGATGGGGCGGTGTTTGTGCAGTGTGTCCAGGAAGCTTTTCCAACTCAGTATGTAGATTGTCCGACCAGAGGGGAGGCCATATTGGATTTGGTACTCGGTAACGAATCGGGACAAGTGATGGGCTTGTTAGTGGGTGAACATTTTGGTGATGATGACCACAATTCTGTGACTTTTACCTTGGTTATGGAGAGAGATAGGTGCGTGCAACAGGGTAGGTTTTACAATTGGGGGAAGGATAAATACGATGCTGTAAGACAGGATCTGAGGAGCATAAGTTGGGAGCATAGGCTGTCAGGGAAGGATGTCGTGGAAATATGGAACTTTTTCAAGGAACAGATACAACGTGTCCTTGATATGTATGTACCGGTCAGGCAGGAAAGAAATGGTTGTGTGAGGGAACCTTGGTTGACGAGGGAGGTTGAATGTCTTGTAAAGAGGAAGGAGGCTTACAAAAGGTTGAGGAAACAAAGTTCAGACAGAGCGTTGGAGGGATACAGGATAGTCAGGAGGGAGCTGAAGAAAGGGATTAGGAGAGCTAAGAGAGGGCATGAAAAATCTTTGGCGGATAGGATCAAGGATAACCCCAAGGCATTTTATGCGTATGTGAGAAATAAGAGAATGACGAGAACGAGGGTAGGTCCGATCAAGGACAGTAGTGGGAGACTGTGTATTGAGTCGGAAGAGATAGGGAGGTCTTGAATGAGTACTTTTCTTCAGTATTTACAAATGAGAGGGACCGTATTGTTGAAGAGGAGAGTATGAAGCGGACTGGTAAGCTAGAGGAGATACTTGTTAGGAAGGAAGATGTGTTGGACATTTTGAACAACTTGAGGATAGACAAGTCCCCCGGGCCTGATGGGATATATCCTAGGATTATGTGGGAAGCAAGAGAGGAAATTGCAGAGCCGTTGGCAATGATCTTTTCTTCTTCACTGTCAACGGGGGTGGTACCAGGGGACTGGAGAGTGGCGAATGTTGTGCCCCTGTTCAAAAAAGGGAATAGGGATAACCCCGGGAATTACAGGCCAGTTAGTCTTACTTCGGTGGTAGGCAAAGTAATGGAAAGGGTACTGAGGGATAGGATTTATGAGTATCTGGAAAGACACTGCTTGATTAGGGACAGCCAGCACAGATTTGTGAGGGGTAGGTCTTGCCTTACAAGTCTTATTGAATTCTTTGAGGAGGTGATCAAGCATGTGGATGAGGGTAGAGCAGTGGATGTAGTGTACATGGTTTTTAGTAAGGCATTTGATAAGGTTCCCCATGGTAGGCTCATGCAGAAAGTCAGGAGGCATGGGAGAGAGGGAAATTTGGCCAGTTGGATAGAAAACTAGCTAACCGGTCGAAGTCAGAAAGTGGTGGTAGATGGTAAATATTCAGCCTGGAGCCCAGTTACAAGTGGAGTTCCGCAGGGATCGGTTCTGGGTCCTCTGCTGTTTGTAATTTTTATTAATGACTTGGAAGAGGGAGTCGAAGGGTGGGTCAGTAAATTTGCAGACGATACGAAGATTGGTGGAGTTGTGGATAGTGAGGAGGGCTGTTGTCGGCTGCAAAGGGACTTAGATATGATGCAGAGCTGGGCTGAGGAGTGGCAGATGGAGTTCAACCCTGCCAAGTGTGAGGTTGTCCATTTTGGAAAGACAAATAAGAATGCGGAATACAGGGTTAACGGTAGGGTTCTTAGTGAGGTGGAGGAACAGAGGGATCTTGGGGTCTATGTTCATAGATCTTTGAAAGTTGCCACTCAGGTGGATAGAGCTTGTAAGAAGGCCTATAGTGTATTAGCGTTCATTAGCAGAGGGATTGAATTCAAGAGTGGTGAAGTGATGTTGCAGCTGTACAGGACTTTGGTTAGGCCACATTGTGGTTAGGTACAGTGTGCAGTTCTGGTCGCCTCACTTTAGGAAAGATGTGGAAGCTTTGGAGAGGGTGCAGAGAAGATTTACCAGGATGTTGCCTGGAATGGAGAATAGGTCGTACAAGGATAGGTTGAGAGTGCTAGGCCTTTACTCATTGGAACGGCGAAGGATGAGGGGTGACTTGATAGAGGTTTATAAGATGATCAGAGGAATAGATAGAGTAGACAGTCAGAAACTTTTTCCCCGGGTACAACAGAGTGTTACAAGGGGACATAAATTTAAGGTGAAGGGTGGAAGGTATAGGGGAGATGTCAGGGGTAGGTTCTTTACCCAGAGAGTGGTGGGGGCATGGAATGCGCTGCCTGTGGGAGTGGCAGAGTCAGAATCATTAGTGACCTTTAAGCGGCAATTGGATAGGTACATGGATGGGTGCTTAAGCTCGGACAAATGTTCGGCACAACATCGTGGGCCGAAGGGCCTGTTCTGTGCTGTATTGTTTTATGTTCTATGTTCTAGATGTACAGCATGGAATCAGACCCTTCGGTCCAACCTGTCCATGCCGACCACATATCCTAACCCAATCTAGTCCCACCTGCCAGCACCCGGCCTAATTCCCTCCAAACCCTTCCTTTTCATATACCCATCCAAATGCCTTTTAAATGTTGCAATTGTACCAGCCTCCACCACTTCCTCTGGCAGCATATTCCATACCCGTACCACCCTCTGTGTGAAAAAGTTGCCCCGTAGGTCTCTTTTTTATCTTTCCCCTCTCACCCTAAACCTATGCCCTCCAGTTCTGTACTCCCTGACCCCAGGGAAAAGGCTTTGTCTATTTATCCTATCCATGCCCCTCATAATTTTGTAAATCTCTGTAAGGTCACCCCTCAGCTTCCGACACTCCAGGGAAAACAGCCCCAGCCTGTTCAGCCTCTCCCTATAGCTGAAACCCTCCAACCCAGGTACTGACAAAAACTGAGTTCATTATTGTATCATTCTAAACATGAGAAGAATTAGCTACAAAACACTTTAGAAAGAGGAGGTGAGTCCAAAAAGATAAAAGTTTAAAATTTTACAGAGAGTCATAAAGTCATAGAGATGTACAGCACGGAAACAGACCCTTCAGTTCAACTCATCCATGCCAACCAGATATCCCAACTTAATCTGGTCCCATTTGCCAGCACCCGGCCCATATCCCTCCAAACCCTTCCTATTCGAAATACCCATCCAAATGCCTCTTAAATGTTGTAATTGTACCAGCCTCCACCATTTCCTCTGGCAGATCATTCCATACTTGTACCACCCTCTGTGTGAAAAGGTTGCCCCTTAGGTCTCTTTTATATCTTTCCCCTCTCACCCTAAACCAATGCCCTCTAGTTCTGGACTCCCCCACCCCAGGGAAATGACCTTGTCTATTTACCCTATACATGCCTCTAATGATTTTATAAACCTCTATAAAGGTTACCCCTCAGCCTCCGATGCTCCAGGGAAAACAGCCCCGGCCTGTTCAGTCTCTCCCTATAGCTCAAACCCTCAAAACCTGGCAACATCCTTGTAAATCTTTTCTGAACCCTTTCAAGTTTCACAACGTCTTTCCAATAGGAAGGAGACCAGAATTGCACGCAATATTCTAATAGTGGCATCAAGAAGTGTGGATGGAAAAAAGTTGCAGCTATTGCAATGGAGGGCACTGGCAGCGTTGACGCTAATAGTAGATTATCTTCGAGGAGAAAGTGAGGTCTGCAGATGCTGGAGATCAAAGTTGAAACTTTATTGCTGGAACAGCACAGCAGGTCAGGCAGCATCCAGGGAACAGGAGATTCGACGTTTCGGGCACAGGCCCTTCTTCAGGAATGAAGAAGGGCCTGTGCCCGAAACGTCGAATCTCCTGTTCCCTGGATGCTGCCTGACCTGCTGTGCTGTTCCAGCAATAAAGTTTCAACGCTAATAGTAGCTTAGTCTACTTCATGATCCTTAATTTTGCAAACTGGTTGTGGTTCGGTTGTTCCAATTCTTTTCGACTGAGATTGAATTCCAGCCCACAGGGTGAGAGAAAATTCTTTTGATGCTCTGTTTTCCTTTCTCTGGTTTGTGGTGCTGGGGTGAGAGATGTCCCTTGCCTGCAACAAATGGGCACTTGAGGTTGAGGGTTAGTTCTTTGACTGTGACCTCACAGCACACTAATGCCACAACCCATACGGGTACACAAGAGAACATTCAGTACCACCAGTACACCTCACGCTGAAGTGAAAGTTACTTTTTAAACCCCCGTCCTTGTGAATTCTTCAAGGCGAGAAACATGAAATCTGTCTGCAGTTCCAGACACAATATATCGCAATGGCTTGGTGTTGACCAAGGCTTTATAGAGACATAGAGTCATGCAACATGAAAACAGACCCCTCAACCTAACTCCTCCATGGCGACCACATTTCCCAAATTTAACTAGTCCCACTTGCCTACATTTGGCCCATATCCCTCTAAATGTTTCCTATTCATGTTCCTATCCAAATATCTTTTACATTTTGGAACTCTACCTGCCACCAGCACTTCCTCTGGCAGTTCATTCCACATACAGACCATTCTCATATGGAAAAGTTGCCCCTCAGCTCCCTTTTAAAACGGTCCCCTCTCATCTTAAAAGTACGCCCTCTAGTTTTGAACTCCCCCATCCTAGGTGATAGACCTTTGCTATTCATCTTATTTGTGCTCCTCATGATTTTATAAACCTCTCCACCCCCTATACTCCAGTGAGTAAAGTCCCAGCCTATCGGGCCTCTCCTTATAACTCAAACTCTCCTAACCTGACAACATCCTGGTAAATCTCTTTCTGATGAAGAGCATATGCTTAAAACATCAACTCTCCTGCTCCTCGGATGCTGCCTGACCTGATGTGCTTTTCCAGTGCCACACTTTTTGTTCCTGATCTCTAGCATCTGCGGTCCTCACTTGCTCCAAATCTCATCTGAACCCTCTTGAATTTAATAATATCCTTCCTATAGCAGGGCAACTGGAACTGTACACAGTACTCCAAGAATGGCCTTATCAATGTCCTATATAACCTCAACGTGACGTCCTAATTCCTATAGCCAATGATCTGAACATTGAAGGCAAATGTGTTAGTTTGTCGGGATCATGTTGTCTTTGTAGTTCACAAGAGATCACAATGCAATCTTTTTGTAGTTTCTTTGACACTTTTAGGTGTTACACTCCATTGGTCTCCCCTTTGCTCCAGATGGCCACTTCATTTACATCCACAGCCATTTTTCAATGTATCAACCCTTTCCTAAAAAGCAGATTTTGGAATTAAGGGTTAAAGACTGTGGGATTCTAACCCATCCTGATGGCAGTTTTCAAATAACCATCCAGTTCCATCATGAACACTTCAGGTGAACCTGAATCTAACACCACACTCTCAGGCAGTGTGTTCTAATCCTGGTGTTCATTTTGATATTATGAGGGTCACTGCTTATCTTACAATCTCCATACATTGTGCATAACAACACAGGGAGTGGACATAGTCCAAATTATCACACACACACACACCCCATCGGACCTCAGCATTAATTTGAGCCATCAGACAAAACAAAAGAAATGCATTTATATAGTGTCTTTTACACTGAAGGATATCTAGAAGAAAAGTGCAGCCAATAAAGCTGGAAATGTAGTCACTGTTGAAATGTAGAAAAAGTAGCAATGTCTCAGCAATATTAATGCTTGGTCAATGCTGACAAAGACTGGTTAATCTTAGAAGGGATAAATATGGACTAGAACATCAGGGAAAGCTCCATTAAAAATGGCATCATGGAATCTTTTACACAAACCTCAGAGGGTAGATGAGACTCAATGTAAAACTTTATCCGAAAGAAGGGACCTCCAAAAGTGCAGCACTCTATATGAGGCATAGATTATAAGAGCAGGGAGGTTATGTTGGAGCTGTACAGAACTTTGGTTAGGCCACAGCTGGAATGCTTGTGCTGTTCTGGTCCCCACACATGAGGAAGGATGTGATTTCACTGGACGTGATGCAGAGGAGACTCCCCAGGATGTTGCCTGAGTGCATCAATTCAGCGATGAAGAGAGGCTGGATAAGCCTCTGGAGCGGAGGAGGTCAAGGGGGAGATCTGACTGTGGTAGCTCAGGAAACCTGACTGGAAAGGAACATGGTTTATGGTTGAACATCCAAAATACTTGTGGCAAGTCCCAGCCTCGGACAGACCAATCCCTGAATCTGTTCTCTAAAGGGCTCAGGTAATGAGGTCCAGCCATTGTATGTTGCCAAGGCAGCTGATACACAATGAGCTCCACAGGGAGGTTAATTTGTGATTCCCCAAGCACATCATAGGGGTTTTCACAGAGGTGTAGAAGATTATGAGGGGCACGAACAGGGTGAATAGAAAACGGCTGTTCCCCTTTGTCGAAGGGAGAATAATTTTAAAGTGAAAGGCAGAGGTTTAGAGGGGATTTGAGGAAAAACTTCTATCAGCCAGAGAGTGGTGGGGGTCTGGAGTGCTCTGCCTGAATGGGTAGTCGATGCAGAAAACATCACAACCTTTAAAAAGTACTCGGTTGAGCACTTGAAGTGTCATAACACCCAAGGCTATAGGCCTAGTGTGGGAAAGTGGGACTAGTGTAGGTGGTGGTATAACTTCAGCAGTTATACTGAAGGGCTGAAGGGCCTCTTCTGCACTGTAGGATTTGATGATTCCTTGAGCTGACAGCACAGAAGGTCCGCAGTACTGCAATGAAGCATCAGTCTGGATTTTAAACTCATGTTGCTGGAGTGAGACTTGAATGAGCAACTCAGAGGTTGAGAGCGATGTCCACTGTACTGGTCCCTTGGATTAAAGTACAATCCAGGATAGGAATCTCAGTGGGATTGGGGAGCTTTGATGGTTACAGGCATGTGCCATTTTAAAGGGCATTGAGGGTAGTCCAAGATTTAGGCCAAGGGTGAGTTGTGGTCTTACTGAGTGCAGGGTAGACCTCAAAGGTCAAGTGGCCCACTCCTGCTCCGAACTCCTATGTTCATATGTGTGTGTGCACTTTCATTCTATATAGCAGTTGCTATACAGTTAGTAAGGACACTTTTGCCTAAACCTTCTTTCAAGTTGAGAAATCCATTTGAATTCCATAAAGATTTGAAGTCTATATCTTACAGGCACCAATAAGGTTGAAAATTAACTAAGCAACAGAGGTTAGAACATAAGATATAGTAGTGGGTCATTCAGGCCCTCAAGCCTGCCCCATTGTTCAACAAGGGCATGGCTGATCTATAGAATCCCTACACAGTGGAAGTATGCATTTCATCCATTGATTCCACACCAACCTTCCAACGAGCATCTCACACAGACCCACCACCCTATCCCTGCATTTCCCATGGTTAATCCACCCAGCTTGCACATTCCTGGACACTGTCAGCAACTCAACACGGCCAATGCACCTGACCTGCACATCTTTGGACTTTTGGAGAAAACCGGAGCACCCGGAGGAAACCCATGCAGACACGAGGAGAATGTGCAAACTCCACACAGCAGTTACCCGAGATTGGAATTGAAGCCAGGTCCCTGGTACCATGAGGGAGCAGTACTAACCAACATGCCAGCCTTAGCTCCTCTTTCATGCCAGCTCTTCATAGCCCTCAACACCTCGATGTTTCAAAAGTCTATCTCCCTCCTCTTCGAATACTTCCAGTGACCTCACCTCCACAACTCCCTGGGGTAGAGAATTCCACAATTTCACAAACTTTGCAGAGAAGAAATCCTTTGTGTGTCAGTTTTAAATGGGAGTTCTCCTTATTCTGTAACTATGTCCCTTAGTTTGAGATTCCCCTACAAACGGAAGCAACATCTCCACATATACCCAGTCCGGCCTCCTCAGAATCGATAAGATCACCCTCATTCTTCTAAATTGAATTGAATTAAATTTATTATCACGTGTACCGAGGGACAGTGAAAAGCTTTGTCTTGTGAGAAATACAGGCAGGTCACAGAGTTAAGTAGCATAGAGCAGTAAATAACAGGTAAACAGTGACAAAAGTAAAAACACAGGTACAGGTGAATGTGAAGAGTTTGTGAGTCCATTCAGTATTCTAACAACAGTAGGGTAGAAACTGTTTCGAAACCGGCTGGTGGGTGTGGTCAGGCTTCTGTACCTTCTCCATGATAGTAGAAGTTGTAGATAAACGTTGCCAGGGTGGGATGGATCTTTGAGAATGCTAGCAGCCTTTCCTTGACAGTGGGCCTGGTAGATGGATTCTATAGATGGGAGGTTGGCCTTTGTGATTGTCCAGGCCGAGTTCACCACTCTCTGTAACCGTCTCCGATCTTGAATGGTACAGTTGCCATATCAGGTAGTGATACACCCAGACAGAATGCTCTCGATGGCGCACCCATAAACGTTGGCAAGGGTATTCGCCACCATGCCAAATTTGTGCAGCTGCCTGAGGAAGACAAGATGTTGTTGGGTGTTAATTCTAATGAATCAAGGCCTAACCTGTTTTACTGGTCTTGATAAGTTAACCCCTTCATTCCAGGAATCAACCAGGTGAATCTCTTTACAATAGCCTCCAATGCCAATATTTATTTTCTTAAATGCAGGGACTAAAACTATATGCAGTATTCCAGGTACAGCCTCATCAACACCTTATTCATTTGTATTATAACCTCCCAATGTGAAACCTCCAAACCCTAGCAATAAAGGCAAAAAATTCCATTTGCCCTCTTAATTACTTGCAGCATCTGCATGCTAACTGTATGCATTTCATGCACAAGAACACCCAGAACCCTCTGGGCAGCACTTGTTTGAGGTCCTTTCCATTTTAAATAATAGTTTGCCTTTGAAGCTTCCTACTAATCAGCATAGCCTCCCAATTTCTACCTTAAACTCCAGCTACTAAATTTTTGCCCAGTCACTCAACCTATCCATATGGCCTTGCAAATTCCTTATGAATTCATCACAACGTGTCCTCCCACCTATTTTTGTAGCATCAACGAATTTGGATACTCAGCTCCTCTAAGTCATTGACATTGTTGATAAATAACTAAAGTCTAATCCTTCTTCATTCCACCACTTATGTCTTTCCAACCTGAAAATGACCCATTTAGCTTGACTGCCTGGCCCCTGTGTGTTAGCCAATCCTCAAACTATGCCAATACGTTACCCAACACCATAAGCTCTTACTTTGTGCAGTAACCTTTTATAAGGCACCTTATCAAATGCCTTCTGGTAATGCAAATGCACTACATCTACCAGTTCCCCATTATCAACTCTGCTGGTACATGTAAAAGCCAAAAGAACTGGCTGGCCCATGGAAGACAGAGGGTGGTTGTAGATGGAAAGTATTCAGCCTGGAGCTCGGTGACTAGTGGTGTTCTACAGGGATCTGTTCTGGGACCTCTGCTATTTGTGATTTTTATAAATGACTTGGGTGAGAAAGTGGAAGGGTGGGTTAGTAAGTTTGCTGATGACACGAAGGTTGGTGGAGTGTTGGATAGTGTGGAGGGCTGTTGTAGGTTGTAATGAGACATTGACAGGATGCAGAGCTGGGCTGAGCTTGGGGTCCATATCCATAGATCCCTCAAAGTTGCCATCCAAGTTGTTAGGATTGTTAAGAAGGCATATGGTGTGTTGACTTTCAGTGACAGGGGGATTGAGTTTAAGAGCATCGAGGTTATGCTGCAGCTCTATAGAGACCTGGTTAGACCACATTTGGAATATTGTGTTCAGTTCTGGTCGCCTCATTATAGGAAGGATGTGGAAGCTTTAGAGAGGGTGCAGAGGAGACTTACCAGGATGTTGCCTGGACTGGAGGGCATGTCTTATGAAGAAAGGTTGAGGGAATGAGGGCTTTTTTCATTGGAGCGAAGAAGGATGAGAGGTGACTTGATAGAGGGATACAAGACAATGAGGGGCATAGATGGAGTGGATAACCAGATTCTTTTACCCATGGCAAAAATGGCTATCACAAGGGGGCATAATTTTAAGGTAATTGGGGAGATGTCAGAGTTAGGATCTTTACACAGAGAGTGGTGGGTGTGTGGAGTGCACTGCCAGAAGTGGTAATAGAGCAAGATACATTAGGGACATTTAAGCGATTCTTGGATGGAAGTCAGTACAATGAAGGGTATGTACGTTAGTCTGATCTTCGAGTAGGATAAAAGGCCAGCCCAACATTGAGGGCTGAAGGGTCTGTACTGTGCTGTACTGCTCTATATTCTATGTTCTCTGTTCTATAACTGCTGATGCTGTAAATCAGAAGCAGAAACAAAAATTGCTGAAAAAGCTCAGCAGGTCTGGCAGTACCTGTGGAGACAAATCAGAGGTAACATTTTGGGTTGAGTGAACCTTTCTCAGAAATGGTAACTCTGATTTCTCTGCACAGATGCTGCCAGACCTGCTGAGCTTTTCCAGTAATTTCAGTTTCTGTTTCTGCTTGTATATATTTTTAATGAGCTCCAGCAAACTTTAACAAACACGATTTCCCCATCACAAATCCGTGTTGACTCTGGTCAGATTTTCCAAATTTTCTATCTCTTTCTTTATAATGGACCCTAGCATTTCCCAGTGACAGATGTCAGGCTAACTGGCCTGTGGTTTCCTGATTTCTGTGTCCCTTCCTTATTGTGCAGGAGTATCACGTTATCACTTTTCCAATCTGCTGGAACTCTCCCAGAGACCAGTGAGTTCTGGAATATTTTGGCCAATTCCTCCATTTTCTCTGCAGTCATCTACTTTAACACTCTTGAATCCTGGTGACTTGTTAGCTTTAATCCCATTAAGTCCATCAAATGGTTCATTCCTCATGATAGCGACAGTTACAAGATGTCCAGGAATGAAGGACTTTAGATACAAGGAAAGATTAGAGGGATTAGGCTTATTCTCCTTGGAGCAGAGAAGATTGAGAGACGGCCTGATGAAGGTTTACAAAATTCTGAAAGATTTTGACAAGGCAAAAGAGGGTGTTTTGTTCTGCTGGTTGGTATTTCGGTAACTAGGGGTTAGTAAGTAAGAGATCTATGAGTGAGATAAGGATAAACATCTTTACTCAGGGAGTTGTTAGGATTTGGAATGTGCTGTCTGGGAGAGTGGTGGAGGCAGGTTGCATACAAGGTTTCAAAAGGGAGCTGGAGATATATTTGAATTGATGTGATGAATTTAGAATACTATGGAGATAGGGCTAGAGGGTGGGACTAGCTGGCTAGCTCTTTCAGGAGCCTGAACGGACACGATGGGTTGAATGGCCTCATTCTATACTGTAAATTCTATCATAGTATAAACTTTATAGGTATCTGCTGCTGATTCATAAAATATTCCCAATCCTCTGGCCTGCCATTAGTTTTCATCACTTTGCATGCCTTAGTTTCAGGTTGGATACTCTCCTTGGCCACGTTTGTTAACCACAAATGGTTCACCCTTTTCATTGCATCCCTTCTTTTTGGCTGCAATAAATTTTTGCTCAGCATGATGAAATATCTGCAGTCTTCCCACTGCTCATCTATTGACTCTCCCCTTCATCTATTTCCCCAGTCTGCCTTAGACAGTCCTTTCTTCATATTCCTGTCTTTGCCGTTATTTAAGTTGGGGACTGTGGTTTCAGAGCCGTGTTACTCTCCCTCAAAACTGAATTTGAAATTCTGTTATGTTGTGATCATCACCAATGAGAAGATCTTTAACCTCTTTGCTAGTCCTACCTGTATTGTTGGTGCTTATGTGAACCACAACAACTGTGTCCTTCCCCTCTCACTCCGAGTTTCTCTCTAGCCAGGGGAGATGCCCTGAGCAGTGGCAACAGGTAGATAACCCAGCCTTAGAGACTCTCTTTCTTTGGTGAAGAGAACAGTATCTATTCCCCAAACAATGCTATCCCCAATACAACTGACCATGTCTTTCCCCATTTGAATGGCACTCTGCACTACAGTACTTTGGTGAATTCCCTCATCCTCCCTCTTATCAGTGCCCTTGAGTATACCAGAAGCAAGAACCTCATGCCAATTGGACAATGACTATGACTGAGACTCCTCCAAAGGCAAATTCTGGTTCCTCTTACCTGCTTGACCCACAGCCACTACCCCATAGCCCTGGTCACAGATCAAATCTGATGCACTTATGTAAGGGGTGTAACTGTCTACTGAAACTCAATGGCAAGGTACCTCTCCAGTTTCCCCCTCCCCCCAACTCCCGGAAAATTGTGCCCCATGTTTGCACTTCAGACTCTGGCTCATCAACTCTGAGGTGAAGTTCATGAGCAACCAACACTTGCTGCAGATGTCATCACCACGGATTATACTAGCAGCCAAGAGCTCCCACATACTTCAGTTGCAACACATCATCTGTCTAGCTACCTCTGCTCCAATTAAATAATTTTGATGTGAAATATTTCATAAGTTAATTTACTAATGGTTTTTATGTGTAACATAGTCTCCTGATTTAATTGTTTTGGCTAATCGAAGGAGATATGGACTTCTACAGTTAATGGTAGGGCTGTGGGCAGTGTTGTCCAACAGAGAGACGTAGGGGTCCGGGTACACAGTTCTTTGAAAGCAGCATCACAGCTAGACAGGGTGATTAGGAAGACGTTTAGCACGCTTGCCTTCACTGCTCAGGCCTTTGAGTTTAGGAGTTGGGACGTCACGTTGAGGTTGCCCAAGACACTGGTGAGGCCACGCTGGGAGTACTGTTCACACTTCTGATCACTCTGCTGTGAGAAGGATATTATTAAATGAGAGAGGTATCAGAAAGGATTAACGAGGATGTTACCAGGACTGGAGGGTTTAAGTTTTAAGGAGAGGCTGGATAGGCTGGGACTTCACTTCACTGAAGATCACGAGGTTTAGGGGTGACCTTATAGGGGTTTGTAAAATCATAAGGGGCATAAATAAGGTGAATAACAAAGATCTTTTCCCTACGGTGGGGTAGTTCAAAACTAGGGACATAATTTTAAGGTGAGAGGAGAACGATTTGAAAGGGACTGAGGGGCAACTTTTTCACGCAAGGTGTTTCATAAGTGGAATTAATTGCCAGAAGAAGTGAGAGATGCAGATACAGTGACAACATTTAAAAGGCATTTGGCGAGGTACTTGAATAGAAAAGGTTTGGAAGGATATTGGTCAAATGCAGGCAGGGGGACTAGTTCAGTTTGTGAAATCTGGTCATCACGGACGAGTTGGACTGAAGAGATTATTTCTGTGTTCTGTGACTCTATGACTCTAAACAGCTACCAATCATTTACCCGCTTTCCTATAATGTCAAAGTTCAGCTCTGACAGATAGAACCAAGTGAGATGGGCTCTGTGTTGTTGGACTTAATCTCCTGCTATCCTTTCTAATGCGAATCCTCTCTTCACATTAATATGTAGAACATAGAGCTGTACAGCATAGGAACAGGCTGTTCAGCCCACCATGTCTGCACTGACCATGATGCCATTCCAAACTCATGTCATCTACCTCCATACCCCTGTATTCCCTGCCTGCTCATGTCTGTATGC
Organism: Chiloscyllium plagiosum; assembly: GCF_037043375.1. NCBI lineage: Eukaryota > Metazoa > Chordata > Chondrichthyes > Orectolobiformes > Hemiscylliidae > Chiloscyllium > Chiloscyllium plagiosum. The sequence continues at coordinate 108,212,122 of NW_028270145.1, read as the reverse complement.
CTCTTAAACTTTGGTATCATTTCTTCTTCTGTCACCTCCCCTAGCAACACATTCCAGGCACCTTTTCCTTCATTCACCCATTGGGCATGGACATTGCTGGCTGGACCCAGCATTTATTGCCCGTCCCTAGTTGCTCTTGAGAAGGTGAGGGGGCGATGCCTTATTGAACCGCTGTGTGTAGACCCATAATGCTGATAGGGAGAGAATTCCAGGATTTTGACTCAGCAACAGTGACAGAACAGCGAAATATTTCCAAGTCAGGATCGTGAGTGACTTTTTTTTCATTCATTCAAGGGATGAAGGCATCACTGGCTAGGCAAGGATTTATTGCTCCTTCCCTAATTACCCAAAGTGCTGCTCAGAGTCAACCACATGATGACCAGATTTCACAAACTGAACTAGTCCCCCTGCCTGCATTTGACCAATATCCTTCCAAACCTTTTCTATTCAAGTACCTCGCCAAATGCCTTTTATTGCTCCTTCCCTAATTACCCAAAGTGCTGCTCAGAGTCAACCACATTGCTGTGAGTCTGGAGTCATATGTAGGCCAAAGTGAGGACTGCAGATGCAGGAAAATTCAAAGTCAAAAATTGTGGTGCTGGAAAAGCACAACAGGTCAGGCAGCATCCGAGGAGCAGGAGAGTCGATCTTCATCAGGGGCTTATGTCCGAAACATCAACTCTCCTGCTCCTTGGATGCTGGCTGACCTGCTGTGCTGTTCCAGCACCACACTTTTTTGACAGGTCAGCCAAAAGAAACTACCAGGGTGGCAACTCTGTCCCTCAGGGGATAAGTGAGCCAGATGGGATTTCTGACAGTCAAACCCTTAATTCCAGATTTCTTTTTTATTGGATTCAAATTCAGCCATCTGCCATAGCAGGATTTGAACCCAGGTCAATAGGAAGCATTATCTAGACCGCTGGATTAACAGCTTAGTGATAATACCATCAGGCCATTGCTGCCCCATTACTTGCAGATAGTGGTGTTCCCATATATCTGCTGCCCTTGTCCTCCTAGACGGAAGTGGTCATTGATTGGAAGGTGCTATCTAAGGATCTTTGGTGACTTTCTGCTGTCTATGTAGATAGCACACCCTGCTGCTACCGAGCATCAGTGGTGGTAGGGGTGGATGTGGTGCCAATCAAGCAGGTTGCTTTGTCCTGGATGGTGTCACGCTTCTTGAGTGTTGATGGAGCTGCCCCCATCCAGGCAAGTTGGGAGTATTCCATCACACTCCTGACTTGACCCTTGCCAATGGTGGATAGGCCCCTTGGATGCTGCCTGAACTGCTGTGCTCTTCCAGCACCACTAATCCAGAATTTGGGGAGTTAAGAGTTGAGTTTACTCCCTGCACGGCTCCTAGCCTCTGACCTGCTGTTTAGCCACAGTAGTTATATTACTATGTTCAGTTTCTGGTCAATAGTGGTGCTAGTAATCAAATTCAAATTCCACTAGCTGGTTGAGTGAGATTTGATTTTTGCATGCCCCAAATACTAGTCTCAGCCTTGGGATAACTAGTTTGGTAACATTACCACTATGCCACCATCTCTGCCTGCGGTCCTTTGTAGGTTGCCAGAGAGTGGGAACGCTGGACAACAACTTGGAAAAATCGATTCTCCATTTACAATGAGCTGTGATACCAAACGAGAGAAATTTTCTCTCTGTGTCTTTGGCTTAACAAATGACAGGTGCTGTGCTGTACATTGACGGCTAGAATATTCCCTCTCTTTGATGCAGGATGTTATGACAGTGAAAGATTAATGATCGTTTTGTAGTCACTGTGAATGATAACCTAAGGCTATTCACCAGAGTGCGATGCAATCAATATTTACATTATAAACGGTTTACTCGAACACTCAGAGCCACAATAAGTTCCAATAAGATTATATCCAATTAGGTAATTAATGTAGATGGTGAAATGCAAAATAAAACAAAATACCCTGCAAGTTTTAGCCAGTTTGGCAGCATCTGCAGGGAGAGAAATGGAGTTAACACTTCATGTCATGGAAAAATGTGTATTTTAACCCTGATGTTGACCTCCTGACTTCCTGCCCAATATTTATCCATCATCCCACTGAAACAGAAAATTTGGCCATTGCCTTTATTGCTGTCTGCAAGAGCTTGTTGCACCTAGATTGACCACAGTATGGGGATGCAGTCATTGCTGGCTGGATCAATAATTATTGCCCAGCACTAAGTGCTCTGAGGAGGTTTAGAGTTGACCACGTTTGCTGTGGGTCTGGAGTCACATGTACGCCAGGTCAGGCATATATCGCTGTTCTTATGGTGTCACTGAGTCAAAATGCTGGAACTCCGTCCCCCAGCAACATTGTGGGTCTACCTACAGCACATAGACTGCAGCATTTCAAAAAGGCAGCTCACCACCACCTTCTCAAGGACAATTAGGTTCAGGCAACAAATTCTTGCCCAGCCAGTAACATCTATCATTTGCAAGATCCCTAAAGCATGGAAACAGGCCATTCAGCCCATTGAATCCACAGCAACCCTCCAAAGAACATCTCACCCAGTTCTAACCCTGGCCAATCCACCCTAACCTGCACAGCTTTGGACTGTGGGAGGAAACCAGAGCACCCACAGGAAACACACACAGACACGGGGAGAATGTGCAAACTCCACACAGACAGCTGCCTGAGGCTGGGATCAAACCTGGATCTCTGGTGCTGTGAGGCTGCAGTGCTAACCACTGAGCCACCTTGCCATCCACACTGAAAGAATATTGGAGTCACGTGTAGGTCAAACCAGGTAAAATAACACATTTCCGTCTCTAAAGGATATTTGTGGACCAGGTGCTGTCGAAGGGACTGCGGTGAGTAGGCTATTTGTCCCACTGAGAATCTGTTAACACAGTAATTATTGCAGCACAGAGGGAGGCCATTCAATCCATTGCATCTCTGCCAGCTCTCTGTGATATATTGTGGTCACTCCCATACTCCATTCTATCCTGTAGCTCCCGCAGGTCTATTTCTCCGAAGTTTCCTTCCAATTTCCCATTGCAATCTTCACCTCATTGGCAGCAGGTTCTCGGTCAATACCAATTGCTGCATAAATAAATGGTTTCCCTCAACATCCCTCCCTGAAACTCCTGATCAAAATGTTGAATTTGTGTAGGCTGGTATTTGCACATTCAGCCAATGGGAACAGCGTTGCTCTGTTTATCATACCTAAACTCTCATTGTCCTGCACACCTCAATCAATTCTCCTTCCAATCTCCTTTACTCCAAGGAGAACTGGCAACCATCTCATCCTGTTTCTCCAACATAACCTTGCAACTAAATTCCCCCATCCCTGAAGGTATTCTGCTAAATCTCCTCTGTGGGGCTTCAATGAGGCTCATACCCTACCCTTGACATAGCGGAGCCTTTAGCCTTGATCTTCGAGTTGTCATTGTCTACAGGTTTAGTACCAGAGGACTGGAAGATTGCAAATTTTGTGCCCTTGTTCAAGAAGGGCAGTAGAGATGACCCAGGTAATTATAGACCAGTGAGCCTTACGTCTGTTGTAGGAAAAGTTTTGGAATCGATTATAAAAGATAGGATTTATAATCATCTAGCAAGCATCAGTTTGATTTCAGCTAGTCAACATGGTTTCGTCAAGGACAGGTCGTGTCTCACAAGCCTCATTGAGTTTTTGAGAAGGTGACCAAGCATGTGGATGAGGGTAGGGCAGTTGACATGGTATACATTGACTTCAGTAAAGCCTTTGATAAGGTTCCACATGGCAGGCTGTTGGAAAAAGTGCAGAGGCATGGGAATCAGGGTGATTTAGCAGTTTGGATTAGAAACTGGCTTTCTGTAAAAAGGCAGCGAGTGGTGATTGATTGAAAATATTCAACCTGGAGTCCAGTTACTAGTGGTGTGCCACAAGGATCTGTTTTGGGACCACTGCTGTTTGTTATTTTTATAAATGACTGAGCCTAATGCATAGTTGGATGGGTTAGTAAGTTTGCAGATGACACTAAAGTCGATGGAGTAGTGGACAGTGTGAAAGAATGTTACAGGTTGCAGGGGGACTTTGATAAACTGCAGAATTGGGCTGAGAGGTGGCAAATGGAGTTCAATGCAGCTAAATGTGAAGTGATTCACTTTGGAAAGAATAACAGGAAGGCAGAATACTGGTCAATGGGAAGATTCTTGGTAGTGTGGATGTGCAGAGGGCTCTTGGTGTCCATGTACATAGATCCCTGAAAGTTGCCACCCAGGTGGATAGTGCTGTTAAGAAGGCATACGGTGTGTTAGGTTTTATTGGTAGAGGGATTGAGTCCCGGAGCCATAATATCATGCTGCAACAATACAAAACGCTAGTGTGGCTGCACTTGCAATATTCTGTACAGTTCTGGTTGCCCCATTACAGGAAGGATCTGAAAGCATTGGAAAGGTGCAGAGGAGATTCACCAGGATGTTGCCTGGTCTGGAGGAAAGATCTTATGAGGAAAGGCTGAGGGACTTGGGTCGGTTCTCATTGGAACGAAGGCTAAGGGGGGATTTGATAGAGACATACAAGATGATCAGAGGATTAGATAGGATAGACAGTGAAAGTCTATTTCGAGGATGATGATATTGGCTTGCACAAGGGCCATAGTTGCAAATTGAGGGGTGAAAAATTTAAGACAGATATCAGAGGCAGGTTCCTTACTCAGAGAGTGGTTAAGGGCATGGAATGCCCTGCCTGCCAATGTAGTCAACTCAGCCGCACTAGGGGCATTTTCACAGTCCTTGGATAAGCACATGGATGATGATGGAATAGTGTAGGGGGATGAGCTGAGAATAGTTCACAGGTCGGCGTAACATCAAGGGTTGAAGGGCCTGTTCTGCGTTGTATTGTTCTATGTTCTAAAGTGCAGTTACCAACATGGTTAATCTAGCTGAGGTCTGATCAAAGCTTAAGCATAACATTCCTGTCTTTTTATGTTTTATAACTTCCTTCTTGGGGTGTGGGCATCACAGGCTGGGCCAGTGTTTATTGCCTGCTTATGGGCGGCATGGTGGCTCAGTGGTTGGCATTGCTGCCTCACAGCACCAGGGTCCCAGGGTCCCAGGTTCGATTCCAGCCTTGGGTAACTGTCTGTGTGGAGTTTGCACATTCTCCCCGTGTCTGCGTGGTTTGCTCCAGTTTGCTCCCACAGTCCAAAGACGTGCAGGTCAGGTGAATTGGCCATGCTAAATTGCCCATAGTATTAGGTGCATTAGTCAGAGGGAAATGGGTCTGGGTGGGTTACTCTGTGGAGGGTCAGTGTGGACTGGTTGGGCTGAAGGGCCTGTTTCCACACTGTAGGGAATCTAATCTAATCGCCTTTGAGAAGATGTTCTGTCTTCTTGTGAGACACTGCAGTCCTAGGGGTACACTCCGTTAGGGAGCGTATACCAGGATTTTGACGCAGCAACACTGAAGGAACAGCAGTATATTTCCAAGTCAGGATGGTCTGTGGCTCAAAGGGGCACTTGAAGGTGGTGGAGTTCCCTGGTATCTGTTGCCCTTGACTTTCTAGATGTTAGTGATTATTGGGAGGTACCATCAGAGAAGCCTTGGTGAATTTCTGCAGTGCATCTTGTACATGGTACTCACGACCTTGACTGGCCATCAGGGATGAATGTTAAAGGTGGTGGATGTGGTGCTAATTAAGCAGGCTGCTTTGGCCTGAATGGTGTCAAGCTGACGTGTTTTTGGAGCGACAGTCAGGTGGGGTGTGTTCCATCACATTCTTGATTTGTGCTTCATAGATCGTAGTCAGGCTTTGGGGAGTCAGGAAAGGAGTTACTTGCTGCAGGATTCCTAGCTTCAGATGTGCTTTTGTAGCCACTGCATTTATGTGACAAGTCCAGATGAAGATGAGGTTATAGTCGATGCTAATCCCCAGGATGTCGATAGTGGGGGATTCAGTGATTGTAAAGCCATTGAATGTCAATGGGCTTTGGTTAGATTCTCCCTTGTTGGAGATGGTTATTGCCTGGCACTTGTGTGATGGGAATATTATTTGCCACTTGCTAACCCAAGCCTGTATTTATCCAGGCCTTATTGCATATGGACTACTTCAGTGTCTAAGGAGTCACAAATGGTGCTAAACATTGTGTAATTATCAGTGAATATCCCCACTTCTGAGCTCGTGATGGAAGGTCAATAAATTTATTTATAAAACCTAAGATCCCATTTGTTTTGCTATCTAATGTCTCAATACATCCTGCACCTTCAACAATCAATCTACATGCATCACTCTGACATGCACACTCTGTAGAGCTATACCAATAAAACCATGATGCCTTTCCCCACACTTTGGCTAAAATGCATCTGTGTATTGAATTGTACCAATTACTTCTCTGCCCAGTCTACTGGCCTATCTTTGTCTTATTGCAGCTAGTTGTCAACATTGCATTTGTTATCATTGGCAAATATTTAAATTCTACTCTGTTCTCCAGTTTCAAAGAAAGCTGCTTTATAAAAATGATGAACTAAAGCAGTGACTAGCAGAATCTACTATCCTCCTGCCTATAGAATAAAGACTGGCCTTGTATTGCTCTTCTGCAAGAAAACCTTTAATTTCACCACTATCACTCATTATTTACCTATTATCTACAATTATTTGAAGGCACTGCACTTTCCTGGCTTTCAGCCCCACCCCACCTCGAGCCTGAGTTCTAAAATTCCTTCTGTCTCTATCTTATCCTGTAACACACACCTTACTTCTTGGACAATCCCTCCAGCTTTGACACCTCCTTACCTGACTCATTGTCAAATGTTGCTTGACCACAGCCTAGTGAAGTGGCTACCTTGTTGAAAGCTCTAGATCAGTGCATATTGCTGTTGTTGAAAGCTGGGGCCACACAGATCTCTGAGTGCACTGGGTTCCAATTGCTCATTGAATTGATCCAGGTAATCAATGGGGCCTGGAGGATTAAATCCATCACTGGGATCTGGGAGACCACAAGGGTAGTCAGTGCTCCTCCATCACCCACTATCCTGAGATAGCAGGCTGGTGCTAATCCTGTACTTTTGGTCCCTAGACTGAGATGAGAGAGTTAGGAGTTTGAACTTCAGTGAAGGCTTATGGAAGGTGGAGTTACAGTGGTAATATCAGTGAACCATTAATCCAGAAGCTAATCTTTTGGGGAGACAGGGTTTTGAATTCCACAATGCCAGATAATGAAATTTAAATTGAATTCAAATCAGGAATGGTTCACCTATTGGCAAACTAATGTTGATTGTCATAAAAGGTCGGTTCACTGACCTGCCATTCTTGCCCAGTCTGGTTTACAGGTGACTCTAGATCCATGACAAATTGATTGCCTTTTCATTGTCCTCTGAACAATTTGGGATTAGCAATAAATGCTGACCCAGCCAACACCCACACCCCCTGGAGGCAATTTTGAAAGGCCAAAGCAGTTGGCGTAATCTCTAAACAGGCCCATTCAAAGCTTTTCAGCACATCCCAGAGGATCTAAGAACGGGGATTGTATCCAATTCAAAACCGGGAATATGGACTACATCCAAAATGAGGGAAATTGGACCAGCCTGGCCAGAATCGGGAACGAATTGGGCCACAAATAAGGATGATGGTCGGATCTCCCAAAACAAAGAGGGGAACAGCTTGGAACAGGGAATGTGCCCAACCAAAAAATAAAACGGGCGGCACGCTGGCTCAGTGGTTAAGACTGCTGCCTCATAGCGCCAAGGACCTGGGTTCAATTCCTCGGGTGACTGTCTGTGTGGAGTTTGCACATTCCCCCCATACCTGCGTGGGTTTCCTCTGGGTGCTCCAGCTTCCTCGCACAGTCCGAAGATGAGCAGGTTAAGGTGAATTGGCCATGCTAAATTGCCCATAGTGTTCAGGGATGTGTAGGTTAGGTGTATGAGTCAGGGGTAAATGTAGAGCAATAGGGTAGGGGAATGGGTCTGAGTGGGTTACTCTTCAGAGGGTTGGTGTGGACTTGTTAGACTGAATGGCCTGTTTCCACACTGTAGGAATTCTATGAAAACAAAGATACAAAAATTGGAAATGGTCAGGTTCTGGAAGCAGGAAATGGATTTTCATCTGGGGAAAAGGCAGGAAATAGGAGTTGAGGATTAGCAGAGCAGAACGGATGGGCTAAATGCTACACTTCTGCTCCTACATCTTAAGGTTTATCGATCTCACACATACACGCGCACCCCCCCACCCCCCACAATGGGTTATTCACAATTATGATTTTGTACAATCCCAGTCTTGCCAACTCCATTGAGACACAAGGAATTCGGAAGGTGTTTCTGTTTATTCCAATAGTTTGCATAAAAGACAACTCTTGCCAAGTTTATTTTTTTCAAAGAAACACAATCACATTTGTAATCTATTTCGGTCTTCACCCAGTAAAACTTCGATTGTTTCACAAAATTTGGGACTTTTTAAAAACAATCAATGTTATGAAAGAAGTTATGGAACATATTGGATCAGTCACAGGGATGTACAGCACGGAAACAGACCCTTCGACGAACTCGTCCATGCCGACCAGATATCCTAACCTAATCTAGTCCCATTTGCCAGCATTTAGCCCATATCCCTCCAAACCCTTCCTATTCATATACCCATCCAGATGCCTTTTAAATGTTGTAACTGTACCAGCCTTGACCACTTCCTCTGACAGCTCATTCCTTACACATACCACCTTCTTGTGTGAAAAAGTTGCCCCGTAGGTCTGTTTTATGTCTTTCCCCTCTCACCCTAAACCTATGCCCCCTAGCTCTGGACTCCCACACCCCAGGGAAAAGACCTTGTCTATTCATCCTATCCATGCCCCTCATGATTTTGTAAACTTCTATAAGGTCACCCCTCCAGTGAAAACAGCCCCAGCCTGTTCAGCTTCTCCCTATAGCTCAAACCCTCCAACGCTGGCGACGTCCTTGTAAATCTTTTCTGGCCCCTTTCAAGTTTCACAACGTCTTTCCGATAGGAAGGAGACCAGAATTGCACGTAATGTTCCAAACGTGGCCGAACCAATGTCCTGTACAGCCGCAACGTGACCTCCCAACTCCTATACTCAGTGCTCTGACCAATAAAGGAAACCATACCAAACACCTCCTTCACTATCCTATCTACCTGAGACTCCACTTAGAAGGTTCAAGTCACCTTGTCAAGATGGAGAGGACATTTCACCAGGTCCATAGCTGTTCAGCATCCTTCGCTGGGTTTGTTTGGTGGGTACCAGGAGGTAATTCTCAGTACGGTCATGGGGCGGGGCGGGTGGGGGTGGGAGTGAGGGGGCTTCTCCGCAGATATACCACCCCTGCGTAACGCGAGCCGAACGAACAAAACTTTTACAACAGGTATTGTTTGTTTGGCTCGGCGTCAGGCAGGCGTAGAGCGAGCTCGGTTCCTCAAGACGGTTCCAAGGAGAAGGGGGGAGGAAGTGGGGGAAGAAACGTCCAACTATTCACACCGAGCGAGACAGAGAAAGAGAGAGAAAGAGAAAGAGGCGAGGGAATCTTCCAATCTCCCAGAGATCGTCCCATCTGCCTCCTGTAGGATCTGTAACCTGAGCTTCCCAAGTCTGACCCACTACTGTCCCGGGTCACAGTGAAGTGTTCCTCTTCTTTATCCTGACGTGGCTTTTTGTAGAGGGAGGGCAGAGCCATGGTGGGGGGTGGGGTGGGGGGGCGGCGAATGTCTCTGTTTGATCACAATCCTCTCAAACTACAGAGAGAGAGAGAGAGAGAGGTTAGGTTTACTTCATTCTGAAACAAGACAAGATACCTCAAACTATACTGTTTAAAATCAGTTCCAAATTTTCACGGTGTGGTTTACTTCCCTCTCTCCCCCCACAAAAAAAAACTACCATTGAGACTTAACATTGCAGAAATTATCCTAATGCAAATTGAAAGGGAAGGGCTGAGATGGTGACAGTGGATTCAGGTTCGAGTCCAGGTGCAGTCACGTCAACCAAATGGGCAATTTTCAGACTTGAATTTCAGAAAAGAAAATTCAAAGCTATGTACACACTTTGGATGATTAAAGTCACATCCATAAAGAAGTATTCGACCCATGAGTTGTGTCAGAGCGGACATAAATTTTTAGCTGTTGACTGAGTTTCAATAACATCAAAAAAATGTCATTGCAACAAGTTTATTTGAGAGACAGCCTTCATATCCTGTTCCCTCAAGTCACTCCATCTGAAATATTTGCTCTGAAACTGACTCGTCCCCAATACCTTCAGAACTTTATCTTTCCCCACCCATTAGAAATAAATGAATAGTATTGTTTTGTTTAGTATTGTTCTGGAGATGTTTAATATTTATATAATACACACCCACACATCCCGGAAATATCACACTCTTTTCAATTTAATGGCAAGTCGCTGGGGCCATTCATCAGTGTTTTTTCTCTCTCTCTCAAAGCGCCTTTCGGCATTGTTAACGAGTCTCAAATTCTGCAGTGAACTTTCTTTAAGAAGCTTATGGAAATCCAGACGTTGCAGAGGATGTAAAGAGAGAGAGAGATTGCAAAAGCAGCTTCAGATTGCCAATAGCTGCAAAAATAAAACACGAAAAGGCGAATAAACTACAGGTCCAATATTGCGGAGACGCTACCTGACCCTGGTGTTTCGTTTTGCGCCCTTACATGAGGGAGAAAGGGAAGAAGTTAATTTAAAAATTCGACTTGCTTTTCAAAAATATCATTTTGCATTGAAATTGTACCCATCCACCCGAAAAAAAATATTATTTTGCATAGAAAGTGTACCCATCTACCCCAAAAATATTATTTTGCTTTCAAATTTTACGCATCCACTCCCAAAAATATTATTTTCCATTGAAATTGGACGCATACGATTTTAAAAAAAAAGCATTGAAATTGTATTTGTGCAACCGAAAAAAAAAAATTAGCATTGAAATTGGACGCATGGTAACCCAAAACATGTTATATCGCATTGAAATTAAGGTGGACTTTGCTTCGATTGTAAATTTCCCCCCGAGTTTGCAAAGTTCCAAAGACGACGGACGGCCCTTACCCGCATTTTGGGGTGTCTGGTCTAAGTGACACGTAGGCAAGCGATCTCACAGGTAGCGCTGAAGGCGAACTCACCTGAGCTGGGAAGTCTGTCGAGCAGAGGCCACGGGAACTGGCTTAGTCTGAGAGTCCAGCCGCCCCTTATAAAGCACCCCCCCCCCCCCCCTACCCCACCCCTTCCACTCCCACCCCCTAGCGGTTCATCACGGGCGAGAAGACAAAAGGAGTGTCAGAGACAGGATTTCACTGGCATCTGTCCTGGAGAGCAGGGTTCCTGAGAGGTGCACCTGTCAGGCACTGAGATTAAATATTGACATTGAGAACAGGTAATGAGCGCTCATTAGCCTTTGGGGAGGGAGGGAGGGAGGGAGAGGAGGGTGGAGAGAGAGAGAGAGAGAGAGAGAGAATCTCTTCGTGCAAAAACCCAAAACAGCCCTGCGAAACATGGGAGGGAGCTGCTTAACATTGGGGCTTGTCCTGACGATAGAATCAGAATTGTCTGAGGTGCGAGGTGAGTTGTAGCAGGAGGAACCTGTTCCCCGTTAACACCTGCCTATTTCCACAGCGGGAAGGTGGGAGGAGAACATGAGGATGCAAAAAGGGAAACATAGGGCGAAGCGGGCAAGGCAGACGTGGCGAGACTGGAAGCCTCAGAGAGAATATGGGAAGGATGTGAGAGGCTCAATGAAAAGCCATTGCCAGGAAAGGTACACGTTAAACAGACCATTGGTTTGCTACATTGACAGAGTGCCCCTTTAGCTTTCAGCTCCCTTTATCTTTCCCTAGTTATTTTATCCAATTTACTGACTCAATATCTGGGCATTAACTGTTGTAGGTACTAATCCTGAAGCTTTCTCCAACTCTCTTTTGCCTTCATGGTTGTGTAAGCTCTCCACTTTCCTTTACCCTTTTGTGTGTCCCATTATGGGATTTTACTGTGTACAATGTGTTCACCGCCTACAGTCAAAGGCATTATCTAAATGCGGGATTTTCCCTGTCATTGCCTTCTTTCCAATCTTAGATTAGACTACTTACAGTGTGGAAACAGGCCCTTCGGCCCAACTAGTCCACACCAACTCTCCGAAGAGCAGCCCACCAGACCCATTTCCCTATATTTACCCCTTCATCCGACACTACGGGCAGTTAAGCATGGCCAATTCACAGGTAGCGCTGAAGGCGAACTCACCTGAGCTGGGAAGCCTGTCGTTGCACGTTTTTGGACTGTGGGAGGAAACCCACGCAGACACGGGGAGAATGTGCAAACTCCACACAGACAGTTGCCTGAGGCAGGAAATGAACCCGGGTCTCTGGCGTTGTGAGGCATCAGTGCTAACCACTGTGCCACCGTGCTCTGTCCCATCTGTACCTATCACGATGCAAGTGTCCCTGGACTGGGAATCCAGAGGATCGACCCAATGCACAATGGAGACAGGGGTTCAAATCCCGTCACAAAGTTTAAATTAAATGAACAAATCTGGGCATTGATTGTTGTAAAAGTTCAAGAGCTTTTGTGGTGGTACACCCACCTGTGAACCAGGAAGTTCAATCCCATCTGTTCCAGAGAAGTAAGATAATATATTTGAATGGGTTCATTAGAAACTTCTGAAAAACCCATTTGGGATGGCACAGTGGCTCAGTGGTTAGCACTGCTGGCTCACAGCACCAGGGACCCAGATTCAATTCCAGTCTTGGGCAACTGTCTGTGTGGATTTTGCACATTCTCCCTGTGTCTGCATGGGTTTCCTTCCACAGACCAAAGATGTGCAGGTCAGGTGAATTGGCTATACTAAATTACCCATAGTGTTAGGTGCATTAGTCAGAGGGAAATGGGTCTGGGTGGGTTAGTCTTCAGAGGGTCAGTGTGGACTTGTTGGGCCGAAGGGCCTGTTTCGACACTATAAGGAATCTAATCTAAAGTCCCTTTCAGAAAGGAAATCTGCCATCCTTACCTGGTCTGGCCTACATGTGACTCCAGACCCACGGAAATGTAGCTGACTCTCAACTGCCCTCTGAGACAGCCAAGCAAGCCAGTTCAATTGAAAGGTAATTAATGAAGCTAGATGGTACCCACTTCCCATGAAAGAATAAAACAATTCTCATTGTTATATTTTCCTCAAATCTCCCTCCATCACTGATGCCATCAATAAGATGCACTACAGAAATTAATCAAAGACCCTTAAACAGCACTTTCCAAACCCATGACCACTTCCTGATGAAGCGCTTACGCTCAAAACATCAACTCTCCTGCTCTTCAGATGTTGCTTAACCAGCTGTGCTTTTCCAGCACCACACTCTTCAACTCTGATCTCCAGTATCTGCAGTCCTCACTTCCCCCCCCCCCCCCCCCCATGACCACTTCCATCCAGAAGGACAAGGGCAGCAGATACATGGGAACACCACTATCTACAAGTTCCCCTCCAAGCCACTCATCATCCTGACTTGGAAATATATTGCCGTTCACTGTCACTGGGTCAGAGTCATGGAAGTAATGGAACTGTGGGTGTCACTGCACCTCCGTGCAGTACAGCAATGTGAGAAGGCCACTCTCCAATACTTTCTCAAAAGCAGGTAGCAATTGGAAATAAGGGCTGGCCCAGCCAGCAACACCCATGTCCCGTGGACACAGTTTGAAAAAAAAGTTGAGCCTTTCAGAGTTTGAGGAAGTGTCATACTGGAGTTAAATCATAACTCTACTTCTCTCTCTACAGATGCTGCCTGACCTGCTGAGTTTCTCCATCATGTTGTTATTAAAGTAGCCATTCAGTTCCCCAAATCATTAAGTTGCAAAAATGCGAAATACTTGCTGGCCCTGTCAGTGACACCCACATCCTGAGATTGAATATTTCAGCAATATTTAGTATAACGACACCCATTATTTGATGTCAGCTACATACTAGATATAAAAGGAACCTGATTTTACAGGTAAATACCAGTATATTTCCCCACAGCTGAGCCATAGCTTCTACAGTAAATATTTATAGAGGAGCAGTTCGGTGTCATTTAGCTAAAGTTGAATTCTGATTTAACTAACAATATTGGATCACAGGAATCAGGTTGAGATAGGAGAGGCGGTAAAATTGTGAAATGTAAATGCTTCCCTGCTCAATTGATTTGAAGATCAGAATAATCTGAAACACTGAGAAATTTGAAGTGTTGGCATGGTGTCAGTAGTATCTCACTTAGTAGGACAATCACCTTTTAGTCAGAAAATTGTGGTGTGGGTTCAAATCCCATGGCAACACTGGTTCTGACTGACAGTACCGCTAAGCTGAGGTGAAGCTTTGTCTGCAAATGAACAGTGTCATTTTAAAGAACTCAGGGGTGTTTTGGCCTGGCCAATATTTGTCCCACTGATATCTCTAGAATACAAATTATGCGGTCGTTGATCTCAATGCTGTTTGGGGATAGAACAGCCTGGAAATTGCTTGCTGCACTTCCTGGACTCCGACACTTCCTCCACTTCAGAATTTTTTCACCGGATACAAATTGCCGGTGTGCGGTCACAAAAAGGCATGAGGTAATTGTAACTCTTCCAGTTTCACAACTCCCCTCCAAATGTTACAGTTTATACATTCGCCCCTTCAAACGGTGACCAGACCTTTCAATCTCTGGAATTCTCTTCTTAAAAACTCCCCTGTGCTTTTTTAACTATCAGTTCTCCCTCAAGAACCTTGAGCGATATCCTAATGAGTTTTGAGAAGATTTGGAGCTCAGGTTGAGGTTCTAGATATGTGTTTGCTCGCTGAGCTGGAAGATCCATTTTGCGATGTTTTGTCACCATACTAGGTGATGTCATCAGCGAGCCTCCGATGAAGCATGATGTTATGACCCGCTTTCTATTTATGTGTTTAGGTTTCCTTGGGTTGCTGATGTGATTTCCTGTGGTGATGTAATTTCCTGTTATTTTTCTCAGAGGGTCGTAAATGGGGTCCACTAGTATCCTTACATACAGATGAGGAAGGACACCACTTCGACTGGGACAACACAGCCAAACAAAGACACACACAAAAATTCCTAGAAGCATGGCATTCTAACCAGAACTCTATCAACAAACACATCAACTTGGATCCCATTTACCAACCTCTGAGAAAAAGAACAGGAAATGACATCACCACAGGAAGTGACACCAGCAACCCAACGAAACCTAAGCACATAAATAGAGAGCAGATCATAACACCAGTGCTCCACTGTAGCTCACTGATGATGTTGCCTAGTATGGTGATGAAACATCTGAAAACGAATCCTCCAGCTCAGCGAGCAAATTTCCATCCAGATATCCTAAACCCTGTGAATCTGGCACCAGATTCTGTCTATAAACATTTGGGATAGTTTGTAGAACACAAGATATAGGAACGGGTGTAAGCTATTCAGACCCTCTAGCCTGCTCCACTTCTGTTTAGGATCTTTTCTTCTCCTTGAGTTCTCTAATTTTTAAACTCTAAATGAGTTCTACATTCCTCTTCAAAGGAAAATGTATTTGTAGCAACCACCATCTCTCACCATCCTGGCTTGGAAACATATCACCGTTTCTTCAGTGTCACTGGGTCAAAATCCTGGAACTCCATCCCCAACAACATGGGGCAGCATGGTGACTCAGTGGTTAGCACTGCTGTTTCACAGTGGCAGGGACCCAGTTTCGATTCCACCCTTGGGCAACTCTCTGTTTGGAGTTTGCATGTTCTCCTCATGTCTGCATAGTTTTCCTCCCACAGTCGAAAGGTGTGCAGGTTAGGTGGATTGGCCATGCTAAATTGCCCACAGGGTGTAGGGATGTGTAGGTTAATGACTTAAAATGGGAAATGTAGGGTTACAGGGATGGGGTGGGTCTGGCTGGGATGTTCTTTGGAGGGTCGGAGTGGACTCCCTCCATACTGCAGGGATTCTACAAATAGTATGTTTCTACATATAGCAAATACACTGCGGTACTTCAAGAAGATGGCTCACCACCACCTAGGAACGGACAATAAATGCTGGCCCAAGCAGTGACGCTCACATCCCATGAATGAATAAAAATAAACACTGCCAAGTTCCCTCAAGATCTTAAAAAAATCATTAAGATCACCTCTCACTCCTCTAACCTCCAATGGACCTCAGGCTAACCTGCTCAATCCTTCCTCAGAAGGCAAACCCATATATTCCAGGAATAATTTAATTGAACCTTGTCCAACCAGCTGCTATGCAATCAAAGTGAATGGGACTGTACCAATCATACACTGGAAGTGAATGGGACTGTACCAATCATACACTGGAAGTGAATGGGACTGTACCAATCATACACTGGAAGAGAATGGGACTGTACCAATCATACACTGGAAGAGAATGGGACTGTACCAATCATACACTGAAAGTGAATGGGACTGTACCAATCATACACTGGAAGAGAATGGGACTGTACCAATCATACACTGAAAGTGAATGGGACTGTACGGTGGCACAGTGGTTAGCACTGTTGCCTCACAGCGCCAGAGACCCGGGTTCAATTCCCGCCTCAGGCGACTGACTGTGTGGAGTTTGCACGTTCTCCCTGTGTCTGTGTGGATTTCCTCCGGGTGCTCCGGTTTCCTCCCACAGTCCAAAGATGTGCAGGTCAGGTGAGTTGGCCATGCTAAATTGCCCGTAGTGTTAGGTAAGGGGTAAATGTATGGGTATGGATGGGTTGCGCTTCGGCGGGTTGGCGAGGACTTGTTGGGCCGAAGGGCCTGTTTCCACACTGTAATCTAATCTAATCTAAATGGGACTGTACCAATCATACACTGAAAGTGAATGGGACTGTACCAATCATACACTGAAAGAGAATGGGACTGTACCAGTCATACACTGAAAGTAAATGGGACTGTACCAATCATACACTGGAAGAGAATGGGACTGTACCAATCATACACTGGAAGAGAATGGGACCGTACTAATCATACACTGGAAGTGAATGGGACTGTACCAATCATACACTGGAAGTGAATGGAACTGTACCAATCATACACTGAAAGAGAACGGAGAGAACGGAATTGTACCAATCATACATTGGAAGAGAACGGGACTGTACCAACCATACACTGAAAGAGAACGGGACTGTACCAACCATACACTGAAAGAGAACGGGACTATACCAATCATACACTGAAAGAGAACGGGACTATACCAATCATACACTGGAAGTGAATGGAACTGTACCAATCATACATTGGAAGAGAATGGAACTGTACCAATCATACACTGAAAGAGAACGGAGAGAACGGAATTGTACCAATCATACATTGGAAGAGAATGGGACTGTACCACTGCTCCAGATGTGGTCTACCTAAGAGCCTACACTGCTGCAGCAACACATTCCTGTTTTCCTACTCAATTCCCTTTACACGAAACATTGCATTTGCATTCCTCAGCACTTGCTGCACCTACACACTAACCTGCAGGTTTGTGAAATCATGTACCAAGACACCCAGAGCCCTCTGTACCGAGGATATGAGAAACATCCCTCTATTTAAATAAATTGATGCTTTTCTAACCTTCCTGTCAAAGTGGACAAGTTCACATTTTCCTACTTTACACTCCATCTGCCAACGTTTGGCCCAATCACTTAACCTCTCCAAATCCCACTGTAAACATATTAAATTTTCTTCCAAATGAGCTCAGCATAGCCATAAGGATGATTTCCCTCACATAGAATTCCTACAGTGTGGAAACAGGCCATTTGGCCCAACAAGTCCACACCAACCCTCACATAATACTGAAAAGTGTATTTTAGTGGCATTGTGAATGATGTCTTGAAACCTGCCTCACTGAGCCCAAAATGTCAATGATGTCTCAGGTTACAAGGGTGGCAGAGTGGCTCAGTGGTTAGTACAGCTGCCTCACAGAACCAGGGACCCTCGTTCAATTCCACCATTGGGCAACTGTCTGGATTTTCCTCTGTGTTCTCCAGTTTCCTCCAACAGTCCAAAGGTGTGCAGGCTAGGTGGATGGGCCATGCTAAATTGCCAACTGTGTACAGGCTAGGTGGGTTAGCCATGGAGAATGTAGGGTTATAGGATTTGGATGGGTCTGGATGGGATGCTCTTTGGAGAGCCAGGATGGGCTGAATGGCCTGTTTCCATACTGTAAAGATTCTATGTCTCATGCAAAACCAGTTCTCCCATGTACTAGCACCTTCCCACTCTTTCTCCCATTTACTGGTGTCTGCCCCAATTCTTGCATTTACTATATTCCCCATCAATCTCATTACTCACTGTTCCTTCACCATCCCTGCCCAAATTTACATTAGTTTCTTGATGTCTTTAACAACCATTGTAATTCTGAACTTCACCATCCCAAAACATGCAGCATATTTGGCCCATCAGTCCCAAACCGATTCTTTAACCATGCTCTCCAATTAGACACAGTCACCTCTTCATTCCCCACAGCCTTGAAAATTCCTATTTATACATAATTCCCTGGTGAATATTCCTATTCTTCTTCCACCAAACTTTCACTTAGCACCTTGCAGATATATAGCAATTTGTGTCAAAATTAAAATCAAATCTGGGACTGAGTCCTGAAACAATTCATTGACGCCTGTATAAGTGTCGAATAAGTCAGATCTTCATTGACAGAAATCATTAACTGTCAAAGACTTGTATTAACCTATTTGTACTTCAGGGTCGACACTCAATAATTCTGAGCCAGGGTTCTGCAATGTTATGAAGCATCAAATCAAAGTGCCTTATTAACCAAATCAGCACCAAATTCCAGATATAGTGCCAACCATATTTTAGCTTTAGCCATTTCAAGTCTGGATTTCTGCTACATCATTAAACAGATTACTTCAAATTTAACAATGTAGTTTAACTAAAGGATTAATAGCTTAAGAGTCAGATTCTACAAAAATCCATTTCACATAAATTTGTCCTCATTGATTATTTCAGAATGTGGAGATTGGGTGACTCCCAACAAGCAACTCAAACATTATTTTGGCAACTGTCCTGAGAATGTGGTGGAAATTGATTCAAACATGGTTAAAAAAGAATACAAAAAGGGCAACCAAAAGTTGCAGGGCTAGTGGGTAATAGGAACTGGTGTAGGATTCATTGGATAGTTCTTCCAATGAGACAGTATACGTACAAGAGGTTGAACACGCTCTATGATTCTATAATGAGCTTGCCACTTCACCCTGCCGCCCCCATTTGTCGGTATTTGGTTCTCGTTGAGATTTCTAATCAGAAAAATAAAACCAAAGAACTGTGGGATGCTGGAAATCAGAAAGAAAAACCGAAATTGCTGGAAAAGCTCAGCAGGTCTGGCAGTATCTGTGGAGAGCAAGCAGAGTTAACGTTTCAGATCCAGTGACCCTTCTTCAGAGCTCTCTTATCTCTTCATTTGATTGACTGTTGTGACACACTAGCTGAGGGATGTCAGTATTGGAAAACTGAACTCACTGTCTTTGCTTCTCTCTGTCCATTGTCCCAAGCGCCCAATTGCAGCAACCTGCATTTCCCCAGGTTGTGAGAGGATTATTTGTAAAGTGTCAAGTGCAGATTGAAGGTCCTACTACAATACTGAGGGTGTGCTGCATTGTTCAACGCGTTGTCCTTCAGAGAGACATTAAACTAAAGTCACTCTGTCCTCTCAGGTCAGTGTGAAAGATTTCATAGTACAAAGAACAAGGAAATTCTCCATAGTGTCCAGCTCACTAGTTGTCATTTAAACAAGCTAAATAATATTTATCATATTGTGGCTTTTGGCACCTTGCTGTGTGCAAATTGGCTTCTGCATTTCCTACATCACAAATATGACTGTGTTTCAAATGGGCAATAAGATGGCTCAGTGGTTGGCATTGCTGCCACACAGCACCAGGAACCCGGGTTCGATTCCACCCTCGGGCAATTGTCTCTGTGGAGTTATCACATTCTCCCTGTGTCTGTGCGGGTGTCCTCCAGGTGCTGTAGTTTCCTCCCACCTCCAAAGATGTGCAGGTTAGGTGGATTAGCCATTGAGGAGAAAGTGAGGACTGCAGATGCTGGAGATCAGAGCTGAAAATGTGTTGCTGGAAAAGCGCAGCAGGTCAGGCAGCATCCAGGGAACAGGAGAATCGACGTTTCAGGCATGAGCCCTTTCCTGAAGAAGGGCTTATGCCCGAAACGTCGATTCTCCTGTTCCTTGGATGCTGCCTGACCTGCTGCGCTTTTCCAGCAACACATTTTCAGCTCTGGATTAACCATTGGGAATGCAAGGTGATGCGGTAGTGGGGTAGGTCTGGGTGGGCTGCTGTTTGGATGGTTGGTATGGGCTGATTACACTTCCACACTGTAGGGATTTTATGAATTTGGCTGTAAATCGTTTGATGAGATTTTGAAAACTGCTGTATAAAGGTAAATTAATTCTCAACACTCCTACTGTGTTCCAGTGAATAAACTCAGAAATAAGCCCTTCCTGATGAAGGGCTTTTACCCAAACCGTCGTTTTTCCTGCTCCTCGGATGCTGCCTGACCTGCTGTGCGTTTCCAGCATCACTCTGATCTAGACTCAGAAATAAGAAAGT
This sequence comes from Chiloscyllium plagiosum, assembly GCF_037043375.1. Classification (NCBI taxonomy): domain Eukaryota; kingdom Metazoa; phylum Chordata; class Chondrichthyes; order Orectolobiformes; family Hemiscylliidae; genus Chiloscyllium; species Chiloscyllium plagiosum. The sequence continues at coordinate 108,191,624 of NW_028270145.1, read as the reverse complement.
CTTGCTTAGTCTCTATACACCTGTGCTTTGGCCTCAAGTGGTGCATTATGTGTGAAGCTCTGGGCAGCTGAGGATGCATAATTATAATGAAAACATATACCTATAGACCAGGTAGAGTGACTCATCAACAAAAAATTGTATTTAGGCAGACATGGCTGCTGCAGATGCTGGAGATTAGAGTCAAGGTTAGAGTGGTGCTGGAAAAGCACATCAGGTCAGGCAGCATCTGAGGAGCAGGAGAGTCGACGTTTTGGACAAAAGCCCTTCATCAGCAATGGCATAAATTGTATTTCTCAAGCACATTTTATTATATTATGTTTCACACCCTTTAAGAGGCATGTTTATACTGTCACCTCTGTATCATTGCATGTGACTAAGGGCATAAAGCTCTCATTCCCCATCTTACCTCCAACCATTTGAACTATGACAATCTCCTGGGAGCAGACTGTTCTATTGTAAACTAAGAGCTTATTATTCACCCAGACACTTAAGTGCCTCAGGAATGTAATTTTTGTGCATAATAGTTAATTGTAATAAATCAATACGCCAAATTAAAAAAGGGTAGTGTGATGGCTAAATGGTTAGCACTGTCACCTCACCGCATCAGGAACCCGGGTTTGATTCCACCCTTGGGTGACTGTTTGTGGACGTTCTCCCCATGTCCATGTGGGTGGCCGTCCATTAGCCCACAGATGTATAGACTAGGTGGATTGGCTGTGCTAAATTGTCCGTTCTGTCCAGGGATATGCAGGCCAAGGGAAAATACAGGGTAACAGGGCAGGTAGAATGCTCTTTGGAGGGTTGGTGTGGACCCGATGGGCCAAATGGCCTGCTTCCACACTGAAGAGAGTTTTATGATTCAAAACCACGATACCTCACCCAATCGCTTACCTTAGAGGGGAAAACCACAAGCAATGCCATATCACAGAAAATGCCCTGCCAGGGGCAAACTCATGCCACCCGTGAAATGCCCCAAAGTGCCACAGAGGAGCTTATCAGGACTGCATTACAGAGAAGGAGAAAGTGGGGACTGCAGATGCTGGAGATCAGAGTCAAGAGTGTGGTGCTGGAAAAGCACAGGAGGTCAGGCAGCATCCGAGGAGCAGGAGAATTGACATTTCAGGCACAAGCCCTTCATCAGGACTGATGAAGGTCTTATGCCTGAAACATTGATTCTCCTACTCCTTGGATGCTGCCTGACCTGCTATGCTTTTCCAGCACCACACTCTCGACGCTACATCGCAGAGAAGAATTACTTGCATTGGAAACTGTTTCGAGAAGGTTAAATAGGCCGATCCCTGGGATGAGGGGCTTGTTTTATGAGGAAAGGTTAAGCAGCTTGAGCCCATCCTGAGTGGGTTTAGACACATGAGAGCTGATCCTAATGAAAATACAAAAGTTGTGAGAGAATCTGACAAGGCAGATGCTGAGTGAATGTTTCCCTTCACAAGGGAATCTAGAATGAGTACAGTGTGCTAAATTGAAAGGAGTGCACAGAAATCGCTGCTCTCCTTGGAAGGAGTGTATGGGACTTTGGATGGATGAGGCAAAGGAGGAGGTGTTAACTCTCCTGCAGCGGGTATGGAAATGTGCTGTAGGGAAGGAGCGGGATGTTCAGATATAACCAGTGAGGCAACAGGCAGCCGCGTGGGGAGAGTCTCTTCGGAATTCCAACAGGGTAGGGGAGAAGAAGACCAGTTTGGGGGTGGTGCCACGATTTGTCGGAGATTGCAGACTGAATGGCGGAGGCTGGGGGTGTGCAAGTTGAGTTCAAGGGGGAGACCTGGAGTGGTTTGGGAGCAGAGGGGAGGGGTAAGAGCAGATCTGTGTGAGATTTGCCAATCAATGGGCAGACCATGGTGAGGAGAGGGGAGAGAAATCCTTGTCTAAGGAGAAAAGAAGTGTCGGTCTGGAAGGTTGCAGTAGAGATCGAGAATCTAGGAGAAGAGAACAGAGAGGAAAAGGCAGACCATTCTTACCCGTATAATTTTCTCAAAAGTTACATGACTCCAGGTTATATTCTGACAGGTTTGTTTGAAATTACAAGCTTTTGGAGTGCTGCTCCTTTGTCAGAAGGACTATAATTTGGTGTCGTGTGACTTCTGACCTTGTCCACCCCAGTCCAACACTGGCGCCTCCATATCCTGGCTACCTTACTATTTTGGGCCTGGGTTTCTTTCCTCGTTTGGATTTGATTTGATTTGATTTATTATTGCTACGTACCGAGGTACAGTGGAAAGTTTGGTTTTGCCTGCAGTACAGGCAGCTTAGAGTACACAATGGGCATTAGGGTAATAGAACAGAGTGAGGAATGCAATCCTACAGCAGCAGAGAAGATTCACAGAGAGCAAAATCAATATTAAATTTAAAATTTGAAAGGTCCATTCAGAAGTCAAAAAACAGCGAGGAAGAAGCTGTTCTTGAATCTATTCATACATGTATACAAACCTGTCCTTATTAGTGGGTTTCCTTGTATTTTAACAGTACAGTGTGTTCTCTCCATTTTTATATTCTATTAATACGTGACAAGTAGGTATCAATGATTTACAGAACAAAATATATTCCAAACAGTCTTGTCACTGTCCACCTCAATGGAATATGACGTCTAACAATTAGTGAGGATGCTTACTTTACCCAGGCAGTGGGTCATTTGCAGAATGATTATGTTGTGATATTAATCTTTCATACATTGACGTTCAAATGAAAATGAACTTCTGTTATTGCATTTCAATTACGCTGATTGAGGGAGTTGTTCAGGAGCTGTGGGGGTGGCTGATATCAGTTAACACCTGTCACATTGCCTGAGAAAGGACAAGTAGGCACAGGGTCTAATCGAAATAAATAACAGAACGCGAGGTTACTATGGCAGAAAGAGTCTGTAACTTATTTACACTTAACACCAAAGCTGCTTTTGACAGTGGACAACTCTTTTTGAACCATGGGTTGTTGGTTAGACTCACCCCAGTGACCTGAGCACAACATCAAAGCCGAGTCAGATAGTGAAGGAGTGCAGTACTGAGAGAGCTGCTGTCATTCACATGTGGCTGGGTGCGACGGTCCCTTTCCGTTCCATCAAAGAAGATGAGGTGAGGTCTCCCTGGAATCCCCTATAACACCCAGGGAAAGCCTGCACATTATCTCAGGGTAGGTGATGGCCTAATGGTATTATCTCCAGATTATTAATTCAGAGACTAGGAGAAAGTGAAGACTACAGATGCTGGAGAGTCAGAGTCGAAAAGTGTGGCATTGGAATAGTTCAGCAGGTCAGGCAGCAACTGAGGAGCAGGAGAGCCAACATTTCAGGCATAAGCCCTTCATCCTGACTTTCGACTCTCCTGCTCCTCGGATACTGTCTAACCGGCTGTGCTTTTCCAGTGCCATACTTTTCGACTCTATTAATCCAGAGACCATGATAATGTTCTGGGGACCTGGGTTCGAAACCTGCCATGGCAGTTGGTAGAATTTGAATTCAATAATAATCTGGAATTTAGAGTCTAATGACCATGAATCCATTGTCAATTGTTGGAATAACCCCATCTGGTTCACTCATGCCCTTTAGGGAAGGAAACTGCCATCCTTACCCAGTCTGGCCTACATGTGACTCCAGACCCACGGCAATGGGAGTGACTCTTAACTGCCCTCTGAGCAATTAAGGATGGGTAATAAATGTTGGCCTGGCCAGCGATGCCCACATCCCTTCAATGAATAAAACAAAGTCATGATGGCACTGATTTTTGGGAATGAGATTAACTTCTATATTTTTTATGGTGTGCCAATGCCTGTAACGTCTAACATCAGAACACAAGAACCAGGAGCAGGATTGGGCTGTTCAGCCCTCAAACCTGCTCCATCATTCAATACTATCCTGGCTGATCTCATCTTGACCTCAACTCCACTTTCCTGCCCACTCTCCATGACCCTTTAACTCATTACTTTATAGCAATCTGTCTACCTCCTCCTTAAATGTATTCAGTTTGTCAGAGTCCAGCACACTCTGGGAAGTGAATTTCACTGTCCCTTTGAGCGAAGTAATTCCTCCTCATCCCTGGTTTTAAATCTGACACCTCTGATCCTACAACAATTAGTGGGGCAGCACCCTCCTTTCCCTGCTTTCCCCCGGCTTCCGCTTTTTCCCAGTGGCAAGTCTCCAGACACTCGACGCCTTCCCGGATGCTCCTCCTCCACTTTGGGTGGTCAAGGCCCGGTAATTCCCAGGTAATGCCGCACTTCCCCAGTGAGGCCTTCTGGGTATCCGTGAAGCACTTCCTCTGTCCCCACCTGGGGCTCGCCTGCCGTTTGGGAGCTGAAAGGAGAGCACCTGCTTGGGGAGTCTTGTGTCAGTCATGGGGACGACATACCGAGCCCATCACCGCAGCTGATCAAGGGAGGGTCAGTGCTTCGATTCTGGGGATGTTGGCCTGGTCGATGGTGCTGGGGTTGATCTGTCAGTCTACCCAGTGAATCTGCAAGATCATCTATAGACAGCATTACTCTTACTGCTCTCTGCTGTAGACTATTCACCTTCCAGTTCTGTGATTTTATATAACTCCCAACCCAGTTTAATGTTCTTTTTATAAATTACCCCCACCTCCAGCCCAGTGACTGTCCCACAAGGGTAAACATCTGCTCTATCTCTGCCTTGTCAATCCCCTTTAGAATCTTATAGACCTCAATGAAATGTCCTCTCATTCTTCTAAATTCTAGCAAGCATCAGTCTTAACTGTTCGGCCTATCTTTCTACAGGGTTTTGCAATGATCATGTTTGTTGGTGAACCCTGGATTAGTGCCACAGGCTGATTTCAACACATTGTCAGATCTCTTCCTGTCTTTGCAGACTGCAGAAGATTGAAGTTGACCTACTTTCCAATTCAGATTTCTCCGACCTTGCCTTGGACCTGGTGCTTGGAGAGACAGGACTTATTGTTGAGCTAAACCCTGCAGAGTCAGTAGCAGCAAAGTACTCCAGATGCTGGCGATCTGTAATAAATAAATACAAAATGCTGGAACTGTGGAGAGAGAAACAGAGTTAATGTTTCAAGTCTGATATGACTCTTCCTCAAGGTTTTGCTTCCAGTAGTTTCTGAATTACCTCATTATTTTCATCTTATCTCGGTCACCCAGAGAGAAAGATTAGATTCCCTACAGTGTGGAAACAGGCCCTTCGGTCCATCAAGTCCACACCAAACCTTCAAAGAGTCACCCACCCAGACCCATTTCCCTCTGACTAACACACCCAATACTATGGGGAATTTAGCATGGCCAATCCACCTAACCCGCACATCTTTCAATTGTGGGGGGAAACCCACGCAGACACGGGGAAAATGTACAAACATCACACAGATAGTTGCCCAAGGCTGGAATTGAACCTGGGTACCTAGCATTATAAGGCAGCAGTGCTAACCACTGAGCCACCATGCCACACCTAACTAATCTTGCTGGGTATGAGAAGTTAGGTAAAGATGTCTAGACTAGTGTGATGTCAAATACGAAGATTGCTAAGTCAGTCTCAATGCTGTGTGTGTCCATTCTCACTGTGAACAGGCAGATGTCAAATTCCTCAATTTCTTCATGTCTGCCTGTTAGAGCCCTGAGTTATTGAGTCACATCTGCTATTTCATAATTCTACACTATCCAAGGAATGGATATTGATGTTTAGTTTTAAAAATAGGAACACAAAATGTCAGAGCAGGAGTAGGCCATTCTGACCTTCACAACATTCAATATGATCCTGGCTGATCATCCAACCCAGTCCCCTGTTCCCACTTTCTCCCGATACTCTTTGATCCCTTTTGTCCTGAGAACTACAGCCAATGTTTTATTAAACAAAAAAGTTAAATTAATAAAAGAAATACAAATTAAGTAAAAACTTTATTAAAATTTTATTAACTGGCACCTATGGGGCCAGGAATGATCAAATATTCCAGTTGATCAGGGTTAGGGTTAGGGTTAGGGTTAGGGTTAGGGTTAGGGTTAGGGTTAGGGTTAGGGTTAGGGTTAGGGTTAGGGTTAACATCAGGGTTAGTGTTAACATCAGGGTTAGTGTTAGGATCAGGAATAGGGTTAGGATCAGGGTTAATGTTAGGATCAGGGTTAGGGTTAGGATCACGGTTTGGATTAGCATCAGGATTAGGATTAGGATCAGGGTTAGGTTTAAGATGAGGGTTAGGGTTAGCATTATTATTAGGGTTAGCATCAGGGTTAGGGTTAGGATCAGGGTTAGGGTTAGGATCAGGGTTAGCATAGGGGTTAGGATTTGTGTTAGCATTAGGGTTATGATTTGGGTTATGGCTTAGATCAGGATTAGGGTTAGGATTAGGGTTAGGGTTAGGGTTAGGGTTAGGGTTAGGCTAATGTCCAACAATTTTCAAGGTGGAGCTGAGAAATGTGGTGCAGGAAAAGCGCAGCAGGTCAGGCAGCATCCAAGGAGCAGGAGAATCGATGTTTCTGGCAACATTTCTCAGCTCTGATCTCCAGCATCTGCAGTCCTCACTTTCTCCTAGTTAATTTTCAAGGCTTAGCATTAGAGTTTGTGTGGACTTGAGGTTAGCACTAGGGTTGGGTTTTGGGTTAGCGTTTGTGTTCGGGTTAGTGCTAGCATTAGGGTTATTTTAGGATTCGGTTTATTGTTAGCGTTTGGGTAGGGTTTAAGTTAGCATTAACATTAGAGTTAGGGGTGTAGGGTTTGGGTGTGGTTAAGATTATCATTAGGTTTAGGGTTTGGGTTAGAGTTTGGTTTCGTTTGTGATTAAGTTTGGTATTAGGGTTAGGGTTAGGGTTAGGGTTGGGGCTGGGGTTAGGATTAGGGTTTTTTTTAAGCACAGGCCTAATGTCCAACAATTTTCAAGGTGGAGCTGAGAAATGTAATGCTGGAAAAGTGCAGCAGGTCAGGCAGCATCCAAGGAGCAGGAGAATCGACGTTTCTGGCAACATTTCTCAGCTCTGATCTCCAGCATCTGCAGTCCTCACTTTCTCCTAGTTAATTTTCAAGGTGGGTCAATTTAAGTACCATCCAACGATCATTACCAGCTTTGGGAGGGCATGTCAAGTTACTGGTGAGACGGGTCATGAAGCAAATCTGACCCCGGCTCGAATCTACTCTTCCACACCTACTGCAAACAAATGTGTGACCAGCACATATTTCCTTTAAGTGAACCTGTTGGCCGAGGTGAGTGGTGGGGGCAGCGGGGTTGAAAAGGACAATGATTTAAGGCACCTTTACCAGCCTTTTGCCAGTGAAGTGAGCGGTGTGGACCTGGAAAGGGCTGCTCAATCTCACAGGGAGCCGCCCAGAGCCACTCACTGGCCACAGAATCTCAGGCACCGTTCTCACTGAATGTGTATCTGCACTACATCACTCACCCATCGCCGTTGGACTGGGGACAGATGACGATGGGTGATCAATGATAACAAGTGACGAACGTGTCTTGCATGTGAATTGGATCAAACTGAGGGAGAGTTAGGGATGGGCAGCCTCAATCTCTCATCCTCTTGATCCAGGCTGATTCTCATCACTGGAGGGAGATCTGGATGGAGTGTGTGACCAAGAAGCTGTCAAACTCTCTCCCTTCCAGTCCAGCCTTAATGGTGGTCGGGCCTCAGATCTGTCTCATTGGCCCAGTCAACAAGATTCAGTCCCCACACATTGGGGTTGAAAGCTCCTAACTCGGAGACCCTACAGCTACCATCCCCTTGTCTGGGCCAATCAAAGTCTTTTCCTGAGTTAGGATCACTGTCACATGTTCACCACGTATTGGAGCCACAAATGGATGACAGGAAGGAGAGATACAGGATAAGCACAAAAATAGTTGGGAAAGTAATCTGGGGACATTCTTCGGTGACACAGGGTGCAAATTCTGGTGGAGGTAAGTGGTAATGTCCCTCGGCTTTTAATCTATTAGACCAAGATTAATACCGTAAGGAGACAGGTTCAAATCCCACCAGGACAAGAATTGGGAATGAATCAAATTCTGGAATTAATCACTTGAGTGAGCCAGCAGAAGAACAGATAACAAAGACGTCAAGACAAAGAACAAGGCTGAGTAAAAAAGAAAGTAGAATTAAAGGGGAAAATGTTTTTACCTTAAAAAAATGTCTGACATCCAGGAGGATTCACATTGCGAGTGAAATCTCTCAAGTGTATTTAAACAAATACCTAAAAATGAAAAATATTGAAAGAAAGAATACATCAGGGATGAAAAATAAAAAGTGTTCAGTCAGAGTTTTGTTATTCAGTTTTATTTCACCTTTTTAAATCACTTCAATGTGGTGCATGTGTGTGTGAGTCTGTGCAACTGGCAATCATTATTGGCTGCTAGTAAAAATATTGTTAAAAATTGAGAGAAGAAAACATACTGTAAACTCCATAATACAGCGGGCACAGAGAGGAGAAATATTTATTTTTAGGTTTGAACTAGACAGGGTGAGGGAATTTGAAGAAAAGAAAGGAATGGAAGTAGACTGGGCGAACTATGGAAAAGTAAGGGATCGAGCGAGGGAACAGGTGAAAGTACAAGTTGGGAAAGGAGTAAGCCATTCGGCCCTTCATGTCTACTCCGCCATTCAACTAGATTAGAACTGAAATGATTACTCCACATTCCTACATACTCACAAGACCATTAGAATCATGGAGTCATAGAGATGTACAGCAGGGAAACAGACCCTTTGGTCCAACTCATCCATGCCAACCAAATATCCTAAATTAATCTAGTCCCATTTATCAGCATTTGGCCCATATCCCTCCAAACCCTTCCTATTCATATAACCATCCAGATGCCTTTTAAATGTTGTAATTGTACCAGCCTCCTCCACATCCTCTGGCAGCTCATTCCATACACGTACGACCCTCTGTGTGAAAATATTGCCCCTTAGGTCCCTTTTAAATCTTTCCCCTCTCACCTTAAACCTATGCCCTCTAGTTCTGGACTCCTCCACCCCTTGTCTATTTACCCTATCCATGCTCCTCATGATTTTATAAACCTCTATAAGGTCACCCCTCAACCTCCGACACTCCAGGGAAAACAGCCCCAGCCTGTTCAGCCTCTCCCGATAGCTCAAATCCTCCAACCTTGGCAACATCCTTGTAAATCTTTTCTGAACTCTTTCAAGTTTCACAACATCCTTCCAATAAGAGGGAGATCAGAATTGCACACAATATTCCAAGACTTGCATTAATTAGTGAGAATGGGTGGGATTTAACTGAGTGGGATTTGCACAAGTGAGAGAGGGATGGGATTTGACAGGGTGGGATTTCCACAAGTGAGAGATGGGTGGGATTTGACAGGGTGGGATTTGCACAAGTGAGAGGGGGTGGGATTTGACAGGGTGGGATTTGCACAAGTGAGAGAGGGGTGGGATTTGACAGGGTGGGATTTGCACAAGTGAGAGAGGGGGTGGGATTTGACAGGGTGGGATTTGCACAAGTGAGAGGGGGTGGGATTTGCACAAGTGAGAGGGGGTGGGATTTGACAGGGTGGGATTTGCACAAGTGAGAGAGGGGTGGGATTTAACTGAGTGGGATTTGCACAAGTGAGAGAGGGATGGGATTTGACAGGGTGGGATTTCCACAAGTGAGAGATGGGTGGGATTTGACAGGGTGGGATTTGCACAAGTGAGAGGGGGTGGGATTTGACAGGGTGGGATTTGCACAAGTGAGAGAGGGGTGGGATTTGACAGGGTGGGATTTGCACAAGTGAGAGAGGGGGTGGGATTTGACAGGGTGGGATTTGCACAAGTGAGAGGGGGTGGGATTTGACTGAGTGGGATTTGCACAAGTGAGAGAGGGATGGGATTTGACAGGGTGGGATTTCCACAAGTGAGAGATGGGTGGGATTTGACAGGGTGGGATTTGCACAAGTGAGAGAGGGGTGGGATTTGACAGGGTGGGATTTGCACAAGTGAGAGGGGGTGGGATTTGACAGGGTGGGATTTGCACAAGTGAGAGGGGGTGGGATTTGACAGGGTGGGATTTGCACAAGTGAGAGGGGGTGGGATTTGACAGGGTGGGATTTGCACAAGTGAGAGAGGGGTGGGATTTGACAGGGTGGGATTTGCACAAGTGAGAGAGGGGTGGGATTTGACAGGGTGGGATTTGCACAAGTGAGAGGGGGTGGGATTTGACAGGGTGGGATTTGCACAAGTGAGAGGGGGTGGGATTTGACAGGGTGGGATTTGCACAAGTGAGAGGGGGTGGGATTTGACAGGGTGGGATTTGCACAAGTGAGAGAGGGGTGGGATTTGACAGGGTGGGATTTGCACAAGTGAGAGGGGGTGGGATTTGACAGGGTGGGATTTGCACAAGTGAGAGAGGGGTGGGATTTGACAGGGTGGGATTTCCACAAGTGAGAGATGGGTGGGATTTTACAGGGTGGGATTTGCACAAGTGAGAGAGGGGTGGGATTTGACAGAGTGGGATTTGCACAAGTGAGAGAGGGGTGGGATTTGACAGGGTGGGATATTGTGATGAGTTGAGTGTGATTTGAGTGGGTGAAGCTGGAGTGGAAGTTGACTGACCGGACTATGAAATGAGTAGAGTGGATTTAGAATTGTTCAGTCTGTGGTGTGAAAAGTTAAAGTGTATCTTCTGATGAGAGAATGTTTGACAATTCAGGGTGGGTGCGATGACTGAATGTGCTTTATTCTCCTTAAATTATGCTGCATACTTGGGACTAATTTTCCAACATTGAAAATCAGCCAGTTATCTGTGTATGTTCAGGTTGGCTTTTTGTGTGACAATGCATTCAGAATAATAGTCTGCAATTCCGTTTAAACATCGCTTTTTAAAAATAAATGGAACAATCATGAAGAAATGCAACCACTGCAAATATGTGACGGCGGCTTTGGTTAAATCCGAAAGTGAACGTTTTGATGTTAAAATTAAGACTCAGCTCACCTTCCGCAAGCCACACTCGCCCTGAACCATAAAGCTGATGAACTGCTCACCTGTCACAGAATGTAGGCGAAAGTGAGGACTCCAGATGCTGGAGATCAGAGTCTAGATTAGAGTGGTGCTGGAAAAGCACATCAGGTCAGGCAGCATCCGAGGAGCAGGAAAATCGATGTTTCGGGTCCTGATGAAGGGCTTTTGCCCAAACTGTAGATTTTCCTGCTCCTCAGATGCTGCCTGACCTGCTGTGCTTTTCTTGTCACAGAATGTGCCCATTGCTAAATTCAAAAGTGTTTTTTTTAATTCAAACATGGCAGTGATTTAATCGTTTTGGAGAAATTTTGTATCTGAGAAATGAGTAGCAGATTATGGTCCTATTATACAGTCAACAAAATAAAATCCAGATTGATTCTTCCAATGGAGTCTTCAATACAGCCGCCCAGTCTAATGCATTGTTACATATGTAGTACAAACAAAAGAAAGCCACTCAGCCCTTCAAACCTGCTCTCCCATTCAATATCAGGTGTACCCTAGAACTCTGTGGGAAGCTAGGGAAGTGATTGCTGGGCCTGTTACTGAGTTATTTGTATCATCGATAGTCACGGGGGGAGGGGGCAGAAGACTGGAGGTTGGCTAACATAGTGCCACTATTTAAGAAAGGTGGTAAGGAAAAGCCAGGGAACTAAAGACTGGTGAGCCTGACGTCGGTGGTGGGCAAGTTGATGGAGGGAATCCTGAGGGACAGGACTTAGATGTAGTTAAGGCAAGGTCTGTTTAGGGATAGTCAACATAGCTTTGTGCATGGGAAATCATGTCTCAAAATCTTGATTGAGTTTTTTGAAGAAGTAACAAGGGAGATTGATGAGGGCAGAGCAGTGTGCAGTACGGACTTCAGTAAGGCATTCAACAAGGTCTGCTTGGTAGACTGGTTAGCAAGGTTAGATCACATGGAATACAGGGAGAACTAGCCATTTGGATACAAAATTGGCTTGAAGGTAGGAGACAGGGTAGTGGAGGATTGCTTTTTGGACTGAGGACTGTGACCAGTGGTGTGCTGCAAGAACCTGTGCTGGATCTACTACTTTTCATCATTTATATAAGTGATCTGGATGTGAGCATAGGAGGTATAGTTAGCAAGTTTGCAGATGACACCAAAATTGGAGGTGTAGTGGGCAGTGAAGAAGGTTACCTCAGATTACAACAGGATCTTGATTAGATGGACTGAGGAAGGCAGATGTAGTTTAATTCAGATAAATGTGAGGTGCTGCATTTTGAAAAAGCAAATCAGGGTGGGATTTATACATTAATGGTAAGTTCCTGGGGAGTGTTACCGAACAAAGAGACTTCATTGTCAGTGCATTGAGTACAGGAGTTGGAGTTGCAGCTGTACAGGACATTGGTTAGGCCACTGTTGGAATATTGCGTGCAATTCTGGTCTCCCTCCTATCGGAAGGATGTTGTGAAACTTAAAAGGGTTCAGAAAAGATTTACATGGATGTTGCCGGGGTTGGAGGATTTGAACTATAGGGAGAGGTTGAACAGGCTGGGGCTGTTTTCCCTGGAGCGTCGGAGACAGAGGGATGGCCTTATAGATATTTATAAAATCATGAGGGACATGAATAGGGTAAATAGGCAATGTCTTTTCCCCGGGGTGGGGGAATCCAAAACTAGAGAGCATAGGTTTAAGGTGAGAGGGGAAAAATTTAAAAGGGACCTGAGGTGTAACTTTTTCACACACAGAGGGTGATGCGAGTATGGAATGAGTTGCCAGAGGAAGCAGTGGAGGCTGATACAATTGCAACATTTAAAGGCATCTGGATGGGTATAGAGGGATATGGGCTAACTGCTGGCAAATGGGACTATATCAGTTTAGAATATCTGGTCAGCATGGATGAGTTGGACTTAAGGGTCTGTTTCTGTGCTGTACATCTCTATGACTCTTTGACTGATCTGATTTTTAACCTCATTCCTACATTACTGCATATTACTTGCTAATTGGATTAGATTCCCTACAGTATGGAAACAGGCCCTTCAGCCCAACAAGTCTACACCACCCCTCCAAACAGTAACCCACCCAGACCCATTCCCCTACCCTATATTTACCCCTGACTAATGCACCTAACACTATGGGCAATTTAGCATGGCCAATTCACCTGGCCTGTGGAAGGAAACCCACACAGACACGGGGAGAATGTGCAAACCCCACACCGACAGTCACCCAAGGTGGGAATCGAACACAGGTCACTGGCTCTGTGAGGCAGCAGTGCTAACCACTGAGCCACTGTGCCATCCCAAGGAATAATCTTATATCCCTTCAGCAATCAAGAATCTATCCACCTCTACCTTAGCACCATATAAAGGTTCTGCACCCTCTAACTATGGAGGAAGGGAATTCTGACCCTCACAGAGAAAAAAATTAAGTTTCCTCATCTTTGTCCTAAATGGCAAACCATTTCTTTTTCCAGCTCAGTCCCTGAAATCTAATAGACAGTCACTGGCCGTGAAATGTTAACTTTGCTTTCTCCCCAACAAAGCTGCCAGACCTGCTGAGTTTGGCCGACAGTTTCTGTGCTGTTTACCTCTAGTTTTAGTGTCTCCTTTGAGAAGAATCTTCTTGTCAAATTCCACCCAAGTCCCCTCATGTTTCAATTAAATCACCTCTGACTCTTCTCAGCTCCAGAGGATACAGGCCTAGCCTGTCTACTCTTGCCGCACAAGGCAATCTGTTTACTCCAGGTCTAGTGAGCCTCTGTGAGCTGCATCCAATGCATTAATTTCCTTTCATCAATGCGATAACCAGGAGTCATACATCACCAGGTTATAGTCAAACAGGTTCAGAGCACTGCTCCGAAAGCTTTCTGTGATTTCAAATAAACCTGTTGGACTGTAACCTGGTGTTGCGTGACTTCTGACTTTATCCACCCCAGTCCAACACTGGCGCCTCCACATTATTATTATACCCAGTAATGTTCACCATACTCCAGGTACAATTTTACCAATACCAATATTTCCCAAACTTCTGCGCTGACTGTAAAGTGTTTCGAGATATTCTCAAATTCTGCGTGGTGCTATTTAAATGCAGTCTCGTTTTATTTCACCTCACCTTCTGCCCCCCTCTGTAAAAATCCTCAGCACTTTCGTCCCCTGAACTCACACAATGTCCTTGCTTTAGAAAGGGCATGATGCCACCTGGTGTCTACAGCTCAGAAGTACAAGTGGGACTGGAAAGCAAAATCATGTTCTAAAACTATACAACAATAAACTACATTTGTTTGGCGCCTTAAAATCTCTAAATTAGCCAGCAAAATTCGTCTACAAGCCAGATGAGAAGATATTAGGTCAGGCAACCAAGAGGCAGGAGGCTGAATGAAGGAATTCTGAAACTTAGGTCCCAGAGTCATAGAGATGTACAGCATGGAAACAGACCCTTCAGTCCAACCCGTCCATGCCGACCAGATATCCCAACCCAACCTAGTCCCACCTGCCAGCACCCGGCCCATATCCCTTCAAACCCTTCCTATTCATATACCCATCCAAATTCCTTTTAAATATTGTAATTGTACCATCCTCCACCATTTCCTCTGGCAGCTCATTCCATACAAGTGCCACCCTCTGTGTGAAAAAGTTGCCCCTTAGATGTCTTTTATACCTTTCCCCTCTCACCCTAAACCTATGCCCTCTAGTTCTGGACTCCTCCACCCCAGGGAAAAGACTTTGTCTATTTATCCTATCTATGCCCTTCATAATTTTGTAAACCTCTATAAGGTCACCCCTCAGCTTCCGACACTTCAGGGAAAACAGCTCCAGCCTGTTCAACCTCTCTCTATAGCTCAAATCCTCCAACCCTGGCAACAGGTGACTGAAGGTATAGTCGTCAATGGTGATGTAATTAAAATCAGGGGACCATTATTAGAGGAACACAGAGATTTTAGAAGATGGTAAGGGCTGATGGAACTTATTAACAACAGTGCTGAATTATTAAATGTTTGTGACAGATTTTGACTCCCCTCTGCTTTCTCCTCTCTTAACCATCAAGGCAGATGTTTGATGAGTCTCAAGTCTTCGCCCAGGTAGCTCACCCTTGAAGCTGAGAGGCTGCAGGTAGATTGACCATGAGGGGCATCATATCTCAGGTCAATAGAGGCACATCTGGATAGTGGGCTGGTCAGGCCATTCCACTCTGTTCTGCACCTACACCTCGCCTCCCCCTCCCACCCCAGCTCCCAGCAAATCCTTCCTCTTCTTTCGCCCAGCAGCACATGTTCCATCACTAGGCCAGTAACAGAGAAACCCAGGCTAATGCTGTGGCAACAGTTCAATTCCCGCCATCGCTGATGGTTAATTAAATACAAATTCAACCAAAACATGATACGGGAATTTAAAAAAGATGGTGGCCATGTAGCTACTGTCAGTTGTCATGACAAATCCCTCACTAATGCCTTTTAGGGCAATAAATTTCTTTTTGATTAGATCGCCTACAGTGTGGAAACAGGCCCTTCAACCCAACACTGATCCTCTGAAGAGTAACCCAAACCCTTCTGAATGACATACCTAACACGATGGGCAAGTTAGCACAGCCAATCCACCTGTCCTGCATGAGGAGAAACCCACACAGACACAGGAAGAACATTCAAACTCCACACAGACACCCAAGGCTGGAATCGAAGCCAGGACCTTGGTGGTGTGAGGCAGCAGTGCTAACCACTGAGCCACCATGCGCTTACCTGGCCTGCCCTACACATGACTCCAGGCTGGCAGCAATGTGGGTGAATCTTAATTGCCCTCTGAGCCATTATTAATAAGAGTATTAAATACTGGCCTAGCTAGTAACTCCCAAGTACCATGGTTGAGTCAAAAAACTATTTGTAACACTTCCACCCACTAACTCCTCAGCACTCTCCCCAAACCCCTAGCTTTTACAGAACTGATTCGGGTACTTTCCATGTGTTGTACATACAAAAACATAGAAAATAAGTAGGCCATTCGGCCCTTCTAGCTTGCTCTGCTGCTCAATATAATCATGGCCAATCTTCCAACTCATAGGTCCATTCTCATTTTCTCCCCATATCCTCTGATCCCTATAGCCCTTAAGAACTATAGCTAACTCCTGCTTGAATTTAACTCCCTGTTTGATTTCAGACATTGCAGTGCCAGTAGTTTTAACCACACACACACACACATTCAGTACATCAGCAATTCCTAAGTATTGGTCATCTCATTTGGGCATCAACCCAGAAAGATGAGAGTGTGGCGCCACCAGCTGGCCGAGTGTATGTGAACAGCTGAGGGCGCCTCAATTCCACCCATAGATGACAGACCCATAGGTGAAAATGTGTTGCTGCAAAAGCGCAGCAGGTCAGGCAGCATCCAGGGAACAGGAGAATCGACGTTTTGGGCATAAGCCCTTCTTCAGGACCCATAGAGATGTACGGCACGGAAACAGACCCTTCGGTCCAACTTGTCCATGCCAACCAGATATCCTAAATAAATCTAGTCCCATTTGCCAGCACTTGGCCCATATCCCTCTAAACCCTTCCTATTCATATGCCCACCCAGATGCCTGTTAAATGCCGTCATTTTCTCCACCACTTCCTCTGGCAGCTCACCCCATACATGTACCAGCCTCTGCATGAAAAAGTTGCCCCTTAGGTCCCTTTCAAATCTTTCCCCTCTAGTTCTGTACTCTCTCACCCCAGTGAAAAGACTTTGTCTATTTATCCCATCAATGTCCCTCATGATTTTATAAACTTCTATAAGGTCATCCCTCAGCCTCCGAAGATCCAGGGAAAACAGACCCAACCTATTCAGCCTCTCCCTATAGCTCAAACCTTAAAATGTTTGTGTGTTCTGTGTATCGCATTATTATATTTGTGGCCAGTTAGCTCAGTTGGCTAGACAGATGACTTGCAATGCAGAGTAGATATTAAGAAGTTACATTTTAATTCCCATACCATGTGTGGTTGGAGATTATTGTAGAACAACTTCCATCTCAACTTCTCCCCTTGCCTGAGGTGTGGTGACCCTCAGGTTAAACCACCATGAGGCATCTATCTCTCTCTAATGAGAGAGAATGGGGTGACGTTACCTATATCATCATGCAATAGGCAACTCTGTGGGGATAGAAAATTGACGTTTCAGGGAAATGCCCTTCATCAGGACCTCATGTGATGTGGTGTGATGTGATGTGATGTGATGCGATGTGATGTGGTGTGGTGTAATGTGTGTGATGTGATGTGGTATAGTGTGGTGTGAAGTGGTGTGATGTGATGTGATGTGATGTGGTGTGATGTGATGTGATGTGATGTGATGTGGTGTGATGTGATGTGATGTGGTGTGATGTGATGTGATGTGATGTGGTGTGGTGTGATGTGATGTGGTGTGATATGATGTGATGTGATGTGGCGTGATGTGATGTGGTGCGATGTGGTGTGCTGCGATGTGATGTGGTGTGATGTGATGTGATGTGATGTGATGTGATGTGTCGTGATGTGATATGATGTGGTGTGATATGATGTGGTGTGATGTGGTGTGATGTGGTGTGATGTGATGTGGTGTGACGTGATGTGATATGATGTGATGTGATGTGATGTGATGTGGTGTGATGTGGTGTGATGTGGTGTGATGTGATGTGGTGTGATGTGGCGTGATGTGGTGTGATGTGGTGTGATGTGGTGTGATGTGATATGATGTGGTGTGATGTGGCGTGATGTGGTGTGATGTGATATGATGTGGTGCGATGTGATGTGGTGTGATGTGATGTGATGTGACGTGATGTGATATGATGTGGTGTGATATGATGTGGTGTGATGTGATGTGGTGTGATGTGATGTGATGTGATGTGATGTGGTGTGATGTGGTGTGATGTGATGTGGTGTGATGTGATGTGGTGTGATGTGGCGTGATGTGGTGTGATGTGATGTGATGTGATGTGATGTGGTGTGATGTGATGTGGTGTGATGTGATATGATGTGATGTGGCGTGATGTGGTGTGATGTGATGTGATGTGATGTGATGTGGTGTGATGTGATGTGATGTGGTGTGATGTGATGTGATGTGATGTGGTGTGGTGTGATGTGATGTGGTGTAATGTGATGTGATGTGATGTGGTGTAATGTGGTGTGATGTGGTGTGATGTGATGTGGTGTGATGTGGTGTGATGTGATGTGATGTGGTGTGATGTGATGTGGTGTAATGTGATGTGATGTGATGTGGTGTAATGTGGTGTGATGTGATGTGATGTGGTGTGATGTGATGTGATGTGATGTGATGTGGTGTGATGTGGTGTGATGTGATGTGATGTGATGTGGTGTGATGTGATGTGGTGTGATGTGGCGTGATGTGGTGTGATGTGATGTGATGTGATGTGATGTGGTGTGATGTGATGTGATGTGATGTGATGTGGTGTGATGTGATGTGATGTGGTGTGATGTGATGTGATGTGATGTGGTGTGATGTGATGTGATGTGATGTGATGTGATGTGATGTGATGTGATATGATGTGATGTGGCGTGATGTGGTGTGATGTGATGTGATGTGATGTGATGTGATGTGATGTGGTGTGATGTGATGTGATGTGGTGTGATGTGATGTGATGTGGTGTCATGTGATGTGATGTGATGTGGTGTGATGTGATGTGATGTGATGTGATGTGATGTGGTGTGATGTGATGTGATGTGATGTGATGTGATGTAATGTGATGTGATGTGATGTGGTGTAATGTGGTGTGATGTGGTGTGATGTGATGTGATGTAATGTGATGTGATGTGATGTGGTGTGATGTGATGTGGTGTAATGTGGTGTGATGTGGTGTGATGTGATGTGATGTAATGTGATGTGATGTGATGTGATGTGATGTGATGTGATGTGATGTGATGTGATGTGATGTGATGTGATATGATGTGATGTGATGTAATGTGATGTGATGTGATGTGGTGTAATGTGGTGTGATGTGGTGTGATGTGATGTGATGTGATGTGGTGTAATGTGATGTGATGTGATGTGGTGTGATGTGGTGTGATGTGGTGTGATGTGATGTGATGTGATGTGATGTGATGTGATGTGATGTGGTGTGATGTGGTGTGGTGTGATGTGATGTGATGTGGTGTGATGTGATGTGATGTGGTGTGATGTGGTGTGGTGTGATGTGATGTGATGTGGTGTGATGTGATGTGGTGTGATGTGGTGTGATGTGATGTGGTGTGATGTGGTGTAATGTGGTGTGATGTGGTGTGGTGTGATGTGATGTGATGTGATGTGATGTGATGTGATGTGGTGTGATGTGGTGTGGTGTGATGTGATGTGATGTGGTGTGATGTGATGTGATGTGGTGTGATGTGGTGTGGTGTGATGTGATGTGATGTGGTGTGATGTGATGTGGTGTGATGTGGTGTGATGTGATGTGGTGTGATGTGGTGTAATGTGGTGTGATGTGGTGTGATGTGATGTGGTGTGATGTGATGTGGTGTGGTGTGATGTGATGTGATGTGATGTGATGTGATGTGATGTGATGTGATGTGGTGTGATGTGATGTGATTTGGTGTGATGTGATGTGGTGTGATATGGCGTGATGTGGTGTGAGGTGATGTGATGTGATGTGATGTGGTGTGATGTGATGTGGTGTGATGTGATATGATGTGATGTGGCGTGATGTGGTGTGATGTGATGTGATGTGATGTGATGTGATGTGGTGTGATGTGATGTGATGTGATGTGATGTGATGTGGTGTGGTGTGATGTGATGTGGTGTAATGTGATGTGATGTGGTGTGATGTGATGTGATGTGATGTGATGTGATGTGGTGTGATGTGATGTGGTGTGATGTGATGTGGTGTGATGTGGTGTGGTGTGGTGTGATGTGATGTGGTGTGATGTGGTGTGATGTGGTGTGATGTGATGTGATGTGATGTGGTGTGATGTGATGTGATGTGGTGTGATGTGGTGTGATGTGGTGTGATGTGATGTGATGTGATGTGGTGTGATGTGGTGTGATGTGATGTGGTGTGATGTGGTGTGATGTGATGTGCTGTGATGTGGTGTGATGTGGTGTGATGTGATGTGATGTGATGTGATGTGATGTGGTATGATGTGATGTGGTGTGATGTGATGTGATGTGATGTGGTGTGATGTGATGTGGTGTGATGTGATGTGGTGTGATGTGGTGTGGTGTGATGTGATGTGGTGTGATGTGATATGATGTGATGTGGTATGATGTGATGTGATGTGATGTGATGTGATGTGATGTGATGTGGTGTGATGTGGTGTGATGTGATGTGGTATGAGGTGATGTGATGTGATGTGGTGTGATGTGATGTGGTGTGATGTGATATGATGTGATGTGGTGTGATGTGATGTGGTGTGATGTGATGTGGTGTGATGTGATGTGATGTGATGTGATGTGATGTGATGTGGTATGATGTGATGTGATGTGATGTGGTGTGATGTGATGTGGTGTGATGTGATGTGGTGTGATGTGATGTGGTGTGATGTGATGTGATGTGATGTGATGTGGTATGATGTGATGTGATGTGATGTGATGTGATGTGGTGTGATGTGATATGATGTGATGTGGTATGATGTGATGTGATGTGATGTGATGTGATGTGGTGTGATGTGGTGTGATGTGATGTGGTGTGATGTGATGTGGTGTGATGTGATGTGATGTGGTGTGATGTGGTGTGATGTGATGTGATGTGGTGTGATGTGATGTGATGTGATGTGGTGTGATGTGATGTGGTGTGATGTGGTGTGATGTGGTGTGATGTGATATGATGTAGTGTGATGTGGTGTGATGTGACGTGATGTGGTGTGGTGTGATGTGGTGTGATGTGGTGTGATGTGATATGATGTAGTGTGATGTGATGTGATGTGATGTGGTGTGATGTGATGTGATGTAATGTGATGTGGTGTGATGTGGTGTGATGTGGTGTGATGTGATGTGATGTGGTGTGATGTGATGTGATGTGATGTGATGTGGTCTGATGTGATGTGATGTGATGTGAAGTGATGTGATGTGATGTGATGTGATGTGATGTGGTATGATGTGATGTGCTGTGGTGTGATGTGGTGTGATGTGGTGTGATGTGGTGTGATGTGATGTGGTGTGGTGTGATGTGACGTGATGTGATGTGCTGTGGTGTGGTGTGATGTGACGTGATGTGATGTGATGTGATGTGGCGTGATGTGGTGTGGTGTGATGTGGTGTGATGTGGTGTGATGTGGTGTGGTGTGATGTGGTGTGATGTGGTGTGACGTGATGTGGCGTGATGTGATGTGATGTGACGTGATGTGATGTGCTGTGGTGTGATGTGATGTGGCGTGATGTGGTGTGATGTGATGTGATATGGCGTGATGTGATGTGATGCGATGTGATGTGATGTGGTGTGATGTGATGTGGTGTGATGTGATGTGATATGATGTGATGTGATGTGATGTGATGTGATGTGGCGTGATGTGATGTGATGTGATGTGGTGTGATGTGATGTGATGTGGTATGATGGGATGTGATGTGATGTGATCTGATGTGATGTGATGTGATGTGATGTGATGTGGTGTGATGTGGTGTGATGTGATGTGATGTGACGTGATGTGATGTGATGTGGTGTGATGTGATGTGATGTGGTGTGATGTGGTGTGATGTGATGTGATGTGACGTGATGTGATGTGATGTGGTGTGATGTGATATGATGTGATGCGGTGTGATGTGGTGTGATGTGATCTGATGTGATGTGATGTGATGTGATGTGATGTGATGTGATGTGACGTGATGTGATGTGGTGTGATGTGATGTGATGTGATGCGGTGTGATGTGATGTGATGTGATGTGATGTGATGTGATGTGATGTGGTGTGATGTGATGTGGTGTGATGCGATGTGATGTGATGTGGTGTGATGTGATGTGATGTGATGTGGTGTGATGTGGTGTGATGTGATGTGATGTGATGTGGTGTGATGTGATGTGATGTGGTGTGATGTGATGTGGTGTGATGTGATGTGATGTGATGTGATGTGATGTGATATGATGTGATGTGGTACAATGTGATGTGATGTGATGTGATGTGATGTGGTGTGATGTGGTGTGATGTGATGTGGTGTGATGTGACGTGACGTGGTGTGGTGTGATGTGGTGTGATGTGATGTGATGTAGTGTGATGTGATGTGATGTGATGTGGTGTGATGTGGTGTGATGTGATGTGATGTAGTGTGATGTGATGTGATGTGATGTGGTGTGATGTGGTGTGATGTGATGTGATGTAGTGTGATGTGATGTGATGTGATGTGATGTGGTGTGATGTGGTGTGATGTGATGTAGTGTGATGTGATGTGATGTGATGTGATGTGGTGTGATGTGGTGTGATGTGATGTAGTGTGATGTGATGTGATGTGATGTGGTGTGATGTGGTGTGATGTGATGTGATGTAGTGTGATGTGATGTGATGTGATGTGATGTGATGTGGTGTGATGTGGTGTGATGTGGTGTGATGTGATATGATGTAGTGTGATGTGGTGTGATGTGACGTGATGTGGTGTGGTGTGATGTGGTGTGATGTGGTGTGATGTGATATGATGTAGTGTGATGTGATGTGATGTGATGTGATGTGATGTGGTGTGATGTGATGTGATGTGATGTGATGTGGTGTGATGTGGTGTGATGTGGTGTGATGTGATGTGATGTGGTGTGATGTGATGTGATGTGATGTGGTCTGATGTGATGTGATGTGATGTGAAGTGATGTGATGTGATGTGATGTGATGTGATGTGATGTGGTATGATGTGATGTGCTGTGGTGTGATGTGGTGTGATGTGGTGTGATGTGGTGTGATGAGATGTGCTGTGGTGTGGTGTGATGTGACGTGATGTGATGTGCTGTGGTGTGGTGTGATGTGACGTGATATGATGTGCTGTGGTGTGATGTGATGTGATATGGCGTGATGTGATGTGATGTGGCGTGATGTGGTGTGGTGTGATGTGGTGTGATGTGGTGTGATGTGGTGTGGTGTGATGTGGTGTGATGTGGTGTGACGTGATGTGGCGTGATGTGATGTGACGTGATGTGATGTGCTGTGGTGTGATGTGATGTGGCGTGATGTGGTGTGATGTGATGTGATATGGCGTGATGTGATGTGATGCGATGTGATGTGATGTGGTGTGATGTGATGTGATATGGCGTGATGTGATGTGATGCGATGTGATGTGATGTGGTATGATGGGATGTGATGTGATGTGATCTGATGTGATGTGATGTGATGTGATGTGGTGTGATGTGGTGTGATGTGATGTGATGTGATGTGGTGTGATATGATGTGATGTGATGTGATGTGATGTGGCGTGATGTGATGTGATGTGATGTGGTGTGAGGTGATGTGATGTGGTATGATGGGATGTGATGTGATGTGATCTGATGTGATGTGAAGTGATGTGGTGTGATGTGGTGTGATGTGATGTGATGTGACGTGATGTGATGTGATGTGGTGTGATGTGATGTGATGTGGTGTGATGTGGTGTGATGTGATGTGATGTGACGTGATGTGATGTGATGTGGTGTGATGTGATATGATGTGATGCGGTGTGATGTGGTGTGATGTGATCTGATGTGATGTGATGTGATGTGATGTGATGTGATGTGATGTGATGTGACGTGATGTGATGTGGTGTGATGTGATGTGATGTGATGCGGTGTGATGTGATGTGATGTGATGTGATGTGATGTGATGTGGTGTGATGTGATGTGGTGTGATGCGATGTGATGTGATGTGGTGTGATGTGATGTGATGTGGTGTGATGTGATGTGATGTGGTGTGATGTGGTGTGATGTGATGTGGTCTGATGTGGTGTGATGTGATGTGATGTGATGTGATGTGATGTGATGTGATGTGATGTGATGTGATGTGATGTGGTGTGATGTGATGTGGTGTGATGTGATGTGATGTGGTGTGATGTGGTGTGATGTGGTGTGATGTGATGCGGTGTGATGTGATGTGATGTGATGTGATGTGGTGTGATGTGATGTGGTGTGATGTGGTGTGATGTGATGTGATGTGATGTGGTGTGATGTGATGTGGTGTGATGTGATGTGATGTGATGTGATGTGATGTGGTGTGATGTGATGTGATGTGGCGTGATGTGATGTGGTGTGATGTGGTGTGATGTGATGTGGTGTGATGTGATGTGATGTGGTGTGATGTGGTGTGATGTGGTGTGATGTGATGTAATGGGTGTGATGTGATGTGATGTGGTGTGATGTGATGTGATGTGATGTGATGTGATGTGGCGTGATGTGATGTGATGTGATGTGATGTGATGTGGTGTGATGTGATGTGCTGTGGTGTGGTGTGATGGGATGTCATGTGATGTGATGTGATGTGGTGTGATGTGATGTGGTGTGATGTGGTGTGATGTGATGTGATGTGGTGTGATGTGGTGTGATGTGATGTGATGTGATGTGATGTGGTGTGATGTGGTGTGGTGTGATGTGGTGTGATGTGGTGTGATGTGATATGATGTAGTGTGATGTGATGTGATGTGATGTGATGTGGTGTGATGTGATGTGATGTGATGTGATGTGATGTGATGTGGTGTGATGTGGTGTGATGTGATGTGATGTGGTGTGATGTGATGTGATGTGATGTGATGTGGTCTGATGTGATGTGATGTGATGTGAAGTGATGTGATGTGATGTGATGTGATGTGATGTGATGTGGTGTGATGTGGTGTGATGTGGTGTGATGTGATGTGCTGTGGTGTGGTGTGATGTGACGTGATGTGATGTGCTGTGGTGTGGTGTGATGTGACGTGATATGATGTGCTGTGGTGTGATGTGATGTGATATGGCGTGATGTGATGTGATGTGGCGTGATGTGGTGTGGTGTGATGTGGTGTGATGTGGTGTGATGTGGTGTGGTGTGATGTGGTGTGATGTGGTGTGACGTGATGTGGCGTGATGTGATGTGACGTGATGTGATGTGCTGTGGTGTGATGTGATGTGGTGTGATGTGGTGTGATGTGATGTGATATGGCGTGATGTGATGTGATGCGATGTGATGTGATGTGGTGTGATGTGATGTGGTGTGATGTGATGTGATATGATGTGATGTGATGTGATGTGATGTGGCGTGATGTGATGTGATGTGATGTGGTGTGATGTGATGTGATGTGGTATGATGGGATGTGATGTGATGTGATCTGATGTGATGTGATGTGATGTGGTGTGATGTGGTGTGATGTGATGTGATGTGACGTGATGTGATGTGATGTGGTGTGATGTGATGTGATGTGGTGTGATGTGGTGTGATGTGATGTGATGTGACGTGATGTGATGTGATGTGGTGTGATGTGATATGATGTGATGCGGTGTGATGTGGTGTGATGTGATCTGATGTGATGTGATGTGATGTGATGTGACGTGATGTGATGTGGTGTGATGTGGTGTGATGTGATGCGGTGTGATGTGATGTGATGTGATGTGATGTGATGTGATGTGATGTGATGTGGTGTGATGTGATGTGGTGTGATGCGATGTGATGTGATGTGGTGTGATGTGATGTGATGTGATGTGATGTGGTGTGATGTGATGTGATGTGATGTGATGTGGTGTGATGTGATGTGATGTGGTGTGATGTGGTGTGATGTGATGTGATGTGATGTGATGTGATATGATGTGATGTGGTATGATGTGATGTGATGTGATGTGATGTGATGTGATGTGGTGTGATGTGGTGTGATGTGATGTGGTGTGATGTGACGTGACGTGGTGTGGTGTGATGTGGTGTGATGTGGTGTGATGTGATGTGATGTGGTGTGATGTGATGTGATGTGATGTGATGTGGTGTGATGTGATGTGGTGTGATGTGGTGTGATGTGGTGTGATGTGATATGATGTAGTGTGATGTGGTGTGATGTGACGTGATGTGGTGTGGTGTGATGTGGTGTGATGTGGTGTGATGTGATATGATGTAGTGTGATGTGATGTGATGTGATGTGATGTGATGTGATGTGATGTGATGTGGTGTGATGTGGTGTGATGTGGTGTGATGTGATGTGATGTGGTCTGATGTGATGTGATGTGATGTGATGTGATGTGATGTGATGTGGTGTGATGTGATGTGGTGTGATGCGATGTGATGTGATGTGGTGTGATGTGATGTGATGTGATGTGATGTGGTGTGATGTGGTGTGATGTGATGTGATGTGATGTGGTGTGATGTGATGTGATGTGGTGTGATGTGATGTGGTGTGATGTGATGTGATGTGATGTGATGTGATGTGATATGATGTGATGTGGTACAATGTGATGTGATGTGATGTGATGTGATGTGGTGTGATGTGGTGTGATGTGATGTGGTGTGATGTGACGTGACGTGGTGTGGTGTGATGTGGTGTGATGTGGTGTGATGTGGTGTGATGTGATGTGGTGTGATGTGACGTGACGTGGTGTGGTGTGATGTGGTGTGATGTGATATGATGTAGTGTGATGTGGTGTGATGTGACGTGATGTGGTGTGGTGTGATGTGGTGTGATGTGGTGTGATGTGATATGATGTAGTGTGATGTGATGTGATGTGATGTGATGTGGTGTGATGTGATGTGATGTGATGTGATGTGGTGTGATGTGGTGTGATGTGGTGTGATGTGATGTGATGTGGTGTGATGTGATGTGATGTGATGTGGTCTGATGTGATGTGATGTGATGTGAAGTGATGTGATGTGATGTGATGTGATGTGATGTGATGTGGTCTGATGTGATGTGATGTGATGTGAAGTGATGTGATGTGATGTGATGTGATGTGATGTGATGTGGTATGATGTGATGTGCTGTGGTGTGATGTGGTGTGATGTGGTGTGATGTGGTGTGATGTGATGTGCTGTGGTGTGGTGTGATGTGACGTGATGTGATGTGCTGTGGTGTGGTGTGATGTGACGTGATATGATGTGCTGTGGTGTGATGTGATGTGATATGGCGTGATGTGATGTGATGTGGCGTGATGTGGTGTGGTGTGATGTGGTGTGATGTGGTGTGATGTGGTGTGGTGTGATGTGGTGTGATGTGGTGTGACGTGATGTGGCGTGATGTGATGTGACGTGATGTGATGTGCTGTGGTGTGATGTGATGTGGCGTGATGTGGTGTGATGTGATGTGGTGTGATGTGGTGTGATGTGATGTGATGTGATGTGATGTGATATGATGTGATGTGGTATGATGTGATGTGATGTGATGTGATGTGATGTGATGTGGTGTGATGTGGTGTGATGTGATGTGGTGTGATGTGACGTGACGTGGTGTGGTGTGATGTGGTGTGATGTGGTGTGATGTGATGTGATGTGGTGTGATGTGATGTGATGTGATGTGATGTGGTGTGATGTGATGTGGTGTGATGTGGTGTGATGTGGTGTGATGTGATATGATGTAGTGTGATGTGGTGTGATGTGACGTGATGTGGTGTGGTGTGATGTGGTGTGATGTGGTGTGATGTGATATGATGTAGTGTGATGTGATGTGATGTGGTGTGATGTGGTGTGATGTGGTGTGATGTGATGTGATGTGGTCTGATGTGATGTGATGTGATGTGATGTGGTCTGATGTGATGTGATGTGATGTGAAGTGATGTGATGTGATGTGATGTGATGTGATGTGGTATGATGTGATGTGCTGTGGTGTGATGTGGTGTGATGTGGTGTGATGTGGTGTGATGTGATGTGCTGTGGTGTGGTGTGATGTGACGTGATGTGATGTGCTGTGGTGTGGTGTGATGTGACGTGATATGATGTGCTGTGGTGTGATGTGATGTGATATGGCGTGATGTGATGTGATGTGGCGTGATGTGGTGTGGTGTGATGTGGTGTGATGTGGTGTGATGTGGTGTGGTGTGATGTGGTGTGATGTGGTGTGATGTGATGTGGCGTGATGTGATGTGACGTGATGTGATGTGCTGTGGTGTGATGTGATGTGGCGTGATGTGGTGTGATGTGATGTGATATGGCGTGATGTGATGTGATGCGATGTGATGTGATGTGGTGTGATGTGATGTGGTGTGATGTGATGTGATATGATGTGATGTGATGTGATGCGATGTGGCGTGATGTGATGTGATGTGGTGTGATGTGATGTGATGTGGTATGATGGGATGTGGTGTGATGTGATGTGATGTGGTGTGATGTGATGTGATGTGGTATGATAGGATGTGATGTGATGTGATCTGATATGATGTGATGTGATGTGATGTGGTGTGATGTGGTGTGATGTGATGTGATGTGACGTGATGTGATGTGATGTGGTGTGATGTGATGTGATGTGGTGTGATGTGGTGTGATGTGATGTGACGTGATGTGATGTGATGTGGTGTGATGTGATATGATGTGATGCGGTGTGATGTGGTGTGATGTGATGTGATGTGATGTGATGTGATGTGATGTGATGTGACGTGATGTGATGTGGTGTGATGTGATGTGATGTGATGCGGTGTGATGTGATGTGATGTGATGTGATGTGATGTGATGTGATGTGATGTGGTGTGATGTGATGTGGTGTGATGCGATGTGATGTGGTGTGATGTGATGTGATGTGGTGTGATGTGATGTGATGTGGTGTGATGTGATGTGATGTGATGTGTTGTGATGTGATGTGATGTGATGTGATGTGATGTGATGTGATGTGGTGTGATGTGATGTGGTGTGATGTGATGTGATGTGATGTGGTGTGATGTGGTGTGATGTGATGCGGTGTGATGTGATGTGATGTGATGTGATGTGGTGTGATGTGGTGTGATGTGATGTGGTGTGATGTGATGTGATGTGATGTGATGTGATGTGATGTGATGTGATGTGATGTGGCGTGATGTGATGTGGTGTGATGTGGTGTGATGTGATGTGGTGTGATGTGATGTGATGTGGTGTGATGTGGTGTGATGTGGTGTGATGTGATGTAATGGGTGTGATGTGATGTGATGTGGTGTGATGTGATGTGATGTGATGTGATGTGGCGTGATGTGATGTGATGTGATGTGATGTGATGTGGTGTGATGTGATGTGCTGTGGTGTGATGTGATGTGGTGTGATGTGATGTGATGTGATGTGATGTGATGTGATGTGGTGTGATGTGGTGTGATGTGATGTGGTGTGATGTGATGTGATGTGATGCGGAGTGATGTGATGTGATGTGGTGTGATGTGATGTGGTGTGATATGGTGTGATGTGGTGTGATGTGATGTGATGTGATGTGGTGTGATGTGATGTGGTGTGATGTGATGTGGTGTGATGTGATGTGGTGTGATGTGATGTGGTGTGATGTGATGTGATGTGATGTGATGTGGTGTGATGTGATGTGATGTGATGTGATGTGGTGTGATGTGATGTGGTGTGATGTGATGTGATGTGATGCGGTGTGATGTGATGTGATGTGATGTGATGTGGTGTGATGTGATGTGATGTGATGTGGTGTGATATGATGTGATGTGATGTGATGTGATGTGATGTGATGTGGTGTGATGTGATGTGATGTGGTGTGATGTGATGTGGTGTGATGTGATGTGATGTGATGTGATGTGCTGTGATGTGATGTGGTGTGATGTGGTGTGATGTGATGTGATGTGATGCGGTGTGATGTGATGCGATGTGATGTGATGTGATGTGATGTGGTGTGATGTGGTGTGATGTGATGTGGTGTGATGTGATGTGATGTGATGCGGTGTGATGTGATGTGATGTGATGTGGTGTGATGTGATGTGATGTGGTGTGATGTGGTGTGATGTGATGTGATGTGGTGTGATGTGGCGTGATGTGATGTGGCGTGATGTGATGTGATGTGATGTGGTATGATGTGATGGGATGCGATGTGATATGATGTGATGTGATGTGGTGTGATGTGATGTGATGTGGTGTGATGTGATGTGATGTGATGTGATGTGATGTGATGTGGTGTGATGTGATGTGATGTGATGTGATGTGATGTGATGTGATGTGATGTGATGTGATGTGGTGTGATGTGGTGTGATGTGGTGTGATGTGATGTGCTGTGGTGTGGTGTGATGTGACGTGATGTGATGTGCTGTGGTGTGGTGTGATGTGACGTGATATGATGTGCTGTGGTGTGATGTGATGTGATATGGCGTGATGTGATGTGATGTGGCGTGATGTGGTGTGGTGTGATGTGGTGTGATGTGGTGTGATGTGGTGTGGTGTGATGTGGTGTGATGTGGTGTGACGTGATGTGGCGTGATGTGATGTGACGTGATGTGATGTGCTGTGGTGTGATGTGATGTGGTGTGATGTGGTGTGATGTGATGTGATATGGCGTGATGTGATGTGATGCGATGTGATGTGATGTGGTGTGATGTGATGTGGTGTGATGTGATGTGATATGATGTGATGTGATGTGATGTGATGTGGCGTGATGTGATGTGATGTGATGTGGTGTGATGTGATGTGATGTGGTATGATGGGATGTGATGTGATGTGATCTGATGTGATGTGATGTGATGTGGTGTGATGTGGTGTGATGTGATGTGATGTGACGTGATGTGATGTGATGTGGTGTGATGTGATGTGATGTGGTGTGATGTGGTGTGATGTGATGTGATGTGACGTGATGTGATGTGATGTGGTGTGATGTGATATGATGTGATGCGGTGTGATGTGGTGTGATGTGATCTGATGTGATGTGATGTGATGTGATGTGACGTGATGTGATGTGGTGTGATGTGGTGTGATGTGATGCGGTGTGATGTGATGTGATGTGATGTGATGTGATGTGATGTGATGTGGTGTGATGCGATGTGATGTGATGTGGTGTGATGTGATGTGATGTGATGTGATGTGGTGTGATGTGATGTGATGTGATGTGATGTGGTGTGATGTGATGTGATGTGGTGTGATGTGATGTGGTGTGATGTGGTGTGATGTGATGTGATGTGATGTGATGTGATATGATGTGATGTGGTATGATGTGATGTGATGTGATGTGATGTGATGTGATGTGGTGTGATGTGGTGTGATGTGATGTGGTGTGATGTGACGTGACGTGGTGTGGTGTGATGTGGTGTGATGTGGTGTGATGTGATGTGATGTGGTGTGATGTGATGTGATGTGATGTGATGTGGTGTGATGTGATGTGGTGTGATGTGGTGTGATGTGGTGTGATGTGATATGATGTAGTGTGATGTGGTGTGATGTGACGTGATGTGGTGTGGTGTGATGTGGTGTGATGTGGTGTGATGTGATATGATGTAGTGTGATGTGATGTGATGTGATGTGATGTGATGTGATGTGATGTGATGTGATGTGGTGTGATGTGGTGTGATGTGGTGTGATGTGATGTGATGTGGTGTGATGTGATGTGATGTGATGTGATGTGATGTGATGTGATGTGATGTGATGTGATGTGATGTGATGTGGTGTGATGTGGTGTGATGTGGTGTGATGTGATGTGATGTGGTCTGATGTGATGTGATGTGATGTGAAGTGATGTGATGTGATGTGGTCTGATGTGATGTGATGTGATGTGAAGTGATGTGATGTGATGTGATGTGATGTGAAGTGATGTGATGTGGTCTGATGTGATGTGATGTGATGTGAAGTGATGTGATGTGATGTGATGTGATGTGATGTGATGTGGTATGATGTGATGTGCTGTGGTGTGATGTGGTGTGATGTGGTGTGATGTGGTGTGATGTGATGTGCTGTGGTGTGGTGTGATGTGACGTGATGTGATGTGCTGTGGTGTGGTGTGATGTGACGTGATATGATGTGCTGTGGTGTGATGTGATGTGATATGGCGTGATGTGATGTGATGTGGCGTGATGTGGTGTGGTGTGATGTGGTGTGATGTGGTGTGATGTGGTGTGGTGTGATGTGGTGTGATGTGGTGTGACGTGATGTGGCGTGATGTGATGTGACGTGATGTGATGTGCTGTGGTGTGATGTGATGTGGCGTGATGTGGTGTGATGTGATGTGGTGTGATGTGGTGTGATGTGATGTGATGTGATGTGATGTGATATGATGTGATGTGGTATGATGTGATGTGATGTGATGTGATGTGATGTGATGTGGTGTGATGTGGTGTGATGTGATGTGGTGTGATGTGACGTGACGTGGTGTGGTGTGATGTGGTGTGATGTGGTGTGATGTGATGTGATGTGGTGTGATGTGATGTGATGTGATGTGATGTGGTGTGATGTGATGTGGTGTGATGTGGTGTGATGTGGTGTGATGTGATATGATGTAGTGTGATGTGGTGTGATGTGACGTGATGTGGTGTGGTGTGATGTGGTGTGATGTGGTGTGATGTGATATGATGTAGTGTGATGTGATGTGATGTGATGTGATGTGATGTGATGTGATGTGGTGTGATGTGGTGTGATGTGGTGTGATGTGATGTGATGTGGTCTGATGTGATGTGATGTGATGTGATGTGGTCTGATGTGATGTGATGTGATGTGAAGTGATGTGATGTGATGTGATGTGATGTGATGTGATGTGATGTGGTATGATGTGATGTGCTGTGGTGTGATGTGGTGTGATGTGGTGTGATGTGGTGTGATGTGATGTGCTGTGGTGTGGTGTGATGTGACGTGATGTGATGTGCTGTGGTGTGGTGTGATGTGACGTGATATGATGTGCTGTGGTGTGATGTGATGTGATATGGCGTGATGTGATGTGATGTGGCGTGATGTGGTGTGGTGTGATGTGGTGTGATGTGGTGTGATGTGGTGTGGTGTGATGTGGTGTGATGTGGTGTGACGTGATGTGGCGTGATGTGATGTGACGTGATGTGATGTGCTGTGGTGTGATGTGATGTGGCGTGATGTGGTGTGATGTGATGTGATATGGCGTGATGTGATGTGATGTGATGTGATGTGATGTGATGTGATGTGATGTGATGTGGCGTGATGTGATGTGGTGTGATGTGGTGTGATGTGATGTGGTGTGATGTGATGTGATGTGGTGTGATGTGGTGTGATGTGGTGTGATGTGATGTAATGGGTGTGATGTGATGTGATGTGGTGTGATGTGATGTGATGTGATGTGATGTGGCGTGATGTGATGTGATGTGATGTGATGTGATGTGGTGTGATGTGATGTGCTGTGGTGTGATGTGATGTGGTGTGATGTGATGTGATGTGATGTGATGTGATGTGATGTGGTGTGATGTGGTGTGATGTGATGTGGTGTGATGTGATGTGATGTGATGCGGTGTGATGTGATGTGATGTGGTGTGATGTGATGTGGTGTGATATGGTGTGATGTGGTGTGATGTGATGTGATGTGATGTGGTGTGATGTGGTGTGATGTGGTGTGATGTGGTGTGATGTGATGTGGTGTGATGTGATGTGGTGTGATGTGATGTGGTGTGATGTGATGTGATGTGATGTGATGTGGTGTGATGTGATGTGATGTGATGTGATGTGGTGTGATGTGATGTGGTGTGATGTGATGTGATGTGATGCGGTGTGATGTGATGTGATGTGATGTGATGTGGTGTGATGTGATGTGATGTGATGTGGTGTGATATGATGTGATGTGATGTGATGTGATGTGATGTGATGTGGTGTGATGTGATGTGATGTGGTGTGATGTGATGTGGTGTGATGTGATGTGATGTGGTGTGATGTGGTGTGATGTGATGTGATGTGACGTGATGTGATGTGATGTGGTGTGATGTGATATGTTGTGATGCGGTGTGATGTGGTGTGATGTGATGTGATGTGATGTGATGTGATGTGATGTGATGTGACGTGATGTGATGTGGTGTGATGTGATGTGATGTGATGCGGTGTGATGTGATGTGATGTGATGTGATGTGATGTGATGTGATGTGGTGTGATGTGATGTGATGTGGTGTGATGTGATGTGATGTGGTGTGATGTGATGTGATGTGATGTGTTGTGATGTGATGTGATGTGATGTGATGTGATGTGATGTGATGTGATGTGGTGTGATGTGATGTGGTGTGATGTGATGTGATGTGATGTGATGTGGTGTGATGTGGTGTGATGTGGTGTGATGTGATGCGGTGTGATGTGATGTGATGTGATGTGGTGTGATGTGGTGTGATGTGGTGTGATGTGATGTGATGTGATGTGATGTGATGTGATGTGATGTGATGTGATGTGATGTGGCGTGATGTGATGTGGTGTGATGTGGTGTGATGTGGTGTGATGTGATGTGGTGTGATGTGATGTGATGTGGTGTGATGTGGTGTGATGTGGTGTGATGTGATGTAATGGGTGTGATGTGATGTGATGTGGTGTGATGTGATGTGATGTGATGTGATGTGGCGTGATGTGATGTGATGTGATGTGATGTGATGTGATGTGGTGTGATGTGATGTGCTGTGGTGTGATGTGATGTGGTGTGATGTGATGTGATGTGATGTGATGTGATGTGATGTGGTGTGATGTGGTGTGATGTGATGTGGTGTGATGTGATGTGATGTGATGTGATGCGGTGTGATGTGATGTGATGTGGTGTGATGTGATGTGTTGTGATATGGTGTGATGTGGTGTGATGTGATGTGATGTGGTGTGATGTGGTGTGATGTGGTGTGATGTGGTGTGATGTGATGTGGTGTGATGTGATGTGGTGTGATGTGATGTGGTGTGATGTGATGTGATGTGATGTGATGTGGTGTGATGTGATGTGATGTGATGTGATGTGGTGTGATGTGATGTGGTGTGATGTGATGTGATGTGATGCGGTGTGATGTGATGTGATGTGATGTGATGTGGTGTGATGTGATGTGATGTGATGTGGTGTGATATGATGTGATGTGATGTGATGTGATGTGATGTGATGTGATGTGGTGTGATGTGATGTGATGTGGTGTGATGTGATGTGGTGTGATGTGATGTGATGTGATGTGATGTGCTGTGATGTGATGTGGTGTGATGTGGTGTGATGTGATGTGATGGGATGCGGTGTGATGTGATGTGATGTGATGTGATGTGATGTGATGTGGTGTGATGTGGTGTGATGTGATGTGGTGTGATGTGATGTGATGTGATGCGGTGTGATGTGATGTGATGTGATGTGATGTGGTGTGATGTGATGTGATGTGGTGTGATGTGGTGTGATGTGATGTGATGTGGTGTGATGTGGCGTGATGTGATGTGGCGTGATGTGATGTGATGTGATGTGGTATGATGTGATG
Source organism: Chiloscyllium plagiosum (assembly GCF_037043375.1). Lineage (NCBI taxonomy): Eukaryota > Metazoa > Chordata > Chondrichthyes > Orectolobiformes > Hemiscylliidae > Chiloscyllium > Chiloscyllium plagiosum. The sequence continues at coordinate 108,156,607 of NW_028270145.1, read as the reverse complement.
GGATGCGATGTGATATGATGTGATGTGATGTGGTGTGATGTGATGTGATGTGATGTGATGTGATGTGATGTGATGTGGTGTGATGTGATGTGGTGTGATGTGATGTGATGTGATGTGGTGTGATGTGATGTGATGTGATGTGGTGTGATGTGATGTGATGTGATGTGGTGTGATGTGATGTGGCGTGATGTGATGTGATGTGGTGTGATGTGGTGTGATGTGGTGTGATTTGATGTGGTGTGATGTGGTGTGATGTGATGTGATGTGGTGTGATATGATGTGATGTGATGTGATGTGGCGTGATGTGATGTGATGTGATGTGGCGTGATGTGATGTGATATGATGTGATGTGGTGTGATGTGGTGTGATGTGATGTGATGTGATGTGATGTGGTGTGATGTGGTGTGATGTGATGTGATGTGATGTGATGTGATGTGATGTGATATGATGTGGTGTGATGTGATGTGATGTGATGTGGTGTGATGTGATGTGATGTGATGTGGTGTGATGTGATGTGATGTGATGTGATGTGATGTGGTGTGATGTGGTGTGATGTGATGTGATGTGATGTGATGTGATGTGGTGTGATGTGATGTGATGTGATGTGATGTGGTGTGATGTGATGTGATGTGATGTGGTGTGATGTGATGTGGCGTGATGTGATGTGATGTGGTGTGATGTGATGTGATGTGGTGTGATGTGATGTGATGTGGTGTGATGTGATGTGATGTGGTGTGGCGTGATGTGATGTGATGTGGTGTGATGTGGTGTGATGTGGTGTGATGTGATGTGATGTGATGTGATGTGATTTGATGTGGTGTGATGTGTTGTGATGTGATGTGATGTGATGCGGTGTGACGTGATGTGATGTGATGTGGTGTGATGTGATGTGATGTGATGTGGTATGATGTGGTGGGATGCGATGTGATATGATGTGATGTGATGTGGTGTGATGTGATTTGATGTGATGTGATGTGATGTGGTGTGATGTGATGTGGTGTGATGTGGTGTGATGTGATGTGATGTGATGTGATGTGGTGTGATGTGGTGTGGTGTGATGTGATGTGATGTGGTGTGATGTGATGTGATGTGATGTGGTGAGATGTGGTGTGGTGTGATGTGATGTGATGTGGTGTGATGTGATGTGATGTGGTGTGATGTGGTGTGATGTGATGTGATGTGATGTGATGTGATGTGGCGTGATGTGGCGTGATGTGGTGTGATGTGATGTGATGTGATGTGGTGTGATGTGATGTGATGTGATGTGGTGTGGTGTGATGTGATGTGGCGTGATGTGATGTGATGTGGTGTGATGTGATGTGATGTGGTGTGATGTGATGTGATGTGGTGTGATGTGATGTGATGTGGTGTGATGTGGTGTGGTGTGAAGTGATGTGATGTGGTGTGATGTGATGTGGCGTGATGTGATGTGATGTGGTGTGATGTGATGTGATGTGGTGTGATGTGATGTGATGTGGTGTGATGTGGTGTGGTGTGATGTGGTGTGATGTGATGTGATGTGATGTGATGTGATGTGATGTGATGTGGTGTGATGTGATGTGATGTGATGTGATGTGGTGTGATGTGATGTGATGTGATGTGGTGTGATGTGATGTGATGTGATGTGGTGTGATGTGGTGTGATGTGATGTGATGTGATGCGGTGTGATGTGATGTGATGTGATGTGATGTGATGTGATGTGATGTGGCGTGATGTGATGTGATGTGGTGTGATGTGGTGTGATGTGGTGTGATGTGATGTGATGTGATGTGATGTGATTTGATGTGGTGTGATGTGTTGTGATGTGATGTGATGTGATGCGGTGTGACGTGATGTGATGTGATGTGGTGTGATGTGATGTGATGTGATGTGGTATGATGTGATGGGATGCGATGTGATATGATGTGATGTGATGTGGTGTGATGTGATTTGATGTGATGTGATGTGATGTGGTGTGATGTGATGTGGTGTGATGTGGTGTGATGTGATGTGATGTGATGTGATGTGGTGTGATGTGGTGTGGTGTGATGTGATGTGATGTGGTGTGATGTGATGTGATGTGATGTGGTGAGATGTGGTGTGGTGTGATGTGATGTGATGTGATGTGATGTGGTGTGATGTGATGTGATGTGTTGTGATGTGATGTGATGTGGCGTGATGTGGCGTGATGTGGTGTGATGTGATGTGATGTGATGTGGTGTGATGTGGCGTGATGTGGTGTGGTGTGATGTGATGTGGTGTGATGTGGTGTGATGTGATGTGATGTGATGTGATGTGATGTGGCGTGATGTGGCGTGATGTGGTGTGATGTGATGTGATGTGATGTGGTGTGATGTGGCGTGATGTGGTGTGGTGTGATGTGATGTGATGTGGTGTGATGTGGCGTGATGTGATGTGGCGTGATGTGATGTGATGTGATGTGGTATGATGTGATGTGATGTGATGTGATGTGGTGTGATGTGATGTGATGTGATGTGATGTGATGTGGCGTGATGTGGCGTGATGTGGTGTGATGTGATGTGATGTGATGTGGTGTGATGTGGCGTGATGTGGTGTGATGTGATGTGATGTGATGTGGTGTGATGTGGCGTGATGTGGTGTGATGTGATGTGATGTGATGTGGTGTGATGTGGCGTGATGTGATGTGGCGTGATGTGATGTGATGTGATGTGGTATGATGTGATGTGATGTGATGTGATGTGGTGTGATGTGATGTGATGTGATGTGATGTGATGTGATGTGGTATGATGTGATGTGATTTGATGTGATGTGATGTGATGTGATATGGTGTGATGTGGCGTGATGTGATGTGGCGTGATGTGATGTGATGTGATGTGGTATGATGTGATGTGATGTGGTGTGATGTGATGTGATGTGGTGTGATGTGGCGTGATGTGATGTGGCGTGATGTGATGTGATGTGATGTGATGTGGTATGATGTGATGGGATGCGATGTGATATGATGTGATGTGATGTGGTGTGATGTGATGTGATGTGATGTGATGTGATGTGATGTGGTGTGATGTGATGTGGTGTGATGTGATGTGGTGTGATGTGATGTGATGTGGGGTGATGTGATGTGATGTGATGTGGTGTGATGTGATGTGGCGTGATGTGATGTGATGTGGTGTGATGTGGTGTGATGTGGTGTGATTTGATGTGGTGTGATGTGGTGTGATGTGATGTGGTGTGATGTGATGTGATGTGGCGTGATGTGATGTGATGTGATGTGATGTGGCGTGATGTGATGTGATGTGATGTGATGTGATGTGGTGTGATGTGGTGTGATGTGATGTGATGTGATGTGATGTGGTGTGATGTGATGTGGTGTGATGTGATGTGATGTGATGTGATGTGATGTGATATGATGTGGTGTGATGTGATGTGATGTGATGTGGTGTGATGTGATGTGATGTGATGTGGTGTGATGTGATGTGATGTGATGTGATGTGATGTGGTGTGATGTGATGTGATGTGATGTGATGTGATGTGATGTGGTGTGATGTGATGTGATGTGGTGTGATGTGATGTGATGTGATGTGATGTGGTGTGATGTGGTGTGATGTGATGTGGTGTGATGTGATGTGATGTGGTGTGATGTGGTGTGATGTGGCGTGATGTGATGTGATGTGATGTGGTGTGATGTGGTGTGATGTGATGTGATGTGATGTGGTGTGATGTGATGTGATGTGATGCGGTGTGATGTGATGTGATGTGATGTGATGTGATGTGGTGTGATATGATGTGATGTGATGTGGTGTGATGTGGTGTGATGTGATGTGGTGTGATGTGGCGTGATGTGGCGTGATGTGATGTGATGTGATGTGGTGTGATGTGGCGTGATGTGATGTGGCGTGATGTGATGTAATGTGATGTGGTGTGATGTGGTGTGATGTGATGTGGTGTGATGTGGCGTGATGTGGTGTGATGTGATGTGGTGTGATGTGGTGTGATGTGGCGTGATATGATGTGATGTGATGTGATGTGATGTGCTGTGGTGTGATGTGATGTGGCGTGATGTGGCGTGATGTGGCGTGATGAGATGTGATGTGATGTGGTGTGATGTGGCGTGATGTGATGTGGCGTGATGTGATGTGATGTGGTATGATGTGATGTGATGTGATGTGTTGTGCTGTGGTGTGATGTGATGTGGCGTGATGTGGCGTGATGTGGTGTGATGTGATGTGATGTGATGTGGTGTGATGTGGCGTGATGTGGTGTGATGTGATGTGATGTGATGTGGTGTGATGTGGCGTGGTGTGATGTGGCGTGATGTGATGTGGCGTGATGTGATGTGATGTGATGTGGTATGATGTGATGTGATGTGATGTGGTGTGATGTGGCGTGATGTGGTGTGATGTGATGTGATGTGATGTGATGTGGTGTGATGTGGTATGATGTGATGTGATTTGATGTGATGTGATGTGGTGTGATGTGGCGTGATGTGATGTGGCGTGATGTGATGTGATGTGATGTGGTATGATGTGATGTGATGTGGTGTGCTGTGATGTGATGTGGTGTGATGTGGCGTGATGTGATGTGGCGTGATGTGATGTGATGTGATGTGGTATGATGTGATGGGATGCGATGTGATATGATGTGATGTGATGTGGTGTGATGTGATGTAGTGTGATGTGATGTGATGTGATGTGGTGTGATGTGATGTGATGTGATGTGGTGTGATGTGATGTGATGTGATGTGGTGTGATGTGATGTGGCGTGATGTGATGTGATGTGGTGTGATGTGGTGTGATGTGGTGTGATTTGATGTGGTGTGATGTGGTGTGATGTGATGTGATGTGGTGTGATGTGATGTGATGTGATGTGATGTGGCGTGATGTGATGTGATGTGATGTGGCGTGATGTGATGTGATGTGATGTGATGTGATGTGGTGTGATGTGGTGTGATGTGATGTGATGTGATGTGATGTGGTGTGATGTGATGTGGTGTGATGTGATGTGATGTGATGTGATGTGATGTGATGTGATGTGGTGTGATGTGATGTGATGTGATGTGATGTGATGTGATGTGATGTGGTGTGATGTGATGTGATGTGATGTGATGTGGTGTGATGTGATGTGATGTGATGTGATGTGGTGTGATGTGATGTGATGTGATGTGGTGTGATGTGATGTGATGTGGTGTGGTGTGATGTGGTGTGATGTGATGTGATGTGATGTGGTGTGATGTGATGTGATGTGGTGTGATGTGATGTGATGTGATGCGGTGTGATGCGGTGTGATGTGATGTGATGTGATGTGATGTGATGTGGCGTGATGTGATGTGATGTGGTGCGATGTGGTGTGATGTGGTGTGATGTGATGTGATGTGATTTGATGTGGTGTGATGTGGTGTGATGTGATGTGATGTGATGCGGTGTGATGTGATGTGATGTGATGTGGTGTGATGTGATGTGATGTGATGTGGTATGATGTGATGGGATGCGATGTGATATGATGTGATGTGATGTGGTGTGATGTGATGTGATGTGATGTGATGTGAAGTGGTGTGATGTGATGTGGTGTGATGTGATGTGGTGTGATGTGATGTGATGTGATGTGATGTGATGTGGTGTGATGTGGTGTGGTGTGATGTGATGTGGTGTGATGTGATGTGATGTGATGTGGTGTGATGTGGTGTGATGTGGTGTGATGTGATGTGATGTGATGTGATGTGATGTGATGTGATGTGGTGTGTTGTGATGTGGTGTGATGTGATCTGATGTGATGTGATGTGATGTGATGTGATGTGGTGTGATGTGATGTGGTGTGATGTGGTGTGATGTGATGTGATGTGATGTGATGTGATGTGATGTGATGTGGTGTGTTGTGATGTGGTGTGATGTGATCTGATGTGATGTGATGTGATGTGATGTGATGTGATGTGATGTGGTGTTTTGTGATGTGGTGTGATGTGATCTGATGTGATGTGATGTGATGTGGTGTGATGTGATGTGGTGTGATGTGGTGTGATGTGATGTGGTGTGATGTGATGTGATGTGATGTGATGTGGTGTGATGTGATGTGATGTGATGTGGTGTGATGTGGTGTGATGTGGTGTGATGTGATGTGGTGTGATGTGATGTGATGTGATGTGATGTGATGTGATGCGGTGTGATGTGGTGTGATGTGATGTGATGTGATGTGGTGTGATGTGATGTGGTGTGATGTGATGTGATGTGGTGTGATGTGATGTGATGTGATGTGATGTGGTGTGATGTGATGTGATGTGGTGTGATGTGATGTGATGTGATGTGGTGTGATGTGATGTGGTGTGATGTGATGTGATGTGATGTGATGTGGTGTGATGTGATGCGGTGTGATGTGATGTGGTGTGATGTGATGTGATGTGATGTGATGTGATGTGGTGTGGTGTGATGTGGTGTGATGTGGTGTGATGTGATGTGATGTGGTGTGATGTGGTGTGATGTGATGTGATGTGGTGTGATGTGATGTGGTGTGATGTGATGTGATGTGGTGTGATGTGATGTGGTGTGATATGATGTGATGTGGTGTGATGTGGTGTGATGTGATGTGATGTGATGTGATGTGGTGTGAGGTGATGTGATGTGATGTGGTGTGATGTGATGTGATGTGATGTGGTGTGATGTGATGTGATGTGATGTGATGTGATGTGGTGTGATGTGATGTGATGTGATGTGATGTGATGTGGTGTGATGTGATGTGATGTGGTGTGATGTGATGTGATGTGATGTGATGTGGTGTGATGTGGTGTGATGTGATGTGGTGTGATGTGATGTGGTGTGATGTGGTGTGATGTGGCGTGATGTGATGTGATGTGATGTGGTGTGATGTGGTGTGATGTGATGTGATGTGATGTGGTGTGATGTGATGTGATGTGATGCGGTGTGATGTGATGTGATGTGATGTGATGTGATGTGATGTGGTGTGATGTGGTGTGATGTGATGTGATGTGATGTGATGTGGTGTGATGTGATGTGGTGTGATGTGATGTGATGTGATGTGATGTGATATGATGTGGTGTGATGTGATGTGATGTGATGTGGTGTGATGTGATGTGATGTGATGTGGTGTGATGTGATGTGATGTGATGTGATGTGGTGTGATGTGATGTGATGTGATGTGATGTGATGTGATGTGGTGTGATGTGATGTGATGTGGTGTGATGTGATGTGATGTGATGTGATGTGGTGTGATGTGGTGTGATGTGATGTGGTGTGATGTGATGTGATGTGATGTGATGTGGTGTGATGTGATGTGGTGTGATGTGATGTGATGTGATGTGATGTGATATGATGTGGTGTGATGTGATGTGATGTGATGTGGTGTGATGTGATGTGATGTGATGTGGTGTGATGTGATGTGATGTGATGTGATGTGGTGTGATGTGATGTGATGTGATGTGATGTGATGTGATGTGGTGTGATGTGATGTGATGTGGTGTGATGTGATGTGATGTGATGTGATGTGGTGTGATGTGGTGTGATGTGATGTGGTGTGATGTGATGTGATGTGGTGTGATGTGGTGTGATGTGGCGTGATGTGATGTGATGTGATGTGGTGTGATGTGGTGTGATGTGATGTGATGTGATGTGGTGTGATGTGATGTGATGTGATGCGGTGTGATGTGATGTGATGTGATGTGATGTGATGTGGTGTGATATGATGTGATGTGATGTGGTGTGATGTGGTGTGATGTGATGTGGCGTGATGTGGCGTGATGTGATGTGATGTGATGTGGTGTGATGTGGCGTGATGTGATGTGGCGTGATGTGATGTAATGTGATGTGGTGTGATGTGGTGTGATGTGATGTGGTGTGATGTGGCGTGATGTGGTGTGATGTGATGTGGTGTGATGTGGTGTGATGTGGCGTGATATGATGTGATGTGATGTGATGTGATGTGCTGTGGTGTGATGTGATGTGGCGTGATGTGGCGTGATGTGGCGTGATGAGATGTGATGTGATGTGGTGTGATGTGGCGTGATGTGATGTGGCGTGATGTGATGTGATGTGGTATGATGTGATGTGATGTGATGTGTTGTGCTGTGGTGTGATGTGATGTGGCGTGATGTGGCGTGATGTGGTGTGATGTGATGTGATGTGATGTGGTGTGATGTGGCGTGATGTGGTGTGATGTGATGTGATGTGATGTGGTGTGATGTGGCGTGATGTGATGTGGCGTGATGTGATGTGATGTGATGTGGTATGATGTGATGTGATGTGATGTGGTGTGATGTGGCGTGATGTGGTGTGATGTGATGTGATGTGATGTGATGTGGTGTGATGTGGTATGATGTGATGTGATTTGATGTGATGTGATGTGATGTGGTGTGATGTGGCGTGATGTGATGTGGCGTGATGTGATGTGATGTGATGTGGTATGATGTGATGTGATGTGGTGTGCTGTGATGTGATGTGGTGTGATGTGGCGTGATGTGATGTGGCGTGATGTGATGTGATGTGATGTGGTATGATGTGATGGGATGCGATGTGATATGATGTGATGTGATGTGGTGTGATGTGATGTAGTGTGATGTGATGTGATGTGATGTGGTGTGATGTGATGTGATGTGATGTGGTGTGATGTGATGTGATGTGATGTGGTGTGATGTGATGTGGCGTGATGTGATGTGATGTGGTGTGATGTGGTGTGATGTGGTGTGATTTGATGTGGTGTGATGTGGTGTGATGTGATGTGATGTGGTGTGATGTGATGTGATGTGATGTGATGTGGCGTGATGTGATGTGATGTGATGTGGCGTGATGTGATGTGATGTGATGTGATGTGATGTGGTGTGATGTGGTGTGATGTGATGTGATGTGATGTGATGTGGTGTGATGTGATGTGGTGTGATGTGATGTGATGTGATGTGATGTGATGTGATGTGATGTGATGTGGTGTGATGTGATGTGATGTGATGTGATGTGATGTGATGTGATGTGGTGTGATGTGATGTGATGTGATGTGATGTGGTGTGATGTGATGTGATGTGATGTGATGTGGTGTGATGTGATGTGATGTGATGTGGTGTGATGTGATGTGATGTGGTGTGGTGTGATGTGGTGTGATGTGATGTGATGTGATGTGGTGTGATGTGATGTGATGTGGTGTGATGTGATGTGATGTGATGCGGTGTGATGCGGTGTGATGTGATGTGATGTGATGTGATGTGATGTGATGTGATGTGGCGTGATGTGATGTGATGTGGTGCGATGTGGTGTGATGTGGTGTGATGTGATGTGATGTGATGTGATTTGATGTGGTGTGATGTGGTGTGATGTGATGTGATGTGATGCGGTGTGATGTGATGTGATGTGATGTGGTGTGATGTGATGTGATGTGATGTGGTATGATGTGATGGGATGCGATGTGATATGATGTGATGTGATGTGATGTGATGTGATGTGATGTGAAGTGGTGTGATGTGATGTGGTGTGATGTGATGTGGTGTGATGTGATGTGATGTGATGTGATGTGATGTGGTGTGATGTGGTGTGGTGTGATGTGATGTGGTGTGATGTGATGTGATGTGATGTGGTGTGATGTGGTGTGATGTGGTGTGATGTGATGTGATGTGATGTGGTGTGATGTGATGTGATGTGATGTGATGTGATGTGATGTGATGTGGTGTGTTGTGATGTGGTGTGATGTGATCTGATGTGATGTGATGTGATGTGATGTGATGTGATGTGGTGTGTTGTGATGTGGTGTGATGTGATCTGATGTGATGTGATGTGATGTGGTGTGATGTGATGTGGTGTGATGTGGTGTGATGTGATGTGGTGTGATGTGATGTGATGTGATGTGATGTGGTGTGATGTGATGTGATGTGATGTGGTGTGATGTGATGTGGTGTGATGTGGTGTGATGTGATGTGGTGTGATGTGATGTGATGTGATGTGATGTGGTGTGTTGTGATGTGGTGTGATGTGATCTGATGTGATGTGATGTGATGTGATGTGATGTGATGTGGTGTGTTGTGATGTGGTGTGATGTGATCTGATGTGATGTGATGTGATGTGGTGTGATGTGATGTGGTGTGATGTGGTGTGATGTGATGTGGTGTGATGTGATGTGATGTGATGTGATGTGGTGTGATGTGATGTGATGTGATGTGGTGTGATGTGGTGTGATGTGGTGTGATGTGGTGTGATGTGATGTGGTGTGATGTGATGTGATGTGATGTGATGTGATGTGATGCGGTGTGATGTGGTGTGATGTGATGTGATGTGATGTGGTGTGATGTGATGTGGTGTGATGTGATGTGATGTGGTGTGATGTGATGTGATGTGATGTGATGTGATGTGGTGTGATGTGATGTGATGTGGTGTGATGTGATGTGATGTGATGTGGTGTGATGTGATGTGGTGTGATGTGATGTGATGTGATGTGATGTGATGTGATGCGGTGTGATGTGATGTGGTGTGATGTGATGTGATGTGATGTGATGTGATGTGATGTGGTGTGGTGTGATGTGGTGTGATGTGGTGTGATGTGATGTGATGTGGTGTGATGTGGTGTGATGTGATGTGATGTGGTGTGATGTGATGTGGTGTGATGTGATGTGATGTGGTGTGATGTGATGTGGTGTGATATGATGTGATGTGGTGTGATGTGGTGTGATGTGGTGTGATGTGATGTGATGTGATGTGATGTGGTGTGAGGTGATGTGATGTGATGTGGTGTGATGTGGTGTGATGTGATGTGATGTGATGTGGTGTGATGTGATGTGGTGTGATGTGATGTGATGTGGTGTGATGTGATGTGATGTGATGTGGTGTGATGTGATGTGATGTGATGTGATGTGGTGTGATGTGATGTGATGTGATGTGATGTGGTGTGATGTGATGTGATGTGGCGTGATGTGATGTGATGTGATGTGGTGTGATGTGATGTGATGTGATGTGATGTGGTGTGATGTGGTGTGGTGTGATGTGGTGTGATGTGATGTGGTGTGATGCGATGTGATGTGATGTGATGTGATGTGATGTGGTGTGATGTGATGTGATGTGATGTGGTGTGATGTGATGTGATGTGATGTGGTGTGATGTGGTGTGATGTGATGTGATGTGATGCGGTGTGATGTGATGTGATGTGATGTGATGTGATGTGATGTGGCGTGATGTGATGTGATGTGGTGTGATGTGGTGTGATGTGGTGTGATGTGATGTGATGTGATTTGATGTGGTGCGATGTGGTGTGATGTGATGTGATGTGATGCGGTGTGATGTGATGTGATGTGATCTGGTGTGATGTGATGTGATGTGGTATGATGTGATGGGATGCGATGTGATATGATGTGATGTGATGTGGTGTGATGTGATGTGATGTGATGTGGTGTGATGTGGTGTGATGTGATGTGATGTGATGTGATGTGGTGTGATGTGGTGTGGTGTGATGTGATGTGGTGTGATGTGATGTGGTGTGATGTGGTGTGATGTGGTGTGATGTGATGTGATGTGATGTGATGTGATGTGGTGTGTTGTGATGTGGTGTGATGTGATCTGATGTGATGTGATGTGGTGTGATGTGATGTGATGTGATGTGATGTGGTGTGATGTGATGTGATGTGATGTGATGTGGTGTGTTGTGATGTGATGTGATGTGGTGTGATGTGATGTGATGTGATGTGGTGTGATGTGGTGTGGTGTGATGTGGTGTGATGTGATGTGATGTGGTGTGATGTGGTGTGATGTGATGTGATGTGATGTGATGTGATGTGGTGTGTTGTGATGTGGTGTGATGTGATCTGATGTGATGTGATGTGGTGTGATGTGATGTGATGTGATGTGATGTGGTGTGTTGTGATGTGGTGTGATGTGATCTGATGTGATGTGATGTGATGTGATGTGGTGTGATGTGATGTGGTGTGATGTGGTGTGATGTGATGTGATGTGATGTGATGTGTTGTGATGTGGTGTGATGTGATGTGATGTGATGTGGTGTGATGTGATGTGATGTGGTGTGATGTGGTGTGATGTGATGTGGTGTGATGTGATGTGATGTGGTGTGATGTGATGTGATGTGATGTGATGTGATGCGGTGTGATGTGATGTGATGTGATGTGGTGTGATGTGATGTGGTGTGGTGTGATGTGATGTGATGTGATGTGATGTGATGTGGTGTGATGTGATGTGATGTGGTGTGATGTGGTGTGATGTGATGTGATGTGATGTGGTGTGATGTGATGTGGTGTGATGTGATGTGATGTGATGTGATGTGGTGTGATGTGATGCGGTGTGATGTGATGTGGTGTGATGTGATGTGATGTGATGTGATGTGATGTGGTGTGGTGTGATGTGGTGTGATGTGATGTGATGTGGTGTGATGTGATGCGGTGTGATGTGGTGTGATGTGATGTGATGTGATGTGGTGTGATGTGATGTGATGTGGTGTGATGTGATGTGGTGTGATATGATGTGATGTGGTGTGATGTGATGTGGTGTGATGTGGTGTGATGTGATGTGATGTGATGTGATGTGGTGTGAGGTGATGTGATGTGATATGGTGTGATGTGGTGTGATGTGATGTGGTGTGATGTGATGTGGTGTGATGTGATGTGATGTGATGTGATGTGATGTGATGTGGTGTGATGTGATGTGATGTGATGTGGTGTGATGTGATGTGATGTGATGTGGTGTGATGTGATGTGGTGTGATGTGGTGTGATGTGGTGTGATGTGATGCGGTGTGATGCGATGTGATGTGATGTGATGTGATGTGGTGTGATGTGGTGTGATGTGATGTGATGTGATGTGATGTGCTGTGATGTGATGTGATGTGATGTGGTGTGATGTGATGTGATGTGGTGTGATGTGATGTGATGTGATGTGGTGTGATGTGATGTGATGTGATGTGATGTGATGTGATGTGATGTGATGTGGTGTGATGTGATGTGGTGTGATGTGATGTGATGTGATGTGATGTGGTGTGATGTGATGTGGTGTGATGTGGTGTGATGTGATGTGATGTGATGTGGTGTGATGTGATGTGGTGTGATGTGATGTGATGTGATGTGATGTGTTGTGATGTGATGTGATGTGATGCGGTGTGATGTGATGTGATGTGATGTGGTGTGATGTGATGTGATGTGATGTGATGTGATGTGGTGTGATGTGATGTGATGTGATTTGATGTGATGTGATGTGATTTGATGTGATGTGATGTGATGTGATGTGATGTGGTGTGATGTGGTGTGATGTGGTGTGATGTGATGTGATGTGATGTGATGTGATGTGATGTGATGTGATGTGATGCGGTGTGATGTGATGGGGTGTGATGTGATGTGATGTCGTGTGATGTGATGTGATGTGGTGTGATGTGATGTGATGTGGTGTGATGTGATGTGATGTGATGTGGTGTGATGTGGTGTGATGTGATGTGATGTGGTGTGATGTGATGTGATGTGGTGTGATATGATGTGATGTGATGTGGTGTATGTGGTGTGATGTGATGTGATGTGATGTGATGCGGTGTGATGTGATGTGATGTGATGTGATGTGATGCGGTGTGATGTGATGTGATGTGATGTGATGTGATGTGATGTGATGTGATGCGGTGTGATGTGATGGGGTGTGATGTGATGTGATGGGGTGTGATGTGATGTGATGTGGTGTGATATGATGTGATGTGATGTGGTGTATGTGGTGTGATGTGATGTGGTGTGATGTGATGTGATGTGGTGTGATGTGGTGTGATGTGGCGTGATATGATGTGATGTGATGTGATGTGCTGTGGTGTGATGTGATGTGGCGTGATGTGGCGTGATGTGGCGTGATGTGATGTGATGTGATGTGGTGTGATGTGGCGTGATGTGATGTGGCGTGATGTGATGTGATGTGATGTGATGTGGTATGATGTGATCTAATGTGATGTGATGTGATGTGATGTGGTGTGTTGTGATGTGGTGTGATGTGATCTGATGTGATGTGATGTGATGTGATGTGATGTGATGTGATGTGATGTGGTGTGATGTGATGTGGTGTGATGTGGTGTGATGTGATGTGGTGTGATGTGGTGTGATGTGATGTGATGTGATGTGATGTGATGTGTTGTGATGTGATGTGGTGTGATGTGATGTGGTGTGATGTGATGTGATGTGATGTGGTGTGATGTGATGTGATGTGATGTGGTGTGATGTGATGTGGTGTGATGTGGTGTGATGTGGTGTGATGTGATGCGGTGTGATGTGATGTGATGTGATGTGGTGTGATGTGATGTGATGTGATGTGATGCGGTGTGATGTGATGTGATGTGATGTGATGTGATGTGATGTGATGTGGTGTGATGTGGTGTGATGTGATGTGATGCGGTGTGATGTGATGTGGTCTGATGTGATGTGATGTGATGTGGTGTGATGTGGTGTGGTCTGATGTGATGTGATATGATGTGATGTGATGTGATGTGATGCGATGTGATGTGATGTGATGTGATGTGATGCGATGTGATGTGATGTGGTGTGATGTGATGTGGTGTGATGTGATGTGATGTGATGTGATGTGGTGTGATGTGATGTGGTGTGATGTGATGTGATGTGATGTGATGTGATGTGGTGTGATGTGGTGTGGTGTGATGTGATGTGATGTGATGTGATGTGATGTGGTGTGATGTGCTGTGGTGTGATGTGCTGTGATGTGATGTGATGCGGTGTGATGTGATGTGATGTGGTGTGATGTGGTGTGATGTGGTGTGATGTGATGCGGTGTGATGTGATGTGATGTGGTGTGATGTGGTGTGATGTGATGTGATGTGATGCGGTGTGATGTGATGTGATGTGGTGTGATGTGATGTGATGTGATGTGGTGTGATGTGATGTGATGTGATGTGATGTGATGTGATGTGGTGTGATGTGATGTGATGTGATGTGATGTGATGTGATGTGGTGTGATGTGATGTGGTGTGATGTGATGTGATGTGATGTGGTGTGATGTGATGTGATGTGGTGTGATGTGATGTGATGTGATGTGATGTGATGTGATGTGATGTGGTGTGATGTGATGTGATGTGATGTGGTGTGATGTGATGTGATGTGGTGTGATGTGATGTGATGTGATGTGATGTGGTGTGATGTGATGTGGTGTGATGTGATGTGATGTGATGTGATGTGATGTGATGCGGTGTGATGTGATGTGATGTGATGCGGTGTGATGTGATGTGATGTGGTGTGATGTGGTGTGATGTGGTGTGATGTGATGTGGTGTGATGTGATGTGATGTGGTGTGATGTGATGTGATGTGATGTGGTGTGACGTGGTGTGGTGTGATGCGGTGTGATGTGATGTGATGTGGTGTGATGTGGTGTGATGTGGTGTGATGTGATGCGGTGTGATGTGATGTGATGTGGTGTGATGTGGTGTGATGTGGTGTGATGTGATGTGATGTGGTGTGATGTGATGTGATGTGGTGTGATGTGATGTGATGTGGTGTGATGTGATGTGATGTGATGTGGTGTGATGTGGTGTGATGTGATGTGATGTGGTGTGATGTGATGTGATGTGATGCGGTGTGATGTGATGTGATGTGATGTGGTGTGATGTGGTGTGATGTGATGTGATGTGATGTGATGTGGTGTGATGTGGTGTGATGTGATGTGATGTGATGCGGTGTGATGTGATGTGATGTGATGTGATGTGGTGTGATGTGATGTGATGTGATGTGGTGTGATATGATGTGATGTGATGTGGTGTATGTGGTGTGATGTGATGTGGTGTGATGTGATGTGATGTGGTGTGATGTGGTGGGATGTGGCGTGATATGATGTGATGTGATGTGATGTGCTGTGGTGTGATGTGATGTGGCGTGATGTGGCGTGATGTGGCGTGATGTGATGTGATGTGATGTGGTGTGATGTGGCGTGATGTGATGTGGCGTGATGTGATGTGATGTGATGTGGTATGATGTGATCTAATGTGATGTGATGTGATGTGATGTGGTGTGTTGTGATGTGGTGTGATGTGATCTGATGTGATGTGATGTGATGTGATGTGATGTGGTGTGTTGTGATGTGGTGTGATGTGATCTGATGTGATGTGATGTGATGTGGTGTGATGTGGCGTGATATGATGTGATGTGATGTGATGTGCTGTGGTGTGATGTGATGTGGCGTGATGTGGCGTGATGTGGCGTGATGTGATGTGATGTGATGTGGTGTGATGTGGCGTGATGTGATGTGGCGTGATGTGATGTGATGTGATGTGGTATGATGTGATCTAATGTGATGTGATGTGATGTGATGTGGTGTGTTGTGATGTGGTGTGATGTGATCTGATGTGATGTGATGTGATGTGATGTGGTGTGATGTGATGTGATGTGGTGTGATGTGATCTGATGTGATGTGATGTGATGTGATGTGATGTGGTGTGATGTGATGTGGTGTGATGTGGTGTGATGTGATGTGGTGTGATGTGATGTGATGTGATGTGATGTGATGTGTTGTGATGTGGTGTGATGTGGTGTGATGTGATGTGATGTGATGTGATGTGGTGTGATGTGATGTGATGTGATGTGATGTGATGTGATGTGATGCGGTGTGATGTGATGCGGTGTGATGTGATGTGATGTGATGTGATGTGGTGTGATGTGATGTGGTGTGATGTGATGTGATGTGATGTGATGTGATGTGATGTGATGTGATGTGGTGTGATGTGATGTGATGTGATGTGATGTGATGTGGTGTGATGTGATGCGGTGTGATGTGATGTGGTGTGATGTGATGTGATGTGATGTGATGTGATGTGGTGTGGTGTGATGTGGTGTGATGTGGTGTGATGTGATGTGATGTGGTGTGATGTGATGTGGTGTGATGTGATGTGATGTGATGTGGTGTGATGTGATGTGGTGTGATGTGATGTGATGTGGTGTGATGTGATGTGGTGTGATATGATGTGATGTGATGTGATGTGGTGTGATGTGATGTGGTGTGATGTGATGTGATGTGATGTGGTGTGATGTGATGTGGTGTGATGTGGTGTGATGTGATGCGGTGTGATGCGATGTGATGTGATGCGATGTGATGTGATGTGGTGTGATGTGATGTGGTGTGATGTGGTGTGATGTGATGTGGTGTGATGTGATGTGGTGTGATGTGATGTGATGTGGTGTGATGTGATGTGATGTGATGTGATGTGGTATGATGTGGTGTGATGTGATGTGATGTGATGTGGTGTGATGTGATGTGATGTGATGTGGTGTGATGTGATGTGATGTGATGTGATGTGATGTGGTGTGATGTGATGTGGTGTGATGTGATGTGATGTGATGTGGTGTGATGTGATGTGGTGTGATGTGGTGTGATGTGATGTGATGTGATGCGGTGTGATGTGGTGTGATGTGATGTGGTGTGATGTGGTGTGATGTGGTGTGATGTGATGTGATGTGATGTGGTGTGATGTGATGTGGTGTGATGTGGTGTGATGTGATGTGATGTGATGCGGTGTGATGTGATGTGGTGTGATGTGGTGTGATGTGATGTGATGTGATGCGGTGTGATGTGGTGTGATGTGATGTGGTGTGATGTGGTGTGATGTGGTGTGATGTGATGCGATGTGATGTGATGCAATGTGATGTGATGTGGTGTGATGTGGTGTGATGTGATGTGATGTGATGTGGTGTGATGTGATGTGCTGTGATGTGATGTGATGTGATGTGCTGTGATGTGATGTGGTGTGATGTGATGTGATGTGATGTGGTGTGATGTGATGCGGTGTGATGTGATGTGATGTGATGTGGTGTGATGTGATGTGGTGTGATGTGATGTGATGTGATGTGATGTGGTGTGGTGTGATGTGGTGTGATGTGATGTGGTGTGATGTGATGTGATGTGATGTGATGTGATGTGATGTGATGTGGTGTGATGTGATGTGATGCGGTGTGATGCGGTGTGATGTGATGTGATGTGATGTGGTGTGATGTGATGTGATGTGATGTGGTGTGATGTGGTGTGATGTGATGTGATGTGATTTGATGTGATGTGATGTGATGTGATTTGATGTGATGTGATGTGATGTGATGTGGTGTGATGTGGTGTGGTGTGATGTGATGTGATGTGATGTGATGCGGTGTGATGTGATGCGATGTGATGTGATGTGATGTGATGTGATGTGATGTGATGCGGTGTGATGTGATGTGATGTGATGTGATGTGATGTGATGCGGTGTGATGTGATGTGATGTGATGTGGTGTGATGTGATGTGATGTGATGTGATGCGGTGTGATGTGATGTGATGTGATGTGATCTGATGTGGTGTGATGTGGTGTGATGTGATGTGATGTGTTGCGGTGTGATGTGATGTGATGTGATGTGGTGTGATGTGATGTGATGTGGTGTGATGTGAAGTGATGTGATGTGATGTGGTGTGATGTGATGTGATGTGATGTGGTGTGATGTGATGTGATGTGATGCGGTGTGATGTGATGTGATGTGATGTGGTGTGATGTGATGTGATGTGATGTGATGTGGTGTGATGTGATGTGGTGTGATGTGATGTGATGTGATGTGATGTGGTGTGATGTGATGCGGTGTGATGTGATGTGGTGTGATGTGATGTGATGTGATGTGATGTGATGTGATGTGGTGTGGTGTGATGTGTTGTGATGTGATGTGACGTGGTGTGATGTGATGCGGTGTGATGTGGTGTGATGTGATGTGATGTGATGTGGTGTGATGTGATGTGATGTGATGTGGTGTGATATGATGTGATGTGATGTGGTGTGATGTGATGTGATGTGATGTGATGTGGTGTGATGTGGTGTGATGTGGCGTGATATGATGTGATGTGATGTGATGTGCTGTGGTGTGATGTGATGTGGCGTGATGTGGCGTGATGTGGCGTGATGGGATGTGATGTGATGTGGTGTGATGTGGCGTGATGTGATGTGGCGTGATGTGATGTGATGTGATGTGGTATGATGTGATGTGATGTGATGTGATGTTCTGTGGTGTGATGTGATGTGGCGTGATGTGGCGTGATGTGGTGTGATGTGATGTGATGTGGTGTGATGTGGCGTGATGTGGTGTGATGTGATGTGATGTGATGTGAGGTGATGTGATGTGGTGTGATGTGGCGTGATGTGATGTGGCGTGATGTGATGTGATGTGATGTGGTATGATGTGATGTGATGTGGTGTGTTGTGATGTGATGTAGTGTGATGTGGCGTGATGTTATGTGGCGTGATGTGATGTGATGTGATGTGATGTGGTATGATGTGATGTGATGTGGTGTGATGTGATGTGATGTGGTGTGATGTGGCGTGATGTGATATGGTGTGATGTGATGTGATGTGATGCGATGTGATGTGATGTGATGTGGTGTGATGTGATGTGATGTGATGTGATGTGGCGTGATGTGATGTGATGTGATGTGGCGTGATGTGATGTGGTGTGATGTGATGTGGTGTGATGTGATGTGATGTGATGTGATGTGGTGTGATGTGATGTGGTGTGATGTGATGTGATGTGATGTGGTGTGATGTGATGTGAAGTGATGTGATGTGGCGTGATGTGATGTGATGTGGTGTGATGTGGTGTGAAGTGGTGTGATGTGATGTGGTGTGATGTGATGTGGTGTGATGTGATGTGATGTGATGTGGTGTGATGTGATGTGATGTGATGTGATGTGGTGTGATGTGATATGATGTGATGTGGCGTGATGTGATGTGATGTGGTGTGATGTGATGTGGTGTGCTGTGATGTGATGTGGTCTGATGTGATGTGATGTGATGTGATGTGGCGTGATGTGATGTGATGTGATGTGATGTGGCATGATGTGATGTGATGTGATGTGATGTGGCGTGATGTGATGTGATGTGATGTGATGTGGTGTGATGTGGCGTGATGAGATGTGATGTGATGTGGTGTGATGTGATGTGATGTGGCGTGATGTGATGTGATGTGGCGTGATGTGATGTGATGTGATGTGGTGTGATGTGGTGTGATGTGGTGTGATGTGATGTGATGTGATGTGATGTGGTGTGATGTGATGTGATGTGATGTGATGTGATGTGATGTGGCGTGATGTGATGTGATGTGATGTGATGTGATGTGGTGTGATGTGATGTGATGTGGTGTGATGTGATGTGATGTGATGTGATGTGGCGTGATGTGGTGTGATGTGATGTGATGTGGTGTGATGTGATGTGATGTGGTGTGGTGTGATGTGATGTGATGTGATGTGATGTGATGTGATGTTATGTGATGTGATGTGATGTGATGTGATGTGGTGTGATGTGATGTGGTGTGATGTGATGTGATGTGATGTGATGTGGTGTGATGTGATGTGATGTGATGTGATGTGATGTGATGTGATGTGGTGTGATGTGATGTGGTGTGATGTGGTGTGATGTGATGTGATGTGATGTGATGTGATGTGGTGTGATGTGATGTGATGTGATGTGATGTGGTGTGATGTGATGTGATGTGATGCGGTGTGATTTGGTGTGATGTGATGTGATGTGGTGTGATGTGATGTGATGTCGTGTGATGTGGCGGGATGTTATGTGGCGTGATGTGATGTGATGTGATGTGGTATGATGTGATGTGATGTGGTGTGATGTGATGTGATGTGGTGTGATGTGGCGTGATGTGATATGGTGTGATGTGATGTGATGTGGCGTGATGTGATGTGATGTGATGTGGTGTGATGTGGTGTGATGTGGTGTGGTGTGATGTGGTGTGATGTGATGTGATGTGATGTGATGTGATGTGATGTGGTGTGATGTGATGTGATGTGGTGTGATGTGGTGTGATGTGGTGTGGTGATGTGATGTGGTGTGATGTGGTGTGATGTGATGTGATGTGATGTGAAATGATGTGATGTGATGTGATGTGATGTGACGTGATGTGATGTGATGTGATGTGATGTGGTGTGACGTGATGTGGTGTGACGTGATGTTGTGTGACATGATGTTGTGTGACGTGATGTGGTGTGATGTGATGTGGTGTGTTGTGATGTGTTGTGATGTGGTGTGTTGTGATGTGGTGTGATGTGATCTGATGTGATGTGATGTGATGTGGTGTGATGTGATGTGATGTGGTGTGATGTGATGTGATGTGATGTGGTGTGATGTGGTGTGATGTGATGTGATGTGATGTGGTGTGATGTGATGTGATGTGATGCGGTGTGATGTGATGTGGTGTGATGTGATGTGGTGTGATGTGATGTGATGTGATGTGATGTGATGTGGTGTGATGTGGTGTGATGTGATGTGATGTGATGCGGTGTGATGTGATGTGATGTGATGTGATGTGATGTGATGTGATGTGATGTGATGTGATGTGGTGTGATGTGATGTGATGTGGTGTGATGTGATGTGATGTGGTGTGATGTGGTGTGATGTGATGTGATGTGATGCGGTGTGATGTGATGTGATGTGATGTGGTGTGATGTGATGTGATGTGATGTGGTGTGATATGATGTGATGTGATGTGGTGTGATGTGGTGTGATGTGATGTGGTGTGATGTGATGTGATGTGGTGTGATGTGGTGTGATGTGATGTGGCGTGATATGATGTGATGTGCTGTGGTGTGATGTGATGTGGCGTGATGTGGCGTGATGTGGCGTGATGTGATGTGATGTGATGTGGTGTGATGTGGCGTGATGTGATGTGGCGTGATGTGATGTGATGTGATGTGGTATGATGTGATGTGATGTGATGTGATGTGCTGTGGTGTGATGTGATGTGGCGTGATGTGGCGTGATGTGGTGTGATGTGATGTGATGTGATGTGGTGTGATGTGGCGTGATGTGGTGTGATGTGATGTGATGTGATGTGATGTGATGTGATGTGATGTGGTGTGATGTGGCGTGATGTGATGTGGCGTGATGTGATGTGATGTGATGTGGTATGATGTGATGTGATGTGGTGTGATGTGATGTGATGTAGTGTGATGTGGCGTGATGTTATGTGGCGTGATGTGATGTGATGTGATGTGGTATGATGTGATGTGATGTGGTGTGATGTGATGTGATGTGGTGTGATGTGATGTGATGCGGTGTGATGTGATGTGATGTGATGTGGTGTGATGTGATGTGATGTGATGTGGTGTGATATGATGTGATGTGATGTGGTGTGATGTGGTGTGATGTGATGTGGTGTGATGTGATGTGATGTGGTGTGATGTGGTGTGATGTGATGTGGCGTGATATGATGTGATGTGATGTGATGTGCTGTGGTGTGATGTGATGTGGCGTGATGTGATGTGATGTGATGTGGTATGATGTGATGTAATGTGATGTGATATGATGTGCTGTGGTGTGATGTGATGTGGCGTGATGTGATGTGATGTGATGTGGTATGATGTGATGTGATGTGGTGTGATGTGATGTGATGTAGTGTGATGTGGCGTGATGTTATGTGGCGTGATGTGATGTGATGTGATGTGGTATGATGTGATGTGATGTGGTGTGATGTGATGTGATGTGGTGTGATGTGGAGTGATGTGATATGGTGTGATGTGATGTGATGTGATGTGATGCGATGTGATGTGATGTGATGTGGTGTGATGTGATGTGATGTGATGTGATGTGGCGTGATGTGATGTGATGTGATGTGGCGTGATGTGATGTGATGTGATGTGGTGTGATGTGATGTGATGTGATGTGATGTGGTGTGATGTGATGTGGTGTGATGTGATGTGATGTGATGTGGTGTGATGTGATGTGATGTGATGTGGCGTGATGTGATGTGATGTGATGTGATGTGATGTGGTGTGATGTGGCGTGATGAGATGTGATGTGATGTGGTGTGATGTGATGTGATGTGGCGTGATGTGATGTGATGTGATGTGGCGTGATGTGATGTGATGTGATGTGGTGTGATGTGATGTGGTGTGATGTGGTGTGATGTGATGTGGTGTGATGTGGTGTGATGTGGTGTGATGTGATGTGGTGTGATGTGATGTGGTGTGATGTGATGTGATGTGGTGTGATGTGATGTGGTGTGATGTGATGTGATGTGATGTGATGTGATGTGGTGTGATGTGATGTGGTGTGATGTGATGTGGTGTGATGTGGTGTGATGTGATGTGATGTGATGTGGTGTGATGTGGTGTGATGTGGTGTGATGTGATGTGGTGTGATGTGATGTGGTGTGATGTGATGTGATGTGGTGTGATGTGGTGTGATGTGATGTGATGTGGTGTGATGTGATGTGATGTGATGTGAAGGGGTGTGATGTGGTGTGATGTGGTGTGATGTGATGTGGTGTGCTGTGATGTGATGTGGTGTGATGTGATGTGATGTGATGTGATGTGACGTGATGTGATGTGATGTGGCGTGATGTGATGTGATGTGGCGTGATGTGATGTGATGTGATGTGATGTGATGTGATGTGGTGTGATGTGGCGTGATGAGATGTGATGTGATGTGGCGTGATGTGATGTGATGTGGCGTGATGTGATGTGATGTGATGTGGCGTGATGTGATGTGATGTGATGTGGTGTGATGTGGTGTGGTGTGATGTGATGTGATGTGATGTGATGTGATGTGGTGTGATGTGATGTGATGTGATGTGATGTGATGTGGCGTGATGTGATGTGATGTGGTGTGATGTGATGTGATGTGATGTGATGTGATGTGGTGTGATGTGATGTGATGTGGTGTGATGTGGTGTGGTGTGATGTGGTGTGATGTGATGTGATGTGATGTGATGTGGTGTGATGTGATGTGATGTGGTGTGATGTGATGTGATGTGATGTGGTGTGATGTGGTGTGGTGTGATGTGATGTTATGTGATGTGATGTGATGTGATGTGGTGTGATGTGATGTGGTGTGATGTGATGTGATGTGATGTGGTGTGATGTGATGTGATGTGATGTGATGTGGTGTGATGTGGTGTGATGTGATGTGATGCGGTGTGATGTGATGTGATGTGGTGTGATGTGATGTGATGTGATGTGGCGTGATGTGGTGTGATGTGGTGTGATGTGGTGTGATGTGATGTGATGTGATGTGATGTGATGTGGTGTGATGTGATGTGGTGTGATGTGATGTGATGTGATGTGATGTGGCGTGATGTGATGTGATGTGGTGTGATGTGGTGTGGTGTGATGTGATGTGATGTGATGTGGTGTGATGTGATGTGGTGTGATGTGGTGTGGTGATGTGATGTGGTGTGATGTGGTGTGATGTGATGTGATGTGATGTGAAATGATGTGATGTGATGTGATGTGATGTGATGTGACGTGATGTGGTGTGATGTGGTGTGATGTGGTGTGATGTGGTGTGGTGTGATGTGATGTGATGTGATGTGATGTGGCGTGATGTGATGTGATGTGGTGTGATGTGGTGTGATGTGGTGTGGTGTGATGTGATGTGATGTGATGTGGTGTGATGTGATGTGGTGTGATGTGGTGTGGTGATGTGATGTGGTGTGATGTGGTGTGATGTGATGTGATGTGATGTGAAATGATGTGATGTGATGTGATGTGATGTGATGTGATGTGATGTGATGTGGTGTGATGTGATGTGATGTGGTGTGATGTGGTGTGGTGATGTGATGTGGTGTGATGTGGTGTGATGTGATGTGATGTGATGTGAAATGATGTGATGTGATGTGATGTGATGTGATGTGACGTGATGTGATGTGATGTGATGTGATGTGGTGTGACGTGATGTGGTGTGACGTGATGTTGTGTGACGTGATGTTGTGTGACGTGATGTGGTGTGATGTGATGTGGTGTGTTGTGATGTGTTGTGATGTGGTGTGTTGTGATGTGGTGTGATGTGATCTGATGTGATGTGATGTGATGTGGTGTGATGTGATGTGATGTGGTGTGATGTGGCGTGATGTGATGTGGCGTGATGTGCTGTGATGTGATGTGATGTGATGTGGTGTGTTGTGATGTGGTGTGATGTGATCTGATGTGATGTGGTGTGTTGTGATGTGATGTGATGTGGTATGGTGTATGGTGTGATGTGATGTGGTGTGATGTGATCTGATGTGATGTGATGTGATGTGATGTGATGTGGTGTGTTGTGATGTGGTGTGATGTGATCTGATGTGATGTGATGTGATGTGATGTGGTGTGATGTGATGTGGTGTGATGTGATCTGATGTGATGTGATGTGATGTGATGTGGTGTGTTGTGATGTGGTGTGATGTGATGTGATGTGGTGTGATGTGGTGTGATGTGGTGTGTTGTGATGTGATGTGATCTGATGTGATGTGGTGTGATGTGATCTGATGTGATGTGATGTGATCTGATGTGATGTGATGTGGTGTGATGTGATGTGGTGTGATGTGATCTGATGTGATGTGGTGTGATGTGATCTGATGTGATGTGGTGTGATGTGATCTGATGTGATGTGGTGTGATATGATGTGATGTGATGTGATGTGAAGTGATGTGATCTGATGTGATGTGATGTGGTGTGATGTGATGTGGTGTGATGTGATCTGATGTGATGTGATGTGATGTGATGTGATGTGATGTGATGTGATCTGATGTGATGTGATGTGATGTGGTGTGTTGTGATGTGATGTGGTGTGATGTGATCTGATGTGATGTGGTGTGATGTGATCTGATGTGATGTGGTGTGATGTGATGTGATGTGATGTGATGTGGTGTGTTGTGATGTGATGTGGTGTGATGTGATCTGATGTGATGTGGTGTGATGTGATCTGATGTGATGTGATGTGATGTGATGTGGTGTGATGTGATGTGATGTGATGTGATGTGGTGTGATGTGATCTGATGTGATGTGGTGTGTTGTGATGTGATGTGATGTGATGTGGTGTGATGTGATGTGATGTGGTGTGTTGTGATGTGATGTGGTGTGATGTGATCTGATGTGATGTGGTGTGATGTGATCTGATGTGATGTGATGTGATGTGATGTGATGTGATGTGATGTGGTGTGATGTGATCTGATGTGATGTGGTGTGTTGTGATGTGATGTGATGTGATGTGGTGTGATGTGATGTGATGTGTTGTGATGTGATGTGATGTGATGTGGTGTGATGTGATCTGATGTGATGTGGTGTGTTGTGATGTGATGTGATGTGATGTGGTGTGATGTGATGTGATGTGTTGTGATGTGATGTGATGTGATGTGGTGTGATGTGATCTGATGTGATGTGGTGTGTTGTGATGTGATGTGATGTGATGTGATGTGATGTGATGTGGTGTGTTGTGATGTGGTGTGTTGTGATGTGGTGTGATGTGATCTGATGTGATGTGGTGTGATGTGATGTGGTGTGATGTGATCTGATGTGATGTGGTGTGATGTGATGTGGTGTGATGTGGTGTGATGTGATGTTGTGTGATATGATCTGATGTGATGTGATGTGATGTGATCTGATGTGATGTGATGTGATGTGATATGATGTGATGTGATGTGATGTGATGTGATCTGATGTGATGTGATGTGATGTGGTGTGGTGTGATGTGATGTGATGTGATCTTATGTGATGTGATGTGATGTGATGTGATGTGATGTGATGTGATGTGGTGTGTTGTGATGTGATGTGGTATGGTGTATTGTGGTGTGGTGCGATGTGGTGTGATGTGACGTGAAACAGGACAAATTCCTTTTAAATGCATTTTTCGTCATCTACTGCAGCCTGTGGTGTATAGTAGTGGCAGATGGAGTTTAATTTGGATAAATGCGAGGTACTGCATTTTCGAAAATCAAATCAGAACTTATTCACTTAATGGTAAATTCCTGAGGGTTGAAGCTGAACAAAGAGACATTGGAGTGCAGGTTCATAACTCCTTGAAAGTGGAATCGCAGATAGATCTGATAGTGAAGAAGGTGTTTGGTATGCTTTCTTTTATTGGTCAGAATATTGAGTACAGGAGTTGGGAGGTCATGTTGCGGCTGTACAGGACATTGGTTAGGCCACTGTTGGAATATTGTCTGCAATTCTGGTCTCGCTCTCAATAAGATGTTGTGAAACTTGAAAGGGTTCAGAAAAGATTTACAAGGATGTTGCCAGGATTGTAGGATTTGAGTTATAGGGAGAGGCTGAACAGGCTGTGTCTGTTTTCCCTGCAGCGTTGTTGGCTGAGGGATGACCTTATAGAGGATTACAAAATTATGAGGGGCATGGATAGGATAAATAGACAAAGTCTTTTCCCCTGGGGTGGGGGAGTCCAGAACTAGAGGGCATAGGTTTAGGGTGAGAGGGGAAAGATAGAAAAGGGACCCAAGGTGCAACATTTTCATATAGAGAGTGGTGCGTGTATAGAATGAGCTGCCAGAGGAAGTGGTGGAGGCTGGTACAATTAGAGCATTTCAAAGGTATCTGGACGGGTATTTGGAAAGGAAGGGTTTAGAGGGTAATGGGCTATGTGGCGGCAAGTGGGACTAGATTAGGTTAGTCTATCTGGTTAGCATGGACGAGTTGGACCAAAGGGTCTGTTTCTGTGCTGTACATATGGCTCTAAGAGCTTGTCTGAAATGCCGGGACCCAGCATTTGGAACAACTTGGTGCAGTTTTTCTGGCGAGCCGGATTCAGCAGAATACACGATATACAAGTAGGAACAACAAAGTGCAAATCTAATCCAGAATGCATTATAAACTAAAGCAATTTAGCAAGAAAAGCCAAAGAAGGGAGATGTATTTCCACTTTGTGGGGAGGGTGGAATGCATTTCTACAAATTCCCTGTCGTTAATTTGTTTTTTTTTGTTTGTTAATGAAAGGCGGAAGGTAGGCATTTCCTTGCAGAGTTCCTTTAGAATCAGAGGATGGAGAGTGTAACAATGAAATGGGGGCAGAGGTGCCAATCCAACTGCTTCGAATGTGGCACCAGTGTATTTTGTTGGATTTCTCATCAGGAAGCTTTCTGACGGGGGTTGTGGGGGGTGGGGGAGGAGGGGAAGTTTAATTTCTGTTGTTGTTGTTGAAAGTAGCGCCCTGTGAGATTGGCTGCATTTTGTTTCCCAACTAATTAAGACAGCACCCCAGAATTTGTCACCATTCGGCCCTCGTAATTTGCTGCTAGCACTCCTCTTGAGAGCAGCTCAGTCAGAAGGGCCGAAGGATCCTTATATCCCAGGGCCCCAGGCTGAAGTCTGTCTGGAGACAACCAGCATCCTAGGGGAATCCAGTCAAGACTGGTACCTCTATTGCCAGAAGTATCTTCTTTTGGATGAGATTTTAAACCAAGATTGTTATTATTCTCAAAGTAAACTTTATTCCGAACATTTGTAAAAGTACTTTCGTGCTTTGGTGGTTGTAAAAGATTCTGGCTGTGGAGGGAGTGCAGTGAAGGTTTACCCCTGGGATCAAACAAAAATAGAAATTGCTGGAGAAACTCAGCAAGTCCGGCAGCATTCCTGGTGAGAGAAACAGAGTTAGCGTTTCACTGATCCTTCTTTAGAACAGTCCTGCGATGGCAGGACTGACATATGAAGAGAGATTGGATTGGCTAGGGCTATATTCACTGGACAAAAGTGAGCACTGCGGATGCTGGAGATCAGAGTCAAAGAGTGTGGTGCTGGAAAATCACAGCAGGTCAGGCAGCATCTGAGGAGCAGGAGACTCAAAGATTAAGGCAAAAGCCCTTCATCAGGAATCTGTTTCTGAAATCATTCCTGATGAAGGGCTTTTGCCCGAAACGTCAAGTCTGCTGCTTCTCAGATGCTGCCTGACCTGCTGTGCTTTTCCAGCGTCATACTCTCAACTATATTCACTCAGTTCAGAAGAATGGGAGTGGGGGGTATCTCATTGAAACCTATAAATTTCTAACAGTACGAGGCTTGGTAAATGTAGGAAGGATGTTCCTGAAATCAATATGTCCAGAACCAGGGCGTCATAGACTAAGAGTGTGGGATGTAGGCCGTTGAGGACTGAGATAGAGAGAAATCTCTTCACCCAGACAGTGGGGAGCCTGTGGAATTCTCCACCACAAAAACTGGTTGAGGGCAAAACATTGAATATTTTCAGGGGAAGAAGGTGCCAGAAGGTGCAATTCTGGTCTCTCTCCTATCGGAAGGATGTAGTGAAACTTGAAAGGGTTCAGAAAAGTTTTGCAAAGTTGTTGCTAGGGTTGGAGGATTTGAGCTTTAGGGAGAGGCTGAATAGGCTGGGGCTGTTTTCCCTGGAGTGTCGGAGGCTGAGGGCTGACCTTATAGAGATTTATAAAATCATGAGGGGCATGGATAGAGTTGATAGACAAGGTCTTTTTCCTGAGGTGGGGGAGTCCAGAACTAGAGGGCATAGGTTTAAAGTGAGGAGGAGGGAAAGACATAAAAGGGACCTAAGGGGCAACTTTTTCACACAGAGGGAGGTGCGTGTATGGAATGATATGCCAGAGGAAGTGGTGGAGACTGGTACAATTACAATGTTTAAAAGTTATCTGGATGGGTATATGAACAGGGAGGGTTTGGAGGGATATGGACCAAGTGCTGGCAAAAGGGACTAGATTAGGTTAGGACATCTGGTCGGCATGGATGAGTTGGACCGAAGGGTCTGTTTCCGTGCTGTACATCTCTATGACTATGTTGTTTTTAGGGCTAAGGGAATCAAAGGGTATGGGGAGAGGCAGGAACAGGCTGTTATAGAGTCATAGTCATACAGCAGGGAAACAGACTCCTCGGTCCAACCAGTCCATACTGAACATCATCCCAAACTAAACTAGTCCCATCTGCCTGCTCCTGGCCCATATCCCTCCAAACCTTTCCTAATCATGTATCCACCCAAATGTCTTCTAAACATTAGAATTGTTTAGGAATCCTCAGGAAGTTCATTCCACATGCAAATCACCTTCTGTGTAAAACATTTACCTCTTATGTCTTTTCAAAGTCTCTCTCATCTCACCTTAAAAATGTGCACCCGTCTTGAAATTCCCCATCTTAGGGAAAAGACAACTAACATCAACCCGATCTATATCTCTCATGATTTTGTAAACCTCTACAAAGTCACCTTTCAATCTCCTATGCTCCCAGCCTATCCAGCCTTTATTTATAACTCCAACCTTCCATACCCAGCAACATCCTGGTAAATCTCTTCAGAACCCTGTCTACCTTAATAATATTCTTACTGTAAATGGGTGACCAGAACAGGGCACAGTATTCCAGAAGAGGCCTCACCAATGTCCTGTACAACCTCACAATAACGTCCCAACTCCGATACTCAAAGGACTTGAGCAATGAAGGTAAGCATGACAATTGCCTTTTTATATTGACCCTGTCTATATGTAACGCAAACGTCAGTGAATTATGCATCTGTATCCTTAGGTCCTTCTGTTCTACAACTCTACCTAAGGCCCTATTTTAATTGTATAAGCCCCACTCTTGTTTGTTGTACCAAAATGCAATTTATCCAGATTGAACTACATCTGAGGATTGGTGGGGCTGAATGGCCTGTTTCCACTCTGTAGGAAATCTAATCTAACCTCATTACGGCATTAATCTGACACCAAAAAAATCTAAGAATGTTGAATGTTTCAATCAGCTCACCTCTCATTCTTCTGTATTCCAATGATTTCAGGCTCAGCCTCTCCTCATATGCCAGTCCTTCCATACCAGGTATCCAGCCTTCTCTAGACTGCCTTTAATCCTTAAATAAGGGCCCCAGAACCATTCACAGTTTTCCAGGTGTAGTTTGACTAATGCCTTGTATAGTTTTAGCAAAACCTCCCTACTCCATTCCCTTTGAAATAAAAGCCAAAATCACATTTGCCTTCCCTGGTACCCGCTGAACTTGGATGTTAGCTTTTTGTAATGAATGGGCAAGGACTCCTGGATCCCTTTGTCCTGTAGCTTTCTGCATTTGATGTTAAACAATCATCTCTTTAGAGCCTCAGACCCTCCTCCAGTACATCTATCACCTTATTATAAATCTTGAAAACAAAATATTTCAGCCAAGTGCAGCGTTGCCAAAGAAGAGGAGTGTCATTTAACCCATTCCAGTAAGATTGGGGTTGATCAGTGATTTAACCCCTTTAGAATATAGAACATAGAACAGTACAGCACAGAACAGGCCCTTCAGCCCACGATGTTGTGCCGACCACTGATCCTCATGTAAGGTAAACCTAATGTACGAACCCTCAAATTTCTGTGACCATATGCATGTCCAGCAGCCTTTACACTTGCTTCTTTCAAATGTTACCCATCCAAAATTATCCTTGAACTAAGTGGCTTGCTGATCTCATTCAGAGTCAGCCACTTTGCTGTAGGGCAGGCAATGGCCTGGTGGTCTTATCACTGGCCTGGATGGATCCGAACCCAGAGAGACCCAGGTTCAAATCCAGGTAGGTGGTGGAATATGAATGTAACAAAAATAAAATCTGGAATTAAGAGTCTGAGGATGACCGCGAATCTATTATCGGAAAACCCATCTGGTTCACTAATGTCCTTTAGGGACAGAAACTGCCATCCTTACCTGGTCTGGCCTCCATGTGACTCCAGACCCACAGCAATGTGGTTGATTCTCAACTGCTCTCTGGGCAATTAGAGATGGGCAATAAATGGACCAATCCCATGAATGAATCTTAAGGGAGGCTGGACCACATAAGAATGGAAGATTTCCTTCCCTAAAAGATGTATGTGAGATAAGCTTCCAATTTTTACTAATGAGATTCAAATGCCCAAAGCTGAGGGGATGAAATTTGGACTCACATTCCCAGAGTGATAAATCAGGCCTCTGATTTGCTAGCACAGTGACAGTACCAATACACTACCGTCTCACTCACACATAGATCGCTACCCCATGTCTGTTAACACCCTTTGGCTAATAAGAGAAAATTATTAACAAGAGCAGAAATTCCTGGAAAATCTCTGCAGGTCTGGCAGCATCTGTGGAGAGAAATCAGATTTAAATGTTTCAGGTCGAGTGACCCTTTGTTCTGAATAGTTTTTTCTGAGGAAGGGTCATGGACTCATAAATGTTAACTCAGAAAGTATTGAATTGCACTGCTCTCTCACTGACTGGAGTGTTGGTCTCGATTTTCCTTTCACTCTAGTCCCTATGAGATGGACAACATTGGCCAAGTCACATGAGTATTTCCCAAGTGTGATGGTGGTATCCTTGTCGATGAGTTGGCATGTCTTGCAGCGGTTGTGGTCGATGTTGTCCTGAAGGCTGGGTAGTTTGAAGTAATCCCCAGAAATGGAAACAGAGTCGTTAAGGAAGGGAAGGGAAGGGAAGGGAGGAGTCAGAGTTGGACCAGGTCACAATGTGGTTGCCTCTACATTGGGAAATGGAGCTTAGACTGGGTGACTGCTTTGCAGTACAACTACGTTCTGCCCTCAAAAATAACACTGAGCTTCAAGTTGCCTGCCACTTTAACACCCCACCCTGTTCCCTGGCCAACATCTCTGTCTCAGGCTTGCTGCAGTGCTCCAGCAAAGCTCAGCACAGGCTGGAAGAACAGCATCTCATTTTCTGCTTCTGGACTCAATATCAAATTCAATAATTTTAGGGTCTGAGCACCTTCTCCCATGACCTTTACCCACTCCACACAGACCAGGACTTGTCATCATGTGGACTGCTACCACAAACAACCCCACTGTCAGCCACTAATAGCCCCATTAGCAGCTGTCTATTCTCCCAGGCTGACCTTTCCCCATTCCTTGGTCTGCTCAACTGTTCTTCTGTCTCTCTGGGCTCCATCTCCATCTATCGCTTATTCCTTTGCCCTCCCCCACCCCATCTTCACCACATCCACCAACCTTTTCTCAGTTATCATGAGTTCTGAAGAAGGGTCACTAGACCTGAACTGTTAACTCTGCTTTCTCTCCCCAGATGCTGCCAGACCTGCTCAGTCTTCCCAGCAATTTCAGGTTTTGTTTCTGATTTCCAGCATCTGCGGTTGTTTGGTTTCCAGATCGCAATCATATCTGGAGCCTGCACGTATTATGATGAAAAATTTCTGTGTATATATTCATCTAATTTTGAGAGTTTCGACTTTTAAAATAGTGGCATTTGGGGTGGGTTCCCTTTCTGAATTGTTTGAACAAATAACTAGGTCAGATAGTCATTCTGGAACAGTAAACTCATCAAGAATGTCAGAGAGCAGGGACTTCATGAAATGTTGGTGGAACATTGCTTTACTGCTGTGGTTTATTGCAGGTGGGTATACAGTGAGAGCTGTTGGTTTGAGTTTGGTTGAGAATAATCATGGAATCATGCTAGCTTTGAAGCCCGAGCAATTAAAAGTTTTTGGGCAGGCTGGGGAAACCTGACAGGGGTCAGAAAGAAGACAAATTTAATAGAATGTGTTGGCACAGGCTTGGAGGGCCAAAGGACCTGTTCCTGTGCTGTATTGCTCTTTGTTCTTTAAATATAGTTTCTCTTCTAGAAGAGAGGTATAGACTAGTTTAGGAAAAGCACAGTTACCTCAGTAGAAAAGTTTAGTTTGTGCACCTTCCAGACCAGAAGTGTTTGGTTAGAAGTTTGTAGGTTATAAGAAGCTGAGAGAATCTAAGCTCTCAATTGTGAGAGTATTCAGGTAAGAAGACTTACTTAAGAATTGGGAGCAGGGGTAGGCCATCTGGCCCCTCGAGCCTGCTCCACCATTCAGGTAAGATCATGGCTAATCTTTTCATGGCCTCAGCTCCACTTACTTGCCCTCTCACTGTAACCCTTAATTCCTTTATTGTTAAAAAAAATTATCTTAGTTTTAAAAATATTTACTGAAGCAGCATCAACTACTTCCCTGGGCAGGGAATTCTAGAGATTTACAACCCTCTGGGTTAAGAGGTTGCTTCTCAATTCAGTCCAAAATCTGCTTCCTCTCATTCTGAGGCCACACCCCCTTGTCCTAGTTTCACTTACCAGTAGAAACATCCTCTCGACTTCTATCTTATCTATTCCCTTTGTAGTTTTATATGTTTCTATAAGATCCCCCCTCATATTCAAATGAATATAATCCCAGTCTACTCAGTCTCTCCTCATAAGCCAACTCCCTCAACTTCGGAATCAACCTGGTAAGACTTCATAGTTCAGGGAAAGAACTAGGGGGAGACAATTACATTGAGGGATAATTTTGCCAGAGCTGTATCACTGTAAAGTAATAGTGTTAGGGATTACATGAGACTGGAGAAAGTGAGGTCTGCAGATGCTGGAGATCAAAGTTGAAACTTTATTGCTGGAACAGCACAGCAGGTCAGGCAGCATCCAGGGAACAGGAGATTCGACGTGCCCGAAACGTCGAATTACATGAGACTGGGTTTTACTGTGCATTTTAACATCTTTCAAACTTCATTTTACACAGAGATGGCTTTTATTCTCTTGTTCAAACAACCTCCACAGCTGCATATGACAAAGTTTCAGTGAGTGACCACCCCATTAACTAAAATGAAGAAAAATATCAGTCAAGCCAGATTTAGTTCTGGGATCTGACATATCCAGTCGGGCCATCAGTTAGGATCATCGCAACATCCAGGTCAATTAGCTCAGCATTTGGAATCTTAAAGGACTTGTCAGGGTAGATGTGGAGAAAATGTTTCCCCGGGTGGGAGAATCAGGG
Source organism: Chiloscyllium plagiosum (assembly GCF_037043375.1). Classification (NCBI taxonomy): domain Eukaryota; kingdom Metazoa; phylum Chordata; class Chondrichthyes; order Orectolobiformes; family Hemiscylliidae; genus Chiloscyllium; species Chiloscyllium plagiosum. The sequence goes on along the minus strand of NW_028270145.1, from coordinate 108,122,210 downwards.
AGAATCAGAGGGAATCAACTCAGAATGAGGGGCCACACATTTAAGACCCAGAGTTGAGGAGGAATTTCTTTTCTGAGGATTAGTGAGTCTGTAGAATTCTTACTGCATTGGCTGTCGAGGCTGAATCATCCAGTATATTCAAGGCTGAGATAGAGAGATTTTTAATCAGTAAGGGAATCAAGGAGAAAAACAGGAAAGCGGAGCTGGGTGTTATCAGATCAGCTATGATTTCATTGAATGGCTGAATAAACTTGATGGGCTGAATGGCTAATTTCTACTCCTACGTCTTCTGGCTGTTCAGAGATGGGGTGAGATGCTGTTGTTGGTATCGGAAAGGGACGAGTATTTGAGACCTCATAGAGTCATGGAGATTGGCAGCACAAACACAGGCACTGTGGTCCATCACATCAGCACCACTCAGAAACAAACCACCCAACAATTCCAATTCTGGTGCTAATTCTCTGCTGTTACATGCTGGTTGTTGTTTTAGAGAAGGAGAGCAGTGGTTCAGGATGAGGAATGTGCTGAAACAGGGCATCATGAAGCCCAAGGATGTAGCCATGTTTTCAGAAGGTGTAACCAATGTCATTGCAGACTTGATCAAAAGGATAAAGTACATGAAGGCTCAGGAAGGTACCTCGGAGACTATAACCGATGTCAACAACTTGTTCTACAAGTTCGCAATGGAAATTAAGACTCTATTGCTTTGGCCTTTGGAAAGCCCTTCATTCCTGAAGAAGGGCTCATGCCCGAAACGTCGATTCTCCTGCTCCTTGGATGCTGCCTGACCTGCTGCGCTTTTCCAGCAACACATTTTCAGCTTTGGAAAGTGTTGCCCAGTTAGTCTAGAACGAGAACAAAAACATGCTGGAGAAACTCAGCAGGTCTGGCTACATCTGTTTAGAGGGAGGAACGGAGTTAATGTTTCACATCTGATATGGTTCTGCTTCAGAACAGAAACGTAGAGATGAAGAGCAGGAGTATCAGCCCCTCAATCCTGGTTTGCCATTCAGTATGATCATGTCCGATCCTCTGTCTCAATACTGTATTCCTCCTTTCTCCTCATATCCATCGATGACTTTATAATATAAAAAAGTATCTATCTGCTTCTTGAATATATTCAGTGACTTGGTCTCCACACCCTTTTGTGGTCAACAATTCCACAGGTTCAGTACCTTCTGGGTGAAGAACAGTTCTACTGCATATTCTGAGACTATGTCCCCTGGTTCTAACCAGGGGAAATATCCTTCCTAACTTAGTATGTCCAGCCCTGTTAGAATTTTACACATTTCATTCAGATCCTCTCTCATCCTCTTAAACTCTAATGAATATGGGACCAGTTGAACCAATCTCTCCTCATGGGTCAGTCCTGCTATCCCTGGTATCGTTCTAGAGAACCTCCACTGCACCCCCTCTCTACAGTAAGTGTAACCTTTATTAGGAAAAAATTTAAAGTCACATAACACCAGGTTATAGTCCAACAGGTTTCATTGGAAGCACTAGCTTTCTTCTTGAGGAAGCTACCTGATGACGGATCGGTGTTCCGAAAGTTAGTGCTTCCAAATAAACCTGCTGGACTATAACCTGGTGTTGTGTGATTTTTAAGTTTGTCCACCCCAGTCCAACACCAGCTCGTCCACGTTATCTTTATTAGGAAGGGAAACCAAATCAGCACACCATACTCCAGGTGTGAGCTCACCAAGGCTGTTTATAATTGCATTACGATGTCCCGATTTCTGAACTCAAATCCTCTCACAACGAGGGTCAATATGTCATTTGTCTTCCTTATTGCTCGCTGTTCCTGCCTGTTTGCTTTCATTGACTGGTGTATAAAGAACGTGGTAGCTCAGTGGTTAGTACTGTAGCCTCACAGCGCCAGAGACCCGGGTTTGATTCCAGCCTTGTGTGACTTGCCTGTGCGGAGTTTGCATGTTCTCCCTGTGTCTGTGTGGGTTTCCTCTGGATGCTCTGGTTTCCTCCCAAAATCCAAAGATGTGCAGGTCAGGTGAATTGGCCATGCTAAATTGGACAGTGTTCAGGGATGTGTCGGTTAGGTGCATTAGTCTGAGGTAAATGTAGTGGAATGTGGTCTGGGTGGCTTACCTTTTGAATGGTTGGTGTGGACTTGTTGGGCCAAAGTGCCTGTTTTCACACTGTAGGGAATCTCTGATTCTCACACTCAGATGCCTTTGTGCATTCAAACTTCCCAGAACACCTCCATTTAAATAACATTGCCTTCTAAATGAATTGAATTGAATTTATTGTCACGTGTACCGAGGCACAGTGTCTTGCACATCGAAGTGTATAACTCCACATCTAGCCACATTGTACATGTGTTTGAACATTTATTCAACTGGTCTAACTCACCTTGTAGCCTCCTTGCATCCCATTTACAGCTTACAATATTGTGTTGGAAATATTGAGTTTGGTTCTCTCATCCAAGTCATTGATATAAATATCTGAATGGCTGGGTCCCAAGCACCAACCTTTATGGTATTCCACCAGTTACTGCCTGCCAGTGGGAAAAAGAACCATTTATTCCCACTCTCTATTTCCTGTCAATCAAATTATTCTCAGTCCATATCAGTATATTACCCCCCATCTTATGTATTTTAACTTATCAAAAGCTTTCTAAATATCTAAATATGCCATATCCACTATTTCTCCCTTATTTGCTATACCAGTTACATCCTCAAATATCTCCAGTAGATTTATTAAGCATGATTTCTTTTTCATGAGCCTAAGCTGGCTTTGTCCAATCCCATTAGAACTTTCCAAATATTTTGCTATCACATCTTTTTGATAGATTCCCCATGAATGATGTTAGGTTAACTGGTCTGATGTTGTTTCCTTCACATCTTAGATAGCGAGATTGCACTTGCCACCCTCCAACCTGTAGGAATTGCTCCAGAGTCTATCATATTTGGACAATGACTACCCAATGTATCAAATAATTCCAAGTCTACTTTCTTTAATACTTTGGGATGTAGATTTTCTAATATATATATATCCACACTGACTGTGGCACCAGCCAGCACAGAATCAGTCCTCTATACTGAGAAGACTCTAAATCACCTGGTTATATTTTTTGGGATGTAGATTATTAGTTCCTGTGGATTTATCAGCGTTTAATTGCCCCATCTCCATTTTCATACTAACATTGATTTCCTTCAATTCAACCCCTTTTAGTTCACTAACATTTCTTAGAGGTTATCTGTGTCCTCTTTTGTGATGACAGGACCAAGATGTATGTTCAATTATTCACCATTTCTTTGTTCCCCATTGTACTTTCACTGGCTTCTGGCTGTAAGGGACCTACCTTTGTATTTAGTAATCATTTTCTCTTCACATATTTATGGAAGCTTTTATGATTAGTTTCTATATCCCTTATAATTTTACTAACATACTCTGCTTGATCAGACTTTTTGCTAAATACCAAAATGACCCAATCCTCAAGTTTGTTGCTTTTTCTGGAAAATTTTGTATGACTCCTCCTTGGATCTAATGCTATCCTTAATTTATTTTGTAAGAAATGCTTGAACAACCTTCTCTCATTTATTTTTGTGCCAGTTCAGATTAATATTTTTGATATAACTCATGCACATATCTCTGAAATCTGAGCCATTGTCATTTAGTAAGTTTCCCTATTCCTTCCTTGCCAATTCATACCTGATCGTTCTCTTTATTTAGGTGCAGGACCCTAGTTTGAGATTCAACAGCTTCCCTAGAATTCTATCATATTATGGTCATTGTGTTCCCTAAGGGACAAGATTGTTAATTAATCCTGTCTTCTTGTATAATACCTTGTCTAGCTGCCCTGTTCTCTGCTTCATTCCTCAGCAGATGAGTCTAAAGCAAAACAACATGTACACACTTCAGGAAATTTTCTTCGACTATTATTGCTAGTTTGTTTTTTTCCAATCTACATGTAGAGTCACCCATGATTACAGTTGTCCCCTTTTGCATTCTCAGATTTCTCATTTAATGCCTTCCCTTATGTCTCCACTACTATTTGGGAACCAAAGGCAACCCCCCAACAACATTTTCTGTGCCTTGGCATGTTTCATCCCCACCTACAGAGATTCCATTTAATGATTTTCCAAGCCAATATCTTTCCTCTCAATTGCATTGTTTAATCCTTTACTAACATTGATACCCCCACCTCCTCTTCTCTTTTTATCTGTCTTTCCGAAAAGTTCAGTTCCCATCCTTGGTCACCCTGCAGCCATGTCTCTGCAATCACTGTTATATCGTAACCATTTCTACCTGTATACATCACTAATTAATCTACTTTATTGCGAATGCACCACACATTAAGTCACAGATCCTTTACACTTGTCTTTATCACCTTGTTAGTGATTTTAGCTTTATTCTACACTATGGCACCATTTATTTCTTGCTCCTGTTTTCTCTGGCTTCTGCCTGTTGTTTCTCTCCTTGTTTCTGTCTTCCTGCTCAGGTTCCCATCCTCCCATCATTCTAGTTTAACCCATCCCAAATAGCATTAGGAAACAGGTAAGAATTAAACTGATTATAGTTTCTGGATTAGATTGTGGTGAAGATTGTCAATGAGAGACAGAGAAAATACCTGCAACCATACTTTTATTCACATGTAGCAAGTGAATTCATTCTAGGTTACGGTGCAAGAGCTGGCCATTTAGTTCATTGTGACTGTGCTAACTACTTGACAGAGCTGTCAATTATTCCCACACCTTAGGGTCAATTCGAATTCCAGTAGCTAATTCTGGACTGACCCTAACTTTTTCTTAAAAGCTTTTGGCATAGTCAAATCAAGGCCACACTTACCCAGGAGTCAAAATTGAGATCTCATAGGATCCAATTAACGAAACAAGACAATATTCTATCTTGACCTTCTAGTAATAGCTGAGGTGTAGACTTTAAGGTGGAGGCTGAGTGAATATCCAGGAATTACCTCGCATTGTAGGTCAACCTTCGACAAGTGGACTGCAGTGGTGCAAGAAGGCAGCTCACCACCACCTTCTCAAGGGTAATAATTGCTGGTCCAGCCAGCGATGCCCACAGCCCACAAAATAAAGAAATAAATTAAAACATCTACAACAGATACTCCAGTCCAGGAATCTATGGAGTGGCTCTATACAGAAGCAATTGGAATGAGTCCTGCCGGTCCTGGGATGAGCTTTTCCGATTCAGTAAGCAGCTCCAGGGCGTCCAAAGGAACAGGGCGGTAAAGCATGGAACGACTCAGTGTCATCACGAGTGCTTACTGAATCGGAAGAGCCCATCCCAGGACTGGCAGAACTCATTCCAAGGTTGGGGGATGAAAGGCCGCAGTCACTTGGGAATAGCGCCTGCATGCATTGTGGCCTTGAAGGTTCCTTTGGGTACGAAGGTCAATAAGAGTTTAGAAGGTTGAGGGGAGATTTAATAGAAACTTACAAAATAATGCATGGCTTAGAAAGGGTGGACGCTGGGAAGTTGTTTCCGTCAGGCAGGGATACTAGGACCCAGGGGCACTGCCTTAGAAGTAGAGGAGGCCAATTTAGAACAAAAATGAGGAGACATTTCTTCAGCCAGAGCATGGTAGGCCTGTGGAATTCACTGCATTGACTGCATTGGCGCCACCTCGTGCTCCCGCGAGGAGGTTGAGCAATTCATCAACTTCACCAACACATTCCACCCTGACCTTAAATTTACCTGGACCATCTCTGACACCTCCCTCCCCTTCCTGGACCTCTCCATCTCCATCAGTGACGACCGACTTGACACTGACATCTTCTACAAACCCACCGACTCCCACAGCTACCTGGATTACACCTCTTCCCACCCTACCTCTTGCAAAAATACCATCCCGTATTCCCAATTCCTCCGCCTCCGCCGTATCTGCTCCCAGGAGGAGCGGTTCCACCATAGAACACACCAGATGGCCTCCTTCTTTAGAGACCGCAATTTCCCTTCCCACGTGGTTAAAGATGCCCTCCAACGCATCTCATCCACATCCCGCACCTCCGCCCTCAGACCCAACCCCTCCAACCACAACAAGGACAGAACGCCCCTGGTACTCACCTTCCACCCTACCAACCTTCGCATAAACCAAATCATCCGCCGACATTTCCGCCACCTCCAAACAGACCCCACCACCAGGGATATATTTCCCTCCCCACCCCTCTCCGCCTTCCGCAAAGACCGTTCCCTCCGTGACTACCTGGTCAGGTCCACGCCCCCCTACGACCCACCCTCCCATCCTGGCACTTTCCCCTGCCACCGCAGGAACTGTAAAACCTGCGCCCACACCTCCTCCCTCACCTCCATCCAAGGCCCCAAAGGAGCTTTCCACATCCATCAAAGTTTTACCTGCACATCCACTAATATCATCTATTGTATCCGTTGCTCCCGATGCGGTCTCCTCTACATTGGGGAGACTGGACGCCTCCTAGCAGAGCGCTTTAGGGAACATCTCCGAGACACCCGCACCAATCAACCACATCGCCCAGTGGCTCAACATTTCAACTCCCCCTCCCACTCTGCCGAGGATATGGAGGTGCTGGGCCTCCTCCACCGCCGCTCCCTCACCACCAGACGCCTGGAGGAAGAACGCCTCATCTTCCGCCTCGGAACACTTCAACCCCAGGGCATCAATGTGGATTTTAACAGTTTCCTCATTTCCCCTTCCCCCACCTCATCCTAGCTTCTAACCTCCAGAAACTCGATCCCCTGACCTGTCCGGACTTGTCCGACCTGCCCAGCTCCTTTTCCACCTATCCACTCCACCCTCTCCTCCCTGACCTATCACCTTCATCTCCTTCCCCACTGACCTATTGTACTCTATGCCACTCTCTCCCACCCCCACCCTCCTCTAGCTTATCTCTCCACGCTTCAGGCTCTCTGCCTTTATTCCTGATGAAGGGCTTTTGCCCGAAACGTCGATTTTGCCTGTCCTCGGATGCTGCCTGAATTGCTGTGCTCTTCCAGCACCACTGATCCAGAATCTGGTTTCCAGCATCTGCAGTCATTGTTTTTACCTGTGGAATTCACTGCCATGGAGCACAGTGGAGGCCGGGATGTTAAAGGTCTTCAAGGCAGAGACTGATAAATACTTAATCTCGAAAGGAATTAGGGGATACGGGGAGAGTGCGGGTAAGTGGTGTTGAAATGCCCATCAGCCATGATGGGCCAAATGGCCTTACTTCCACTCTTATGTCTTAATATTGAGAACTGGTTCTGCCACAGCCTGGAAGGAGGAGACTTTGGGACCAGTTTTGGGCAACTTCAAGGCAGAGATAGACAGACTTTAATCAGTAAAGGAATCAAGGGTTAGAGGGAAAAAGGCAGGAAAGTGGAGCTGAGGATTATCCGATTGGCCATGGTCTACTTTTGCTCCTATGTCTTAGAATCCTCAGTGTTCATGTTAGGAATAGGAGCTGGAATTGCCATTCAGTTCTTTCTGCCACAGTCTCAGAAAGGGTGACCTACTGAGCTATCTCAGCTCTACTTTTACACTTCTAGCATACCAATATTTTATCAAACTTAGCCCTCAGTATTGTTGATGGGTGAGCGTTTTCAGTTCTCTGGACCACAGAATGTCAAAGATTCACAGCCCATCTCAGTGAGGGAGTTCCTTCACATCTCAGTCCTTAATGGCCAATTCCTTGTTCTGTAGTGGACGCTGTCATTCTTCCCTGGAGTACCTCACTGGAAATCAAGACTCACTATCCCAGAGCCATCCCAAAAGTTAACAATATTATTAACATTGCAAAGATTTATCTGTCAGATTGACCCTGGTTAACAGGACACACAGACCAGGTTACTGTACTTAACAAGAATTGTTTATTCCAAATAAATAGATTCCAACTATGAGCTGTTCACATATGACTCTACCTGTTAAAACTCTAACCCCTTTCTGAAACATAGGACCATAGAAAATAGCAGCAGTAGGCCATTCAGCCCACTAAGTTGCTCCATGATTCAATTTGATCATGGCTGATCAGCCCATTTAACACCGACATCTCACTTTCTCCTCATACCCTTTGATCCATTTAGTCCTAAGATTTCCAGAGATACACTGGCAGATTTTTTTAAAAAAGCATTGGTGTTACGGGTGGAGGGGAAAGAAGTACTGAGGAAGAAGTTCAATGGCACCAGGACCTTGAATTTGATCCTTTTTGTTTCCCAAGTCCTTCGGTTTCCTGATCTTCTCCTTCAGGTTTCATTACTTCTTCACAGGAGGCACAGAGCATCTGGTTCACAAGTTATAAAGTCTCTGATTATCAGTTAGTAGCAATACCTTACAGCAACCTGATGGGAAGAAATAATTGGTTTTCTTTGGTTTCAGCTATTTCCATTGGGGGAAAGGGAGAGCGTCAAGTACCTGCCCCTCCAGAGATCCAAAGCCATCTCACTGCATTGTTCTTTAAGTGTACAAATATTTTATCAAACATTGCCTCCAGTGTCATTGATGAGGAAATAGTTACAGCTCTCTGGGCTGGAGAATCAGAAAGATTCACAGCCCATTAGAGTGAAGAAGTTCCTTCACATCTCAGGAGCCAATCAGAGCTGTCATAAGGCTTTGGCATCCACAACTGATCATAATTCCACAAACCAATCAGCAACCTGTTGCTAGCCAAACTCACTTTGTGGACACACCCCATTTCTGGGCAGTCTCCTCTGATACCTTACTCCATTTCTTACATAGCTGTGTAAACACAACTTGCAATGAGATTCAGTAACTTTCTTGTTAAAATTGCAGCACTTCCTCAGTCCTGTGTTGTGAAGCAGTCCTTTTTCTAATTCAGTTCACAATTGAAACAAAGCAAAATAAAAAAAAGACAACAGCCTTTACCATACTATAAAGGCAAAATGTGGCTCTTACAATATTCTAACGATAATACTGAAGACTTGTGCACCAGACATCCCTAGCCAAGCTCCTCCAGTACAGTCACAACACTGCTGTCTACCCGAGAATGTGAAACATTGCCTCCATATGTCCTAGGTACAAAAAGCTAGGACAAACCCAACCCAGCCAATCTGTTTATCCTTCAATGCCACAAAATGATGGAAGAGATTGTCGACAGAGCTATCAAGCAGCACTTGTTCAGTAATAACCTGCTTACTGCTTCTCTGTTTGTGTTGTACCTGATGTCATTATAACTTTGGTCCAAATGTCAACAAAAGAACTGAAAATAGAGTGTCCACCCTTGACATCGAGGTCCCAATTAATTGAATGTGACATCAAGGAGCCCAAGCAAAACTTGAGTCAATGGAAAATAATTTGCTGGTTAGCGTCATACCCGGCACAAAAGAGGTGCTTATTATTTTTGAAGGTCAACTATCTCAGCTCCAGGGCATCGCCACAGGAGGTCATGAGGGTAGTGTCCTTGGCCCAACCATCTTTACCTGCTTCATCAATGACCTTCCTGTTATCATAAGATCATATATAAATATGTAAATTAGCACGCTGAGTTGAAAGGTTTGTTTTCAGATGTTTCGTCACCGTGCTAGGTAACATCATCAGTGAGAGTCTCTGGTGAAGTCCTGGTGGTATGTCCCACCTCTCCATTTATAGGTCTTGGTTTCTTAAGGTGGGTGATGTCATTTCTGGTTCTTTGTTTCAAGGGGAGGTAGATAGGGATTTAAATCGATGTGTTTATTGATGGAGTTCTGGTTAGAATGCCATGCCTCTAAGAATTCTCGTGCATGTCTTTGTTTCACTTGTCCTAGGGTGTGTGCTTCAAAAATCTGAAGCACAAAAGGAACTGGGAGTCTTAGTTCAAGATTCTCTTAAGGTAAATATGCAGCTGGCAGAAAGGAAGGAAGGAAGGAAGGAAGGAAGGAAGGAAGGAAGGAAGGAAGGAAGGAAGGAAGGAAAATACAATGTAAGCCTTGCTAAATTGCCCATTGTGTCCATGGACATACAGGTTAGGTTGATTAGCCTTGGGAAATGCAGGGTTACAGGGACAGGGTAAGAGATTGTGTGCGGGTGGGCTGCTCTTTCGAGGATTGGTGTGGATTCGATGGGCAGAATGGCCTGATTTCATACTGTTGGGATTCTATGATGTGATTCTGTTTCAGCAATTCAAGATGGTGGCTCAGCAGCACATCTCTAGGGAGATTAGGGACAGGAAGTAAATGCTGTGGCCCAGCCACCAATGCCCACATCCCATGACTAAATATATTTATGTTTTTTAAGCTTCCTTTTAGAGTATGAGTGTGGCTAGCAAGGCATTTATTCCCATTGTTGGATGTCATATGCAGGTTACAATGAGCCAGTGCACAAAACTGCTGCAGTCAATATGGCGACAATCTTCCTCAATGTAATGGCAGCCATGAAAGAGTTATCTTTATTCAAACGGTGAAATGTTTGGTCACTTTTAAGACTGAACATTTTGACTTTGATGGTCATCTCAGCCATGCCCAGCAACAGGTTTACAAAGAGGTCTGCTGAACCTGCCCACAGTCCCCTCCACACCAGGCGCCTAAAGATCAGGACCGAGGGTGGGGGGGGTTAAGGTGGAAACAAAACAACAACAAAAGATTGTTCAGATACCTGAACAGGGCCAACAATCAACACACACACGACTTACATACACCAGGAATACAACAACTGGATAGAGAGCCTGAACTACAAGACTGCAATTCATTTCTCTTTGCTCAGGGACGTTATTATGTACCTCTGGAGTAGGTGGGGCTTGACCTCAGGTCTCCTAGCTCTGAGGCAGGAACGCTATCACTGTACCACAAGAATCTTCACTGAGCTGTATATAACCCTCAACTTTTAAGTGAGTGTCACCTACGCCCAATCAACTCTGGAACCTTGTGGTACAGTGGTAGTGTCCCTACCTCAGAGTTAGGAGGTTTGGGTTTGATTCCCGCCTTCTCCTGTGGTGTGTAATAACATCTCTGAACACGTTGACTAAAAATATCTCAGCGATATTGCTCGGACTCCCTGTAGTGTGGGAAAAGATTTGCTAACCCATGATAGGCCCACAAAAGCAAAATTGGCCAACCTGTACCAGAACACCCAGAATTCCCGATCAGCTCACAAGCTAAATCATACAGCACGCAGGCAAGGCAATACATTTTAAGCTCTCCTGGACATGACAGAGCACCACAGATATTTCAAAGCCCCAAGGGCAGTTTCACAACCCAGCAATACCCAAGCCACACAAAGAGCAGGACAGACAGTCACTAGCAAGGACATGCTCCAGGAACAGGACAATGGAAGCACCTCACCACTTCAGAGGAGATGTTAACACCTACCTGTGAAGATGAATGGAACCATGAACTGTCAGGATGTTGCATTGTGTGAAGGAACAGGACATTCATCCGATATTTGTTTTCCAATTAGCATCCTTGCAACTAAATTACTCCATTTCCAGAAACGTTGTAGTTTCCCATTTCTTAATCAGTGTCATTGTGCAGCATTACTATAAAACTGGTCTCATCCTCAGCTCTGAGAGGAGAAACCTGATCTACCTGTACAGACCGTCAGTTCTGTGTCAGCCTGGTCAATTTCTCTTCCAGCGATATCGCTTGCAATAAACTGTCAATTTCACTTAGAGCTGTGTTTTGTGATCTCTAACCTATTGGGCAAATTTCTCCGACAAGTTGGAAAAACGCGTTTTGAGCCTTGGAAGGACCTGCCAATGTTGACTGAAAGTTGATCGCAGTTCATTTATTTTACTACCCGTATTCCCATCACTCACTTCCTCAACTTTCTTTCTCCCACCCCACCCATGAATGATCAGGTGAGACGCACGAAAGCTGGTTCAGATCAAGCAGCAGTTGGAGCAGGAGCAGTCTGTCCAGGGGGAATTATTGACCTATATGTTGGTCAAGCAGGAGGTGACCCTGGAGGAGATTTACGCAAACACATCAGAGGTGCTGCTGACAGGCGTCGATACAGTAAATCTAATACCACAGCCACCATCACCTCTCTCTGTGGTCAGGGACTGTCTGAGAGAAACCAGAGGTGTGACTCCCCCTCCCTGTCTCTCCAAATTCCAGAGGTGAGGGGGTTACTCGATGAGGTGAGATTGAGCCACCTGGGACTGTAATCACTAGAATTTATAAGAATGAGAGAGTATCTCACAGAAATATATAAAATTATTAAAAGGGATAGACAAGGCAGAGGCAGGCAAGTTGTTTATGCTGGGGCTGAGACTAGGATGAGGGGACATGGCCTCAAGATTAGGGAGAACAGATACAGCACAAAGATGAGGAGGAACTGCTTTTCCTGAAAAGCAGTGAATCTGGAATTGCCGAGGAAGCAGTAGAAGCAGCTTCATTAAATATATTCAAGACATGGTTGGATGGGCTTTTGCGTGTAAAGGTGATCGGGATGATTAGGAGGAGCTGGGACGATGGATAGATCAGCCACGACCTTAATGAATGGCGGAGCAGCCTAGATGGGCCAAATGGCCTCTTCCTGCTTCTATTACCAAGAAACTATGAAATCTGGAAATGCGAGTAGGATTCACAAATCAAGGTCATTCCTTGACAAACTGCTTCTCAGCTCAAGCCCTGAGTACAGGACTCCATATTGAAGATTGTACAAGAGTGAATCTTATTAGGGATAATTAATTGGTAAGCAAATATCCTTTTTATTCATTCATAAGATGTGGGTGTAGGGATTGTGGGTAACCAGGTGGAGTTCAATATGAGTTCCCTGATGGGGGCTGTTAATCTGATCCTATCAGGGAGTCCTGGCTGACAGATACACAGAACAAACTTGATTATCCGAATGAGACGGGCAAGGAGTATTTTGTTCAGATAACTGATTGTTCGGATAACTGATGGTTCGGATAACTGATGGTTCGGATAACAGATCTGATCGTAAACAAAGAAAGCCAAATTGAACATAAAACATAAAAAAGCATGGTTGCACAGTTTTTATTTCATTCAATTAATAAGGTGTGTACAAACACTGGATATTGCTTAAAGATTCATGGTATTTTACAAATAAAATCACTTTTTGTACAAATAAAATTTATTGAGGTGGAGGCCAAATCCTCAAATATTCCTTAAGCACTCTACATATTTTTGGAGGAGATTTGAGGATCTAACGCTGTGCTCTATCAGACAGTTTGTTTCAATCATTTTGATGAGTTTGCTATTTAAACTTTGCATTCTGAAAATTGCAGATTTTTAAATGTTCAGAAGTATCTTGGTATTTTAGTAACAGGAAATAATACTAGAGCACCATTCCAGGCTGCAAGGAGCAAATCGCACAAGTCTGGTTAAACTGAGAAGGAGAAAGTGAGGACTGCAGATGCTGGAGATCAGAGCTGAAAATGTGTTGCTGGAAAAGCGCAGCAGGTCAGGCAGCATCCAAGGAGCAGGAGAATCGACGTTTCGGGCATGAGCCCTTCTTCAGGAATGAGGAAAGTGTGCCAAGCAGGCTAAGATAAAAGGTAGGGAGGAGGGACTTGGGGGGAGGGGCATTGGAAATGCGATAGGTGGAAGGAGGTTACGGTGAGGGTGATAAGGTGAGGGTGATAGGGTGAGGGTGATTGACCGGAGTGGGGGTGGGGGCAGAGAGGTCAGGAAGAAGATTGCAGGTTAGGAAGGTGGTGCTGAGTTCAAGGGTTGGAACTGAGACAAGGTGGGGGGAGGGGAAATGAGGAAACTGGAGAAATCTGAGTTCATCTCTTGTGGTTGGAGGGTTCCTAGGCGGAAGATGAGGCGCTCTTCCTCCAGCCGACGTGTTGCTATGGTCTGGCGATGGAGGGGTCCAAGGACCTGCATGTCCTTGATGGAGTAACTGAGAAAGACTTGGTAAACTGAGAAGGCCTAAACCCTCACCATCACATAAGTAAGGAAATCCCAGCATTAAACAAGGTCTGGAACAGCTTCTACAACAATCACAAGAGCATTTGTCAGTTTCTGCTGAACTCAGTGTCATGATAGAAGGACAGAAGCATTGCCTCGTGCATGTGTTTACTTTCCTTGCCATTTTTTTCATGACTGGCCCCGTAAAGTGATGGGAATAAAGCACTTACTTTTGCAGAGGGCTGTGTAACTAACCCTTATGTAAAAAATATCCCAGTCACTGCTGCTTGAGGAGCTTGTGTTTCTTTGTTTTTGACAGCGTTTTCACATGTTCTTCAGTTACAAGTAATCCAAATTCACTTTAATCATTGTAACCAAAGGACGTGAACATCGCACCAATGTTGGCAACTCCTCTTTGAGGAGAAAGTGAGGACTGCAGATGCTGGAGATCAGAGCTGAAAATGTGTTGCTGGAAAAGCGCAGCAGGTCAGGCAGCATCCAAGGAGCAGGAGAATCGACGTTTCGGGCATAAGCCCTTCTTCAGGAATCATTCCTGAAGAAGGGCTTATGCCCGAAACGTCGATTCTCCTGTTCCTTAGATGCTGCCTGACCTGCTGTGCTTTTCCAGCAACACATTTTCAACTCCTCTTTGATGTAACGTTTTTAAGGGACCTTGAGGTCTTGTTCGGGTAACCCAAGATTTGGATAATTGATGTTCGGATAACTGAGGTTGTTCTGTAAACAGGAGTGTCAGAGGTTCTGTTCCCTCTGAGAGCTGACCCTGAGGAAGCCAAACTAGTGTCAAGTACTATGCATGTCTAATTAAAGGTTGGGGGGAAACCAGCCTCTGTGGACTTATTCCAGTGGGCATCACTGGTTAGGTCAGCATTTATTGCCCATCACTAATTGCCCAGGGGGCAATTAAGAGGCAAACACATTGGTCTGGGTCTGGAGTCACTATAGGCCAGACCAGGTAAGGATGGCAGTTTCCTTCCCTAAAGGACATTAGTGAACCAGGTGAGTTTTTCTTGATAATCGACAAAGGTCATCATTAGTCTCTTTATTCCAGATTTTTATTGCAATTCAGAATAGTAATTTATTGTCACTTGTATTTATGAAAGTTTATCAATTTCAAACATCACCATCTGCCGAGGTAGGATTCAAACTCAGATCTCCAGAACACTACCTGAGTCCCTGAATTAACAATTCAGAAATAATACGATTCAGCCAAATATAACTTCTCACACTCAGAATCAATTTGTAACATACAAATTAGGAGCTTGTTCTGCCATTCAATATGATCATGACTGGTCAGATCACTCCACATTCCCACTTAACTCTGACAAATGCTCACCCCTTTGTCTAAGAATAATCTGTTCTCCATCTTAAAAATATTCAAAGACTCCTACTTCTGTTGCCTTTTGAGAAAGAGAGTCCCACAGACCCCCTGGGGGGAGAAAATTTATCTTCAGTTCTGTCTCAACTTAGTTTTAAGGAGTTAGCTCTAGTTCTAGATTCTCCCCAGAGTGGAGACATCCTTTTCACATCTGCCCTGTCAAACCACATTCCTATTGGTGAGGTCCCCTTGAGGATTGTCAGGTAAATGTTAAACTACATGGGTTAAAAAGATGCCAATTGATCCAAGTCCTGTCTTAAGTAGCTGCTGTGTGTTGTGGGAAGGGCTCTGTAGTGTAAGATACACTACAGTGTATCAGTAATCCCTGCAAATGGAATTACATATAAACCTTAACTCCTACCATGTGGAAGGGAGATAAAGTGTGCAAGTAGATATAGATGAAGAAAAGTCAAAGTCTTACTCCAGCATGATGTTGCTCAATTGCTGCTCAGGAAAGTTAATGGTCCATCTAGTAAGGCAGTCGTCCAGAATGTCATGCTGGAAAAGCACAGCAGCTCAGGCAGCATCCGAAGAGCAGGAATCAGGCCTCATTCTTGATGAAGGGCTTATGCCCAAAATGCCGATTCTCCAGCCCCTCGGATGCTGCCTGACCTGCTGTGCTTTTCCAGCGCCACACTCCCGATTCTGATCTCCAGCATCAGCAGTCCTCACTTTCTCCCTGGTAAGGCAGCCAACCCTTGTGCAAATGAGTCTAAACACGGAAGAACAAAAGAGCTGGGAGTAGGATATTTCGGTCCCATATTCAGTAAGGTCATGGCTGATCTGGACCAAGCATCACCTCCTCCACTTGGACTGCTCCTCCTCGCCCTCAAAAATGTATCTACCTCCTCTTTAAATACATTTGGTGATGCAACAGGACGTCTAACTGGGGAAAGGTCACTACAGAATCCACATCTCCCTGCTATAGGAAGGATGTAGTGAAACTTGAAACGGTTTAGAAAAGATTTACAAGAATATTGCCAGGGTTGGAGGGTTTGAGCTATCGGGAGAGGCTGAATAGGCTGGGGCTATTTTTCCTGGAGCGTCAGAGGCTGAGGGGTGACCTCATAGAGCTTTATAAAATTATGAGGGGCATGGATAGGGTGAACAGCCAAGGTCTTTTCCCCTTGTTAGTGGATTCCAAAACTGGAGGGCATAGGTTTAAGATGAGGGGGGAAAAATTTAAGGGACTTAAGTGGAAACTTTTTCACACAGAGGTAAGTGCATGTATACAATGAGCTGCCAGAGGAAGTGATGGAGGCTGGTACAATTACAGCATTTAAAAGGCATCTGGATGGGTAAATGAACAGGAACGGTTTAGAGGGATATAGGCCAAGTGCTGGCAAATGGGACTGGATTATTTTAGGATATCTGGTCAGCCTGGATGAGTTGGACCAAAGGGACTCCTCTACATTGGGGAGACTGGACGCCTCCTAGCAGAGCGCTTTAGGGAACATCCCTAGGACAACCGCATCAATCAACCCTACCGCCCTGTGGCCCTCCCACTCTGCCAAGGACATGCAGGTCCTGGGCCTCCTTCACCGCCGCTCCCTCACCACCCGACGCCTGGAGGAAGAACACCTCATCTTCCATCTTGGAACACTTCAACCCAAGGGCATCAATGTGAACTTCAACAGTTTCCTCATTTCCCCTTCCCCCACCTCACCCTAGTTCCAAACTTCCAGCTCAGCACTGTCCCCATGACCTGTCCTACCTGCCTATCTTCTTTTCCACCTATCCACTCCACCCTCCTCCCTGACCTATCACCTTCATCCCCTCCCCACACACCTATTGTACTCTATGCTACTTTCTCCCCACCCCCACCCTCCTCTCATTTATCTCTCCACCCTTCAGGCTCTCTGCCTGTATCCCTGATGAAGGGCTTTTGCCCGAAACGTAAACTTTACTCCTCCTCGGATGCTGCCTGAACTGCTGTGCTTTTCCAGCACCACTAATCCAGAATCTGGTTTCCAGCATCTGCATCCCTTGTTTTTACCTTCTGTGCTATACAACTCTATGACTCTAATTTCCAATGTGCTAGAGATGGTGAGATAGTTTGGGGGAGTGTGGGGGCAGTAAATTTATCCAAGTCTCCAATAAAAGAGTCAGTGTCCAATAAATTCACATGAAAGAGAAACTGAATTCACTGTTCTGAGACCTTCCCTCAGAACCACTGAGTGTTTTTAGCATTTTTCTTTTGTTTTTAATTTCAGCTTTCCGACAATTGCGGATTTCTTTGCCCACTAATTTTCCAATGGCTTTTCAGGATGGACAGGGAAGGGGTCGGAAGGGCCTGCTGCCTTTAGGCTAACTGGTTCTGTTGTGGTTTAAATTCAGACTTCCTTCACATTATCTTGGCGCACATACCTACTGGCCAGGTACCCTGCTATTCAGAGGCTTGTGTATGAAGGGATTGTTCAGAACCTTGGACCCGATGTGACCCCCACGGCTCAGGATCTGTCAAATTACCTCTGGTCTGAGGACCCCTCAAGGAAACATTGAGGTGAAGTGTTTATCTTTATTTCCTTTTCCCAGTTGGTTTTTGCATGGCTTGTCTTGCTTGTGGCAGAATGTGAGTGGGTTGCAATGCCACGTCCCCTCGTAATGAAGAGAGATTTGACAGCCTGGGGTTTGATTTCCATGGTGCAGAGGAGATGGAGAGGGGACATGATGGAGAGGGACATAGATGGGGCAGGCGGGAAGGAACTTCTTCCCTTACTGGATGGATCAGTGACCAGGAGGGCAGGGCGTAGATTGAAGTTAAGGGGCAGAAGGTATAGAGGGGATGTAAAGAAAATAGTTTTCACCCAGAGGGTATTAGGAAGCTGGAACTCGTTAACTGTAAAGGTGGTTAGGAGTAGAAATCCTCTTAACATTTAGGAAGTATTGAGATGTGCACTTGCAATGGCAAGGCTGCAGGCCAAGAGATGGGAAATGGGATTAAAATAGTTAAGTGCTTGATTTTGACTGGCACAGACCTGATGGGCTGAAGGGCCTTTATCTGTGCTGCAGACCTCTTCCATTCCATGACTATGATGCAGTAATGAAAGACATGCTGCTGAGGGAGATTAAATTGAGACACAACAAGATTAGGGGAGGGTTTGCAAAGATCCCATTGGCTATCTTTGCAGAAGGGCAGGAAAGTTTCCCTGTAAGTGTGTCAAGCATTTGCCCCAAATTACACCACAAATAGCAGATAAAGTGATTATTCTGCCTACTGTTAGACACAGCCAGGAGGGAGACTATGCTTGACAAAAAATACTTCATTGTGAGTGAAGGTACTTTGTGCAACATTATGCGAAAGATGCAGGCAAACACTTCAATCACCTGGAAAGACACATGAAAAACTGGGCATGTTCGCTACATAGTCATTCATTTAACCCTTTCCAAACTGACTTTCTCATCTGTTCCAGATATCCTTCATAAATCTGTTCCGATATGTTATGGCATACCTTTAGAGCAGGTGGGATTTGAACCAATACCTCCAGGCTGTGAGGGAGGAACACTACCACTGGGCCACAAGAGCCCTCTTGCCTGTTCCCCTGGCAGTGGGAGGCAGTTGCAGGTTGTTGATTAGCTCAGTTGGCAGGACAGCTGGTCAGCCTGCGGAGTGACGTGAGCAGCGTGAGTTCAATTCCCACTGCCACCTAAGGTTACATGAAGCTCGCCCTTCACCTAGGAAGTGGTGACCTTTGGGTTAAGCCACCAGTCTTTCTCAAATAACAGAGCAGCTCTATAGTCCAGAAAGACTTTGACAAGGTCACATTTTCCTTAGTATTAGGAATGTTTCAAAAGTTAGCCCTGGAGGGGGGAGGAATATCCAAAAGAGATCTGCCCCATTGCTTTGCTTCCCTCAGTGCTATTAGTATCATAAAGTCATACAGCACGGAAACAGACCCTTCGATCCAACTCATCCATGTTGACCATAATCCCAAACTAAACTATTCCCACCTGCCTGCATTTAGCCCATATCCCTCCAAACATTTCTTATTCACATACCTTTCCAAATGTCTTTTAAACATTGTAACTGTACCCGCATCCACCACATCCTCTGGAAGTTCATTCTACCTGCAAACCACCCTCTATGTGAAAATGTTGTCCCTCAGATCCCTTTAAAATCTTTCTCCTCTCACCTTAAACCTATGCCCCCTAGTTTTGAACTCCCCGACCCGAGGGAAAAGACCTTTGTTATTCACCTTATCTATGCCCCTCATGAATTTATAAACTTCCATAAGGTCACCCCTCAACCTCCTATGAAAAATGTCCCAGCCTATCCAGCCTGTCCTTACACCTCAATCCCTCCAGTCCTGGCAACATCCTGGTAAATATTTTCTGCATCCTCTCCAATTTAATACTATATTTTGTACAGCAGGGTGACCAGATATGAGGTAAATTCCCACATTATTTAGTTGTACTTGGAATCTCTCAAGTGACCCGTGAGCCATTTGCTCTTCTGGGAAAGCTGACAAACGATCCAATCAGTTCTGTGAATCCCCTTGCGGGATGAGCTCACTGGGTGGGGCTCGCTGTTGAAACATGAAGTGTATAAATTGGGAAAGGACAGCACCAATGGAAACCAGCCAAGTGTGTCACAGCCTGTCCCGGGGAACTGGTCAATGTTGAATAACATGGGGGTGGGGGTGGGGGTGGGAGTAGGAGTGGGGGTGGGGGTGGGGAATGGAAGGAGGCTCTGTCAACTGAAAAAACTCCTGTGTGCTTCCCACCACAGACTGTTCCCTGTCCTTCCCGGAAATGGTCGGATCACCCAGGAGGACATGATTGTCGGTGGATACTTTATTCCAAGTGGGGTGAGCCAACCATTTATTCTTTGAATTACTGCTTGTACTGTGGAAATTAATAACTTCCTAAATTTAATCTCTGTTAAAAATAATGTGCGTAAAAGTCTCCGCTCTTATTAAATCATAGTGAGAGAATCTTATTTTGAGGTGGCGCAGTGGCTCAGTGGTTAGCACTGCTACCTCCCAGCGCTAGGGACCTTGGGTTCGATTCCAGCCTCGGGTGACTGTGTTAAATTCACACATTCTCCTTGTGTCTGTGTGGGTTTTCTCCAGAATGTCTGGTTTCCTCCCACAATCCAAAGATGTGCAGGTCAGGTGAATTGACCATGCTAAATTGCCAATAGTGTTCAGGGATGTGTTGCTTAGGTGCATTAGTTAGGATTAAGTGTAGAGTAATAGGGGAATGGATCTAGGTGGAATACTCTTCAGAGGGTCGGTGTGGACTTGTTGGGTCATATGACCTGTTTCCATACTGTAAGGATTCTATGAATAACATGAGGCCACTCAGTCCATCCTATCTGTGCTGGCACATTCAACAAGCAGTTATGTTTAATCCCAAATAACATGTAGACATAGCAAGAGGAGGCTACATAGTCATTTGATCTCCCTCCACTGATCATTTTGTTTTTAAATTCATGTGATTTGGGAATCATTGGCTGGGCCACCATGTTTGTCCATCCCTAATTGTCCAGGAGGAGCTGGTGGTGAGATGACTTCTTGAACCACTGTGCTACAGTTAGACAGTCAATGATTTTGAGAAGGAGTTCCAAGATTTTGACCCAGAGACACTGAAGGTACTGCAATACATTTCCAAGTGCTACAGCGGGATTTGAATTCCATATCCCCAGTGCATTAACCTGGGCATCTACTAATCCAGAGACATCACCATTATAAGACATAAGACAGGCCATAAGACATAGGAGTGGAAGTAAGGCCATTCAGCCCATCAGGTCCACTCCACAAGTTATGTCACCATCTCAATAGCTCAGTCAATATTGCAATCCTCTGAGTATTCTCAGAATTTTTTTGTTTTTGGTACAGAAATTACTATGATCCTTGGGGAGCACAAAACAGTTCAGTGGACCGAACAAAGATTTACGTTGATGAGATGGTTTTAGGGACAGGTAAGAATTAGTGAGTGGCTCGGTAGCGAGTGGTCACAGATATTCAAAATCATTGGCAAAAAAAAACAGAAAGGAGAGATGAGGAGAAGATTCTTCTCTCAAAGCTATCCAGACGCCCACCTGCAAGGGTACAGGCACGCAGAAAATAAAAGATATTGGGAAACCAGCGATTTGTCAGCTCTGGCCCTGTCCACGATCACACTGGGTCACACCCACAGGCAACGACTACAAGAAAACGCATGGGACCTCTCTGTGGATTCTACGGCGGTCAAATGTCAGTCTTGCTCCACAGTTGCCAGTGCAACTACAGGGATTGTGACCCTAGTTACTGCTCTCACCACCTCTCACTCACCAACGCCATTGTTTGGGAACCCTTATTGCAGAGAGCTAGTGCGGGCTAGAGTCACATGTAGAATGGAGACAATGAGGTCTCCAGATGCTGGATATCAGAGTTGGGAGTGTGTTATTCCGGCCCAAAACGTCTATTTTTCTGCTCCTCAGTGCTGCCTAACCTGCTGTGCTTTTCCAGCAACACACTCTCAACTCAGACATAGAATGGTCTGGATGGGATTGGCACATTCCATTCTGTGAAGTCCACGACTGAACCACTTGGGTCTCTATAACAATTCAGCAGTTGATTTAAGGGGAGGGTAAAATCTGCCACCACGCCTGTTACTATTGGTATCAGCGATCATCCTCTATTGAGGGAGCTAGGTTGAGTCAGAACCAAGATTCTGATATAAATGATTCCATTCCTGATCTGCTCCATCCCTGTCTGTGCCCAGTCAAGTGATTTGCTGCTCATTACGCATGAAAGGCAGCCAATTTTGGAGTTCTTAGAAGATAGTAGCAGGAGAAGGCCATTCAGCCCGGTCCACCATTCAACATTAGCTGATCTTCCAGCTCATTCCCCTGTTCTAGCTTTCTTCCCCATACCCTTTGATCCCTTTAGCTCCCGAAGAACTATATCTAACTCCTTCTTGAAAACATTCAATGTTTTGGCCTCAGCCACTTACAGTGGCAGAGGATTCCTTAGTCCTAAATGGCCTGTCCCATATCCTTAGACTGTGACCCTTGGTCATAGGGAACATGGAATTTGTACAGTGTGGAAGCAGGCCATTCAGCCCACATCAACTCTCTGAAAAGCATCCACCCTATCCCCACATTTCTGACAGCCAATCCACCTAACCTACACATTGTTGGACTGTGGAAGGAAACTGGAGCACTCAGAGGAAACCCACACAGACACTGGGAGAACGTGCAACCTCCCAAGGGTGGGATCGAACTGAGGTCCCTGGAGCTGATGGCCACTTGATGCAAGGAAATCCTGTTAGTTTGTGAATCTGCTACAGAACTAAGGGAGCAAACAAAGTAAGAGCTGTAAAGGCTGGAGACAGAGAACCTTGAAGCCAAAGTTAAAAGAGTAATTGGCCAACTCTCATTGTGTTTGGACCAAAGGTAAATGGTAGTGTCATGCGGGATTATAATGCCATCCACTCGATGATTTACCAAACATCGAGAGTCCATTCACTGTGTTGTCAGGATGACAGAAGTTAGATCTGATAAATGCCAACCATTAATTTGTAAACAAACATATGAATAGGTTTAGGGTGAGAGGGGAAAGGTATAAAAGAGACCTAAGGGGCAACTTTTTCATGCACAGGGTGGTACATGTATGGAATGAGCTGCCAGAGGATGTGGTGGAGGCTGGTACAATTGCAACATTTAAGAGGCATTTGGATGGGTATATGAATAGGAAGGGTTTGGAGGGATATGGGCGGGGTGCTGGCAGGTGGGACTAGATTGGGTTGGGATATCTGGTCAGCATGGACGGGTTGGACCGAAGGCTGTACATCTCTATGACTCTAATTAAGAGCAGTGGTAGGCCATTCAGCCCCTCCAAGCGTGCTCCACTGTTCAATAAGATCATGGTGGATCTGTTTGTGCTTTGAATTACAGATTCCCATCCCGGCCCAAATCACGATCACTTTTGATCATCTTCCCTGAGGAAAATGTATCCACCTCCGCTTTAGAAAAATTCAGTGAACCCCAAGGCCCCATCTCCTTTGAGGCAGAGAGTTCCTAAGTCACACAGCCCTCTGAGAGAGAAGAAGTCCCCTCGTCTCTGTCCTGAAAGGGTGCCCCCCTCACTGTAAAACCATGCCGTCCAGTTCTGGACTCACCTACAAGAGAAGCCACCCTTCCCAGGGCCACCTCATCAAGGCCTTTTTAGATCTTCATCTCTTAATAAGTCACACCTCTTCTAAACTCCAGTAGAAACAAGGAGAAAGTGAGGACTGCAGGTGCTGGAGATAAGAATCGAAGAGTGTGATGCTGGAAAAGCACAGCCGGTCAGGCAGCATCTGAGGAGCAGGAGAATCGACATTTCGGGCATCGGCCCGATTCCTGATGAAGGGCTTATGCCTGAAACAATCGATTCTCCAGATCCACAGCTGTTGTCTGACTTGCTATGCTTTTACAGCACCACACTCTTCCACTCCAGTACAAACAAACCCACTCTTTCCTCTCAAGACGATCCTCCCATTGCGGGTCTCAATGTAGTAAACCTCCCCTGAAACACCTCCAATGCATTTCCATCCTTCCTGAAACATTAGACCAACTCTGCACATAGAATTCAAAAGACACCCTGTATAACATCCTTACTTTTATGTTTCATTCCTCTTCCGATAAATCTATCACATTCCAATAGCCTTTTTAATCATTTGCTGTATCTGCATGGTTACTGTTTCTGATTTGTGCACCAGGACATTAGGATTTTCTGTGTCCTTTTGTGTGGACCTTGCATGTATTTATTCAAAATGTTTGGTCATGAAAAGGTTAGATTTTTTTTACATGCCTGTCATGATTTAACTAAAGAAGTTCATGAAGAAGTGAGTTTGGAAGTGTCAGGGGGGTCTGATGAATTGGATAATTGGCCTGTCAGTGGAGTGTAACTCTTCAAACCAACACAAGTTGTTTCTGAAACCAATTCCAACCCGAGTCAGAGTCAGGGACAAATTGTTTCGGCCCAAAACATTGACCTTCCCTATTGACTCTGAGTCAGAATCAGGCAGACATATCTAATGAAAGGAGAAAGCCATCCTTAGTCAAGAAAGGATTTCATAGAATCCCTCCAGTGTGGCAGCAGACTATTCAGCCCATCAAGTCCACGCTGACTCTCCAAATACCATCCCACCTGGACCCATCCCTGTTACTCTGTCCCTGCAACCCTGCATCTTCCATGGCTGACCCACCTAGTCTACACATCCCTGGACGGTATGGGAAATTTAGTATATGTGGAGGCAATGGGTCTAGTGGTATTATTGCTGGACAGTTAATCCAGAGACATGGATAATGTTCTGGGGACACGGGTTCGAATCCTACCATGGCAGATGGTGGAATTTGAATTCATCAAAAAAATCTGGAATGAAGAATCTAATGATGACCATGAATCCATTGTCAATTGCTGGAAAAACGCATCTGGTTCACTAATGTCCTTCAGGGAAGGAAACTGCCATCCTTATCTGGTCTGGCCTACATGTGACTCCAGCCTCTCAGCCATGTGGTTGACTCTTAACTGCCCTCTGGGCAATTAGGGATGGGCAATAAATGCTGGTCAAACCAGTGACATCCTCATCCCATGAATGAATTAAAAACAAAAAAAAATTAGCATGGCCAATCCACCTAACCTGCACATTGTTGGACTGTTGGAGGAAATTCACACAGACAGAGGGAGAATGTGTGAACTCAGCACAGACAGTCACCTGAGGCTGGAATTGAACCTGGGTCTCTAGCGCTGTGAGGTAGTGGCGCCAACCACTGGGCCACCATGCTGCCCCATGCCTCAATCTGAGGCCATTGACAGGAACAGGTCAGACTCCTTCCTCAAATTCTGAAACTCTGAAGTAAGGAGGAAGGTAATCTCTGAAGCATTACAAGCCAGTGGTCAAATCAGATTTGTAAAGAAATGGAAAACAAAAGATGTCTACGATTTGTTGAGCAGTTTGAACATTGTCATTCTGCAGGAAAGAATGGAGTAGCACCCTACTGTAACTATTTTTAAAATATATATAAATGCTAGAATAAACTGCTTGGAGTTTGTCGCTGAATCTCCTTATGGTATATATTTTATGGTCCATCCTGCAAGGATTTCACAGAAGGATTGTCACTGAACCCCGTGCCCTGTGGGGAAGCCAGCCTAATAATTGCTTCCGTGTTATCTCATTTTGCTTCTCTGCTTTCCTGTCCAGACTCTGCTTGCCCTCTGCCACTACAGTACATCTCACAACAACGAGGTTTTTGAAAAGCCCAGAGAGCTTCAGCCTCACCGCTGGCTGCGGAAGACTGACACGAATCGCGTGGATAACTTCGGAACAATCCCGTTCGGTTACGGGGTGCGGAGCTGTGTGGGGCGGAGGATCGCGGAGTTGGAGATACACCTAGTACTTATACAGGCAGGCCTTGCCGTTCCTCAGGTGGGCATGAAAGGGGTTCTGATATTGGGGGAACCCTTAGCTCCCAAAGCCAGGAGCGAATGTGCTGTTTTCACGTGAGGATGTGGTTTCTACATTGATAGGTAATGAGTTTTCAGAAATTAGCAGCGGATTCTGAATTTCACTGTTGAGACACATAAAACAAACATTCATAAGCAATAACAATTCCAGGCCATCACTAAACTGAAAACTAGGTACACAATAATGAAAGATTCAGAATTAGAAACATTTTAACATAAAATAGTTACAGGATTTTACAAAATGCTGATCTCCTTAAATTACTGAAGAAAAATTAAAGGTTCACAGCACTTTGTGTTTTATATTAATGTCCATACATTACATGTTATTAGGTTGAATTAATTAAATTCTCAATCATTTATACACTATTTCAGTTTTATACATTGAGGGAATAGGTCATCTCATAGATGATTCGTATATGCCCCCAACCCAACATGGCCTGTCTCTTTAGGCTTTCCCAGTCCCGAGTGACCAGTTTAAATTGTGAAAACTGGATGGCATGGGAAAGTTGGGCCGAAGGGCCTGTTTCCATGCTGTAGACTTCTATGACACTACAACTCCTATTACCTTGCAAGATCTGAGCGCTCCTCCAGTTCTTGCCTCCATTCTCCAATTCCATTGCTTCTCCATTGGAGCCTGTGCTTTCCACCTAGACCCCTGGCCCATCCCTCCCCTGAACTGACTAGATTTGGAGAACACATTTGAAAACAAAAGGGGTCTCCCATTTAAGATGGAGAGGAGGAGAACTGACCCCCCCAAACCAACCTTTCTCTCCCTCGACTGCCCTGCCTCTCCTCTGAACTGACCTGTCCCTTTTCCTTTTAAGTCACTCAGAACGTACCTCTTTGACCACGTTTTGGTCACCAATCCTAGTGTTTCTCACCCCTCCCCCCTTCATAACTTTACACCCCCATGTCATTCTTTGATGCGTTACTTCCTGAAGGTGCTGCGCAAATGCAAGCTGTTGTTGTTGTGGGTTGGGAGGGCTGCCATTTACTTTGTTTCCCCTTTGTAGTGACCATATTAACCTCCACTCTCTCCAACTCCTGCAAGCATTTGAGGTCCACTTGGCTCCCAACACCAGAACAGTTTCTGCCAAAATCCAAGGCCTGCTGGGTCCAGGGAAGCCTATCAACCTCAAGTTTGTGGACAGGAAGTACCGCGGGGCTAGGGGCTAGGGGCTAGGGGCTAGGGGCGAGGGGCTAGGGGCTAGGGGCTAGGGGCTAGGGGCGAGGGGCTAGGGGCTAGGGGCGAGGGGCGAGGGGCTAGGGGCGAGGGGCTAGGGGCTAGGGGCTAGGGGCGAGGGGCTAGGGGCTAGGGGCGAGGGGCAAGGGAGGCATAAAGTGGATTCCTCGGGAACTGACTGCAAGTGTTTCTGCCAACGGATTTCACTTAATCTGCAGCAACGAGGCTTTCAGGACATCTAGATAAACAACGACAGGCGATGAAGAAACACGATGAAGGCTTTGACTCAACTCAAATCTAACTGTGTGCACAGAGCAGATCGTTCAACCCTGCATTGATACCAAAGGTCGCCCTCTGTTGGAAATGCCTGGATGGGGAAGTTAAAAATCACACAACACTAGGTTATAGTCCAACAGGTTTAACTGGAAACACACTAGCTTTCGGAGCGTCGCTCCTTCCATCAGGTGGTAGGATGATAGAGCGTCGCTCCGAAAGCTAGTGTGCTTCCAATTAAACCTGTTGGACTATAACCTGTTGTGTGATTTTTAACTTTGTATACCCCAATCCAACACCGACATCTCCAAACCATGACTGGATGGGGAAAATTTCATTGGTAACCACTTGGGAAAGTTTTAAGATGACAGATTGTCATGTCACACCACCCATCCTTACCATTCCCCCTGCCATTTTTCTGCACCACCACTCCTCCCACCCCAAACAACTCCCAGCCCCCACACCCGACAATTTCTCAATACCTTCACCATCTGCCCTGCATGTGTTTAGGGGCCATTTTCTCTCAAAGTCACAAAGGTCATGCCTGGCTAACTCAGCAAACCAGGAATGCCAGGCGCAAGGAGTGGTCCCTTGAAGACGGACAACAGCATAGCGATGTTAAAGGGGCCATGTCTTGCAGGGATCGGATCACACTCAGCAAAAGAGCATTGGAGTGAAGGGGGTGGGGGGAATTTGCTGCTAGAACCTGCTTTTAAGTTTACAGTCGCCCCCTACATGTGAACTTACAAAGTGCAGCAATCGCAAACAGTGTATCTAAGTATTTAAGAATGTTAATGCCACTGTCTTCTAAATCAGGAGGGTGAAGCACACACACTCTTCAGATTCAGTACTGTTGAAAGCCAATTTAATTCAGGATATTTCAATCCACTATAGGTCGTTCTGGTACAACGCCACAGTTGTGTTTGTCTGCAACCTCGCGCTATAGAAAGTCGCGCTATGGAAAACCACAGTAGAAATAGCGCTGTCGAAGATCATGCTGTGGAAGACCCACTACACCCATTAGCAGAAACGTGGCGTTATGCGAACAATGTCCACAATTCATCAATCGCATTATAGTCAATTCGTGCTGATGAAACGAGCGTTATAGAAGAACTACCCTGTATTTCAAACTCACATTAAGTTGGAGGGAACTTTTCGAAATTTGGAGTTCAAAAATTCATATAAATTGGGTGGGGGTGGTAACGTTTTCAAATCCAAGGATATGACTTAAAAGTTATGTTTTTGAAACATTGATAGTTTGTTTATAAATATCATGTGTGATTTTAAAAAAAAATTTCTAACAGGTTATTTGATTACTCATTAGAGCAGACCCTAGTGATCTCTACTCACATGTTCTCTCTAATTAATATACTTCCAATGTTCATTCCAAACTAAGGCTGATTAACATATCTATAAGGAAAAAAAGCAGGTTCCCTGTCTGTAGATTTGCAAATTATGTAGTTTCCCTCTTCGGAGAGTGGAACTCTGTGCATTGATTCCCTGGTTGATTTACACACAGATGTACGAATTAGGAGCAGGATGGTCCATTAGCTTGCACTGCCATTCAAGAAGGTCAAAACTGGCTAGATTTTAGTCTCAGATCTTCATTCACATTTCGTTCTCCAGTGATTCCTTTGTTAGTCAAAAATCTGTCTACATTTGCCTTAAAATTGTTCAGTGACTTTGTCTCCACCAATGTCTGAAACAGACAGTTCTTCTAATGGCACTCAGACTAAGAATTCCTCATCTTCAGTTTAAATATCTGATCCCTTATTCTTAAATGATGCCCTGGCCATAGACTCTCCCACAAGGGACAATGACCTCTCTGTATCTACACTGTCAAGTCCCCTCAGGATTTAATATGTCTCAGTAAGATGACTTCTCAATAGCTGCAGGCCCACACTATAAAAATGATACAGCACAGAAGGGGTTACTTGGCTCATCTCATCCATGCTGACCCAAAGACTCCCTTTCTAATCCCGTCTTCCTCCACATGGCCAGTAGCCCTGTAGCTTACAGCACTTAAGGGACAGATCCAGTTACATGCGGTCCAACATTTCCTCAAATCTCCCCCGCTATTCCATGTATCAAACAAGTGAACCTTCTCTCAATTGCTTCTAATTCCTTTATGTCCTTACATAATGAGAAACCAAAACAGTCTGCAGTACTCCGGACGTGGGCTCCACCATGCTGTCTAGAACTGCAGAAAAACATCCACATTATAACACACCATTCTCAGACGGCAAAGTCTCAGAATAAAGGGGCATCAATTTAAGACTGAGATGAGGAGGAAATTCCTCTCTGAGAGTTGAGAGTCTTTGGAACTCTTTGCCACAGAGAGCTGTGGGGGAACGGAGTCCTTGTGTATATTTAAGATAGAGATAAATAGATTCTTGATCGGTCACGGAATCAAGGGTTCTAGGGAAGATTCAGCAAAAGGACATGAGAAATGTTGGATCAGTCGTGATCCTGTTGAATAACGTATCAGGCTTGAGGGGCCGAATGGCCCACTCCTGTTCCTATTTCTCATGGTTTTATTCCCCTTGCAGTAAACATCATTCAATTTGCCTTCCTAATCACTTGCTGCAGCTGCATTCTAATGTATATCAGGACACTCAGATTCCCCAGTGTCTGAAGAGCTCTTCAATCTCTCAGCATTTAAATAAAAACACTGCTTTTCTGTTCTTGCTGCGAAGCTGGACAAATTTACATTATACTCCATCTACCAAATCTTTGGCCATTTACAGAAACGATTTATATTACTTTGCAGATTCCGTATGCACTTTTTTCAACGTAGTTTCCCATGTATCTTTATGCCATTAACAAATTTTGCAACCATACCCTCTGTCCCTTCATTCAAATCATATATATAAGTGAGGCCATGCCCCATTTTGCTGTAGCACAGTGACACAGGCAGAGTAGTAAATCGAACTCCAGGCTAATGTTCTGGTAAAACAGGGAGATGACATTATCACTGGACTGTTATAGAGTCACAGAGATGTACAGCACAGAAACAGACCTTTCGGTCCAAGTCGACCAGATATCCTAACCTAAGCCCGTCCCATTTGCCAGCACTTGGCCTATATCCCTCCAAACCCTTCCAATTCATGTACTCATCCAGATGCCTTTTAAATGTTGTAATTATACCAGACTCCACCACTTCCTCTGGCAGCTCATTCCATACACGCACCACCATCCACATGAAAAAGTTGCCCCTTGGGTCCCTTTTAAATCTTTCCACTTTCACCCTAAACCTATGCACTCTAGTTCTGGACTCCCCCACCCCAGGGAAAAGCCTTTGTCTATTTACCCTATTAATGCCCTCATGTTTTTAATAACCTCTATAAGGTTTATAAGCTCAGTCCAAAGACCCTGGTAATGTCCTGGAGACTTGGGTTTGAATCTCCCATGGCCAATAGTGGAATTTGAATAATTAAAATCTGAAATTAAGAATCTAATGTTGACCATGAATCCATTGTCAGGAAAACCCACCTGATTCACTAATATCCTTTAGTGAAGAAAATCTGCCATCCTTAACTGGTCTAACTTACGTATGACTCCAGACCCACAGCAATGTGATTGACTCTTAATGGTCCTCAGCGCAATTAGGGATGAGCAATAAATGCTGGTTGAGCTAGTGATAATTAATTCTTTTTAAAAATGGGATCAAATCCCACCACAGCAGATGGTGAGATTTAAATTCAATATAGAATAAATTACTCACCAATAAATGGTGACCATATTATGATCATCAATTGTCATTAAAAACTCAGTTCCTTCATTCATGTTCCTCAGGGTCGAAAATCTTCCATCTCTGCCAAGTCTGGCCTAGAGCCTAGACCCACAGCAATATGGAAACTAGAAGGAGGCCATTCAGCCCTCAGACCTGCTGCGACATTCAATATGGGGTCACAGCTGATCTAATTTCGCCTCAAATCCACTCTCACGAATTAATCTCACATCAATGTCATTATCCAGCTTTCCCCACACACCCCTTGATGTATTTAAAATCTGAATGTTTGTCAGTCTCTTGTGATTGGTCTTTGTTACAGACCAGACCAACCCACCCCCCAAATATATTTAGAAGATAGCCTAGGCCCCAACTTCTAATTTTTAAAGGCAAACTAAAATTATAAGGGAGTTAGTCAAGCACTTGGTGTGTTCCGGATACAAAACGATTGGATAAAGTACAGGCTTGAAGCAAAACACACTCTCTTCTTACACTACAGTTAAAATACAAACAAAAGAAAGAAGAATTGGAATAACTCTATTGGAAAACTGCCCGGCCATGTTAGAATTTTATAGGTTTCTATAAGATGCCCCCACATTTTCCTAAACTCCTATGAATATAGGTCTAACTGAAGCAATGTCTCTTCATAACTCCTGCCATCCCAGAGATTTGATCATAAAACACAGAATAGTGCGGAACAGGAACAGATCCTTCAGCCCAACAGCCATGAAAGAAGAAAGGGAGAAAGAAAGAAGAAAGGGAGAGAGAAAGAAGAGAGAAAAAAGAGGCAAGTTTCTTATCTGAGCAAACAGAGAAGAGAGAGAGAGAAGAGAGAGAAAAAGAGAAAGGGAGAGAGAATTTGAACTTCAGAAGTTGCGAGTTAGTCAGGAAAGGTCAAGTTAACAGGATGGAGATGAAGAGAGAAGGTAATGATATGTACAAATGTGTTAAAGCATTGCCACATTGTGACGCAAAAGATGTCAAAGCCTTCTTTATTTCATTTGAAACATTGGCTAGGCAGATGAAGAACACTTGTGGGTGATGCTAGTTCAGATGAAGCTGGTATGCAGAGCTAGTGAGGTATTTGCCAGGCTGTCAGATGAGGGGGGTCTAGAGATTATGCAGATGTTAAACAGGCTATTTTGAGTGCTTATGAATTGGTACCAGAAGTGTATAGACAGCGGTTCAGAACATAAAGAAGGAACCAGGTCAGACTTATGTTGAGTTCGAAAGAATTAAACAGAGTCATTTAGATAGATGGGTGCGGGCCTTAAAATAGATAAGACCTATGAGGCTCTAAGAGAGATTGTTCTGCTGGAGGAGTTTAAAAACTTACTTCCAGATATTATTAGAATTTATGTGAATGAACAGAAAGTTCAAGCAGTGAGAAGAGCAGCAAAGATGGCAGATGAATATGCATTGGTGCATTTGGCAAAACCTCGCTTCCGGCGAGGGATAGAAATTGGGAGAATACAAAACGAGTAGAGCACACTGGTAATTGTTTACCACAGGTGAAAAAAGAAGCCCAACAGAGTGGAATGGAGGTGAAAGAAATCAGGTATTTTCACTGTAATAGAGTGGGACCCAGAACTGCACAAACTGTGCAGTCTATCTGAATGATGTAGTGATCTTTAGTGAGTCATGAAAAGATCACATGGTACAGTTGGCAGAGCTCTTTGAACGATTAAAAGAATCAAAATTGGTAATAAACTTAAAGAAAACAGAACTCACAAAAGCAGAGGTGACATTCTTGGGACATAACATTGGTCATGGAAGGTTGACCCCAAGGAACGCAAAGACAAAGGCCATCAAAGAATATCTATAACTAACTTCGAAGAAAGAAGTGCTTTGATTTTTGGAACTAAGTGGATTCTACCAGACATTTGTTCCAAATTTCAACAGCGGCGTGACACCACTAATAGATTTACTATAGAACACAAAATTTTGGTGGATAGAACAATGCCAGGAGGCATTTGAGAATTTAAAAGCAGTATTAATTACTGCACCAGTTTTAGCGACACCAAATGTTTTGAAACTTCCAAGTTGCAATCGATGCCAGCGATATAGGAGTTGGAGCTTTTCTGCTACAGGAAGAGGATGATGGAATTGAATTTCCTATTGGCTACTTTTCAAAGAAACTCGACACCCACCAGAGAAAATACCCTACCATCGAAAAGGAATAACTGAGTTTGGTACTGGCTGTGCAACATTTTAATGTTTATGTGACGAACAATGTGTCGGAGACAGTTGTGTAAATGGATCACAATCCTCTTACATTCTTGGAATGATTTAAAGACAAGAATATGAGACTTTTTCATTGGAGTCTTTAGTTACACACTTTTAATTTACAAATTGTACATGTTGCGGGTTGTAAAAATGTGTTAGCAGACGCATTATTGCGGATTTAAAGGATAAAAGATAGATAAGATTGAACAGATTCCAATGTTATACATATATATATATATATATATATCTGTGCAGAAATTAAAATGAACTTAGATTAATGTCCTATGTATTTCATTGTAATGGGATTAAGAATTGGAAAAGAATGAAACAATCTTTTCATTATGACAGTTCATCTTTTCCTTAATTGGGGAGGTGTTATGAAGTTGAAGGCATGTACTGTACCTTCATGAGAGAGTGAATGGCTGGATAATTGAAAATATGTAACATTTGGCTGTGAAATAGATACCTGGGGTGGTTGCTGTTTTGACAACAATTCGAATTTAACTAATCAATTTAAATTATGCCCCAGGATACTAAAACCCAAATTAGTTTGAATTTATTGTTTTACCAACATTAAACCAATGAGACAATCCAATGTTGGGGGTATAAAAAACAGGTCATCAAGGAAGATGGTCATTGAGAAACACTCCTGGTACTTGGGATTTAGATGTTGTGGCCATTTCAGAGACATAGCTAGAAGAAGGACAGGAATGGTTGTTGCAGATTCTGGGATTTAGATGTTTCAGCAGAGAAGATGGTAAAAGATGGGGGGAGGGGAAGGTGGTTGCATTGTTAATCAAGGTAGTATTACAGCAGCTGAGAGAACATTTGAGGACTCAGCCGCTGAGGTAGTTTGGGCTGAGGTTAGAAACAGGTAAAGAGAGGTCACCCTGTTGGGAGTTTTCTATAGGCCTTTGAATTGTTCCAGGGGTGTAGAGGAAAGGATAGCAAAGATGATTCCCGATAGAACTGAGAGTAACAGGGTAGTTGTTCTGGTGGACTTTAACTTCCCCAATGTTGACCGGAAATACTATAATTCAAGTAGTTTAGATGGATCAGTTTTTGTTCAATGTGTGCAGGAGGGTTTTCTGACACGGTATGTAGACAGGCCAACAGGGGACGATGGCATATTGGTACTGGGGAATGAATCCAACCAGGAATTAGATTTGGAGGTAGGTGAGCACTTTGGCGATAGTGACCAGAATTTGGTTATGTTTACAATAGCAATGGGCAGGGATAGGTATATATCGCAGGGAAAGAGGTATAACTAGGGGAAAGGCAATTATGATGCGAGTAGGCAAAATTTAGGATGCATAGGATGAGTAAGGAAACTGCAGATGGACACAGTTGAAATATCAAGGTCATTCAAGGAACAGCTACTGTGAGTCCTTGATAAGTATATCGAGAGGAACCTTGATTATCCGAATACCAATTATCCGAAAATCAGATTATCTGAAGGAGATCTCGAGGTCCCGACAGAAACATTACATCAAAGACGTGTTTCCAACAGTGATCCCGTCTTTTATTTACAGTGATTAAATAGGCACCGTCTCCAAATGACTGACCTCTCGCCATATCTCTCTCCCCACACTTTCCCTGGAATTCTACAGAGGGGTGTACCCTAAAACCCCCTTCCCCAGATAACCTCTCCAACATTGTCCTGTACAGGGAAGTGGTAGAGCCTCTCACAAAGCCTCAGTCAAATGTGTGTGTGGCTGTGTGTGTGTGCTATTTGGAGACTTACCCCACAAAGGCAGCTGCAGAAGTCTTGTTGTTGGTGTATAGTCTGGCTGCCCCAGAGAGGGGGCGGGGATCGATGGGGTTGGGGAGTGGGGTTGGTATTGGATGGGGTTGGGGGAATGGGGCAGGGGGCGGTGTTGGACAGGGATGGGAGGGTGGGCAGGGGGCGGAGTTGGACAGGTCGTTGTTGGACGGGGTCTGGGAGTGGGGGGGGCGGAGTTGGATGAGGGCAGGGTCTCACTCGCTGTAAACTGTTGCAGTCTCCTGAACTATTGATTATCCGAACAAAATAGTGCCCGCCAATCTTGTTTGGATAATCGAGGTTCCCCTGTACCTATCAGGCAGGGAGGTAGTTGTCGAGAGAGGGAGCCATGGTTTATTTAAAAAGTTGAAGCTCTTATCAAGAGGAAGAAGGCGGCTTATGGGAGGATGAGGCATGAAGGCTCAGTTAGGGGGCTTGAGGTTTATAAGTTAGCCAGAAAAGATCTTAAGAGAGAGTTAAGAAGAGCCAGGAAGGGGACATGAGAAGTTGTTGGCGGATAGGATCAAGGAAAACCCTAAGGCCTTCCAACGGTATATCAGGAACAAAGGAATGACTAGAGTAAGATTAGGGCCAATCAAAGATTGTAGTGGAAAGTTGCGTGTAGAATCTAAGGACATGGGGAAGTGCTTATTGAATACTTTTTGTCATTATTCACATTGGAACAGGGCAATGTTAGTGAGAATACGCAGATACAGGCTACAAGATTAGATGGGATTGAGATTGACAAAGAGGAGGTTTTAGTAATATTGGAAGATCTGAAAATACGTAAGACCCCTGGGCCGGATGGGATTTATCCTCGGATTCTCTGGGAAGCCAGGGAGGAAATTGCAGAGCCTTTGGTTTCAATCTTTATGTCATCATTGTCAACAGGAATAGTGCCAGAAGACTGAAGGATAGCAAATGTTGTTCCCTTGTTTAAGGAGGAGAGTGGGGACAACCCTGGTAATTATAGGACAGTGAGCCTTACTTCGGTTGTGGGTCAGGTGTTGGAAAAGGTTATAAGAGATAGGATTTCTAATCATCTGGAAAGGAGTAAGATGATTAGGGATAGTCAACACGGTTTTGTCAAGGGTAGGTCATGCCTCATTAACCTTAGAGTTCTTCGAGAAGGTGACAAAACAGGTGGATGAAGGTAAAGCAGTTGATATGGTGTATATGCACTTCAGTAAGGTGTTTGATAAGGTTCCACATGTTAGGCTATTGAACAAAATGCAGAGTTTCGGGATTGAAGGTGATTTAGCGGTTTGGATCAGAAATTGGCTCGCTGAAAGAAGACGGAGGGTGATGGTTGATGAAAGTGTTCATCCTGGAGCTCAGTGGTGTGCCACAAGGATCTGTTTTGGGACCAGTACTGTTAGTCATTTTTATAAATGGTCTGGAGATGGGCATGGAAGAATGGGTTAGTAAGGTCGGCAGAGTTGTGGATAGTGCCGAAGGATGTTGTGGGTTACAGAAGGACACAGATAAGATGCAGAGCTGGGCTGAGAAGTGGCAAATGGAGTTTAATGCAGAAAAGTATGAGGGAGTTCAATTCGGAAGAAATAACAGGAATGCAGAGTAGTGGGCTAATTGGAAAATTCCTGGCAGTGTAGATGAACAAAGAGATCTTGGTGTCCAGGTGCATAAATCCATGAAAGTTGCCACCCAGGTTGATAGGATTGTTAAGAAGGGCACATGGTGTGTTGGCATTTATTGGCAGGGGGATTGAGTTTTGGAGCCATGAGGTCATGCTTCAGCTGTACAAGACACTGGTGCGGCCACACTTGGAGTATTGCGTGCAGTTCTGGTCACCGCATTACAGGAAGGATGCGGAAGCTTTGGAAAGGATTCAGAGGATTTACTAGGATATTGCCTGGTGTGGAAGGGAGGTCTTACAAGGAAAGGCTGCGGGAATGGAGGTTGTTTCCGTTAGAGAGAAGAAGGTTGAGAAGTGATTTAATTGAGACACATAAGATAATCAGAGGGTTGGGTAGGGTGGACAGGGAGAGCCTTTTTCCTCGGATGGTGAAGGCTAACATGAGGGGACATCGCTTTAAATTGAGGGGTGATAGATTTAGGAAGATATCAGGGGTAGTTTCTTCGCTCAGAGAGTAGTAAGGGTGTGGAACGGCCTGCCTGCAACTTGCCAACATTAAGGACATTTAACTGGGCATTGGACATACATATGGATAATAATGGAATGGTGAAGGTTAGATGGGCATCAGATTACTGTCAAGGTCAGTGTAACATCAAGGGTCAAAGGCACTGTACTGCGCTGTAACATTCTATGTTCTATGTACTTTTTCACAAGAAACATCTTCACAGTAAAAAAGACAGAAGACAAACCAGGGAGACCTCGGCCGAAAGAAGAAAGACACGGGAGACCTCAGCCGCTGTATGGTTTGGAAATTACGTTGGTGTAATTTTGATGCGTGTTTTTTTTATCGGAACAGTATATTGTTATAGATTTGGAGGCAGGTAATAAGTGGTTAAGAGAAAGGAGGGCTTAGAGTTGTGAATAGTTGTTGTTTAGTGTTCACTTTTAGAGTTAAAGAATAAGTTGATATTATTGTCTTTAAACAGTGGAATTTGGGAGTTCCCTGTCACTCACACTTTAACAGGTTAGAAGGCGAGGTGAGCTTCTCTGGGTGCTTGGCTTAATTAACAGAAGGGTTCAGCCCCATGTCCTAACAGTGAGCAGTGTAACAGGGAACATGGTCTTTCAGGCAGTCGCTCCATCACTTCCGGTCGATGAACTGCAAGTTGATGGGACTTCCAGGACAAAGCAGAGTCCTCGTCTTCGCCATCACCACTTTCCCTGAAGGGTCTGGCCTGACTTCGAAGTGTTTGATTAACTAAAGTAGGGATGAGAAGGAAAAAAAAATGAGAAGGTTCGGAACAGGAACTGAGGTCAGGTGCTGACGAAGCTTCAATGAAGGAAAGGAATGCTACACTAACCTTTGAAAATCACAGTGTGACATTTAGTGCATTAATCTACTCCACTAATCTTTCCACAGTTTGAGGTAGAGTTCTTGTACAAACTCTTCAAACCTTTCCCCGACATACTCAGTGCCGGTACTGAGGGAGTGCTGCATTGTTAGTTACCACCTTTTCAATGAGTTGTTAAACTCAGGCCAAAACCTCCACCATCACCACTACCCTCTTAATTAGACCACGTAGGTCCTGAGGCAGATGGGGGAGGTCTCCTTGATGTACCAACTGATGTTCATCCCTCAATCAACATCAATGGGAAAGAAAGATAATCTGGTCATTACCACATTGTTGGTAATGGGAGCTTGCTGCGTGGCTTTCACAGATTACAGCAGTGACTACACATATAAGTATTTCACTGGTCATTAGACTCGACCTTTGAGCTCATGAATATCACCATGAAAATGCAAATAGTTCTTTAAAAAGTGAAGTGCTATGGATGCTGAAAATGTGAAGTGTTAGAGAAACTCATCAGGTCTGGCAGCTCTGTGGAGACAGAAACAGAATTAACATCTCACATCTGCTTCACTTCTGACAAACTGTGTAGGTGTGTGTAAGTCTGCATGTAGGTAGAAGTGGGTATTGCAGACGCTGGAGATTAGAGTCAAGATTAGAGTGGTGCTGGAAAAGCACAGCAGGTCTGGCAGCATCCGAGGAGCAGGAAAATCAACATTTCAGGCAAAAGTCCTTGATCAGAAACATGTGTGCATGTATCTGTAACTCTGTGTGCAAGTCTGTATGCCTATGTGTGAGATTATGCATGTGTGTGTATGTGAGTCTGTTATGTCTGTGTTTGAGACTATGCATGTGTCTGTATGCCTTTGTATGAGACTGGGTTTGAGTCTGAGACTGTTTGTCTGTATGTTGTGTGTGTATCTGTGACTATTATGCACCAGTATGTTTGTGTAAGTGTTTGTGAGGCACTGTGTGCATATGTTTGTGTCTCTGCATGTCTATGTGCGCACTGTGCATGTGTGTGAATCTGTGTGTTTCTGTACATTCATGTGAGTGTGTGCATCTCTATATGAGCACGTGAAGCTTTCACAGGGAGAGAGATTTCACAATTCTCCTGCTGTTTGTGTGACCTCCCTCCGTGAGCAGTTTAGCTCCAGTTTTGTGTTTCTGTTTCTTGTTGTGAATCCCATCCTCTCTCCTGCAGTAGAGGGAGCAGCCTTTTCCCTAGCAATCCCAACAACTCCTTTTAAACATCCTAAACACCTCACCTCTCAACCTTCTTACAACAAGGAAGTGGAATATGCATCACAAGCAGCCCCTTTGTTATGAAGATGGGGGTGTACAGTATCTTTAAGAGAGTTAGAAGCTAGCACAGCAGTGTTCTCAATAAGTTAACAATGTAACACTTAGTCAAAAGCTAGATTAGCTGGGTTGCCTGGAAATAACGAAACAAATTCAAATTAGGCCAATGAGTTTAAATTTGGTATATTGACAATCTTAAAAGCCAATGATACAATCCGATGTTTTGGGGGTAGAAGACTAGTGAAAATTGAACAATTAAGAGGAGAACTGCCAAACCGCCAGCATGTAAAGACTGCTCAAAAAATAGCTCTCTTAAAGATACCTTTATCGATCAGTAACCTGTGAAGCAGAATCCCTAAGGAGAAGAAAAGAAGACAGGAATATAGAGAAGAACCGAAAGCTGCCTGGTTTTGAGATAAGAAGTTTTGTTTTATAAATCTTAATCGGGGACAGGGGGAGGTTTATTGGACTAGCATGATAGAAGAGAAGACAAAAGATAGGTTAGAGGAAGGAGTTGTAAACAGTTGTTAGTTAATTATTCTCTGTTATACTTTGAGACAGCCAGCACGGATTTGTGAAGGGTAGGTCTTGCCTTACAAGTCTTATTGAATTCTTTGAGGAGGTGACCAAGCATGTGGATGAGGGTAGAGCAGTGGATGTAGTATACATGGATTTTAGTAAGGCATTTGATAAGGTTCCCCATGGTAGGCTTATGCGGAAAGTCAGGAGGCATGAGGGAAATTTGGCCAGTTGGATAGAAAACTGGCTAACCGGTCGAAGTCAGAGAGTGGTGGTAGATGGTAAATATTCGGCCTGGAGCCCAGTTACAAGTGGAGTTCCGCAGGGATCAGTTCTGGGTCCTCTGCTGTTTGTAATTTTTATTAATGACTTGGAAGAGGGAGTCAAAGGGTGGGTCAGTAAATTTGCAGATGATACGAAGATTGGTGGAGTTGTGGATAGTGAGGAGGGCTGTTGTTGGCTGCAAAGGGACTTAGATATGATGCAGAGCTGGGCTGAGGAGTGGCAGATGGAGTTCAACCCTGCCAAGTCTGAGGTTGTCCATTTTGGAAGGACAAATAAGAATGCGGAATACAGGGTTAACGGTAGGGTTCTTAGTGAGGTGGAGGAGCAGAGGGATCTTGGGGTCTATATTCATAGATCTTTGAAAGTTGCCACTCAGGTGGATAGAGCTTGTAAGAAGGTCTATGGTGTATTCGCGTTCATTAGCAGAGGGATTGAATTCAAGAGTCGTGAAGTGATGTTACAGCTGTTAGGACTTTGGTAAGGCCACATTTGGAGTACTGTGTGCAGTTCTGGTCGCCTCACTTTAGGAAAGATGTGGAAGCTTTGGAGAGGGTGCAGAGAAGATTTACCAGGAGGTTGCCTGGAATGGAGAATAGGTCGTACGAGGATAGGTTGAGCGTACTAGGCCTTTTCTCATTGGAACGGAGAAGGATGAGGGGTGACTTGATAGAGTTGAAACTTTATTGCTGGAACAGCACAGCAGGTCAGGCAGCATCCAGGGAACAGGAGATTCGACGTTTCGGGCACAGGCCCTTCTTCAGGAATGAGCAGAGAGTGTTCAGCAGGAGAAGATAAAAGGTAGGGAGGAGGGACTTGGAGGAGGGGCGTTGGAAATGTGATAGGTGGAAAGAGGTCAAGGTGAGGGTGATAGGTCGGAGTAGGATGGAGGCGGAGAGGTCAAGAAGAAGACTGCAGGTCAGGAAGGCGGTGCCGGGCTGGAGGGATTCGGCTGAGACAAGGTGGGGGGAGGGGGGATGAAGAAACTGGTGAAGTCCAAGTTCATCCCCTGTGGTTGGAGGGTTCCCAGTCGGAAGATAAGACGCTCCTCCTCCGAC
Organism: Chiloscyllium plagiosum; assembly: GCF_037043375.1. Taxonomy (NCBI): domain Eukaryota; kingdom Metazoa; phylum Chordata; class Chondrichthyes; order Orectolobiformes; family Hemiscylliidae; genus Chiloscyllium; species Chiloscyllium plagiosum. Next base: position 108,081,351 of record NW_028270145.1, on the reverse strand, counting down.
CGTCGCGTTGTTGTGGTTTGGCGGTGGATGAGTCCAATGACCTGCATATCCTCGGTGGAGTGGGAGGGGGAGTTGAAATGCTGTGCTACAGGGTGGTTGGGTTGGTTCGTCCGAGTGGCCCAGAGGTGCTCTCTGAATCGCTCCGCAAGTAGGTGGCCTGTCTCCCCAATATAGAGGAGGCCACACCGGCTGCAGCGGATGCAGTAGATGATGTGGGTGGAGGTGCAGGTGAATCTGTGGCGGATATGGAAGTTTCCTTTGGGGCCCAACCACCCTGTAGCACAGCATTTCAACAACCCAACCACCCTGTAGCACAGCATTTCAACTCCCCCTCCCACTCCACCGAGGATATGCAGGTCATTGGACTCATCCACCGCCAAACCACAACAACGTGACGGTCGGAGGAGGAGTGTCTTATCTTCCGACTGGGAACCCTCCAACCACAGGGGATGAACTTGGACTTCACCAGTTTCTTCATCCCCCCTCCCCCCACCTTGTCTCAGCCGAATCCCTCCAGCCCGGCACCGCCTTCCTGACCTGCAGTCTTCTTCTTGACCTCTCCGCCTCCATCCTACTCCGACCTATCACCCTCACCTTGACCTCTTTCCACCTATCACATTTCCAACGCCCCTCCTCCAAGTCCCTCCTCCCTACCTTTTATCTTCTCCTGCTGAACACTCTCTGCTCATTCCTGAAGAAGGGCCTGTGCCCGAAACGTCGAATCTCCTGTTCCCTGGATGCTGCCTGACCTGCTGTGCTGTTCCAGCAATAAAGTTTCAACTTTGATCTCCAGCATCTGCAGACCTCACTTTCTCCTCGGTGACTTGATAGAGGTGTATAAGATGATCAGAGGAATAGATAGAGTAGACAATCAGAAACTTTTTCCCCGGGTACAACAGAGTGTTACAAGGGGACATAAATTTAAGGTGAAAGGTGGAAGGTATAGGGGAGATGTCAGGGGTAGGTTCTTTACCCAGAGAGTGGTGGGGGCATGGAATGCGCTGCCTGTGGGAGTGGCAGAGTCAGAATCATTGGTGACCTTTAAGCGGCAATTGGATAGGTACATGGATGGGTGCTTAAGCTAGGACAAATGTTCGGCACAACATCGTGGGCCGAAGGGCCTGTTCTGTGCTGTATTGTTCTATGTTCTATGTTCTAAATAAAGTTGTTAATTTTTACTTTAAATAGTTCTTGGCCTCTCGAATTTTCACAGATTACGGCATTTGATAAATCTTTTCTGTGTTGCTGGTTTAAATTCAACAAATGGTTTACCCCATGTCGTAACAGCTGGTGGCTCGTTGTCAGGATTTGAACTAGTTTAGACACATTTGAGTAGACTTGGGGGTACGAACATTCCCAGCCGATTTAAACACTTGCAGATTAGTGTCCTAGATCTTTAAATTTGTTTAATTTCGACGACTTGTGGCTGATTAAATTAAAAGTGAGAGAAATGGCTCTTAAAATTGCTAAAGAGGCTCTGGGATTTGAAGATGATTCTCAAATTTGCCAAGAAAGCTTAGAAGGAAAGAAAAATGCCATACTTTTAGAATTAGCAAACCCATTGTAAGGGAATTACTCAACACATTGGTGTGTCAGAGAATCAGCCAAGTGCAGTAGAGGTAGAAAAACTTCAATTACAATTGAGGAAAATAGAGTTAGAAGATAAAGAAAGGGATAGAGAAAGAGAGAGAGAGAGAAAGGAAAAGGAGAGAGAGAAGGTTCTTGGCTGAGCAAAGTGTGAGATTAGAAAGGGACAGAGCAAGAGAGAGAGAAGAAAGGGAGTGAGAAAGAGAGAGAGAGAATAAAGAGAGAGAAAGAGAGAGAGAATTTGAACTTGAGAAATTGTGACTTAGTCAGCAAAGGAGAAAGTGAGGTCTGCAGATGCTGGAGATCAGAGATGGAAATGTGTTGCTGGAAAAGCGCAGCAGGTCAGGCAGCATCTAGGGAACAGGAGAATCGACGTTTCCTGAAGAAGGGCTAATGCCCGAAACGTCGATTCTCCTGTTCCCTAGATGCTGCCTGACCTGCTGCGCTTTTCCAGCAACACATTTCCATCACTTAGTCAGCAAAGTCAAGTTAACAGGATGGAGATTAAAAGAGAAGGTTGTGATATATATAAATATGTCAAAACTGTCACATTTTTATGAGAAAGATGTTGAAGCCTTCTTTATTTCATTTGAAAAATTGGCTAGGCAGATGGAGTGCTCTGAGGATTTATGGGTGATGCTAGTTCAGACTAAACTGGTCAGCAGAGCTAGTGAGATATTTGCCGCATTGTCAGATGAGGGGTTAAGAGATTATGAAGAGGTTAAACAGGCTAATTTAAGTGCTTATGAATTGGTACCAGAAACATATAGACAGCGGTTCAGAAGGAACCAGGTCAGACTTATGTTGAGTTTGAAAGAATTAAACAGAGTCATTTTGATCGATGGGTGCATTCTTTGAAAATAGCTAGGAGCTTTGAGGTTCTAAGGGAGATTTAAAGACCCATTTCCAGAGATGGTATGAATTCACGTGGAGGAACAGAAAGTTCAGGAAGTGAGAAGGACAGAAGAATTAGCAGATGAGTACATGTTGGTGCATAAGACAAGCTTCCGGCCAGAATTTCATCCTGTGAGAAGGGCAAGAAGTTGTAATTTTGAGAGATACTCAGGATCTAACCAGTCGCTGATAATAAGTGATGAGCAAACTTGCACGCTTTCTGATCTGTTACCTGAGATTTTGGTAATTTGTGGGATAGATGGTCAGAAATTTAGCCTTTCCCTATGTAAGATCAGGTTGGAGTGCCAACTCAAGACTGGGAAAGTTACAGTGGGAGTGATTGACAGAGTGTCAGTTCCAAGAATTCAGTTTGTTCTTGGGAATGATTTGGCAGGATCCGAGGTGGGAGTGACACCTCTTGTTGTGGAGAAACCCAAGGAAGACCAAGAAACTGAGGAGTTAAAACAGAAATACCCTGGTATTTTCCCAGACTGTGTGGTAAGCAGACCCCACTATCATAAGTCACAGCACAAAGCAAAAAGTAAAGAGAAAGATAAACGAGTTGAGGTTCAGTTAGTGGACACTCTGTTTGATGTAATGGTGCAGGAAAATCCTGAACAGGCAGAGGGGGAGGGTCAGACAGAAGTGTTTCGTCCTGAAAGAATAAGAGACTTGCAAAAGGATAAGATGATAAAAGATATATATGTGGGTGCGTACTCCAAAATGGAAGCTGAGAATATTCCAGAAGGTTATTATCTGAAAGATAGAATTCTAAGATGGAAATGGAGACCACGGCAGGTTAATGCAGAGCAGAAATGGGCCAAAGTGCACCAGACTGTTGCCGGTAGCATACAGACATTAAGATTAGATTAGATTAGATTACAGTGTGGAAACAGGCCCTTCAGCCCAACAAGTCCCCACCGACCCGCTGAAGCGAAACCCACCCATACATTTACCCCTTACCTAACACTACGGGCAATTTAGCATGGCCAATTCACCTGACCCTGCACATCTTTGTGACTGTGGGAGGAAACCGGAGCACCCGGAGGAAACCCACGCAGACACGGGGAGAACGTGCAAACTCCACACAGTCAGTCGCCTGAGGCGGGAATTGAACCCAGGTCTCTTGCGCTGTGAGGCAGCAGTGCTAACCACTGTTGCCTCACAGCGCAAGAGACCTGGGTTCAATTCCCGCCTCAGGCGACTGACTGTGTGGAGTTTGCACGTTCTCCCCGTGTCTGCGTGGGTTTCCTCCGGGTGCTCCGGTTTCCTCCCACAGTCACAAAGATGTGCAGGGTCAGGTGAATTGGCCATGCTAAATTGCCCGTAGTGTTAGGTAAGGGGTAAATGTATGGGTGGGTTTCGCTTCAGCGGGTCGGTGGGGACTTGTTGGGCTGAAGGGCCTGTTTCCACACTGTAATCTAATCTAATCTAATCTTAATGTCTGTATGCTACCGGCAACAGTCTGGTGCACTTTGGCCCATTTCTGCTCTGCATTAACCTGCCGTGGTCTCCATTTCCATCTTAGAATTCTATCTTTCAGATAATAACCTTCTGGAATATTCTCAGCTTCCATTTTGGAGTACGCACCCACATATATATCTTTTATCATCTTATCCTTTTGCAAGTCTCTTATTCTTTCAGGACGAAACACTTCTGTCTGACCCTCCCCCTCTGCCTGTTCAGGATTTTCATGTTACGGGTGGCACATAAACTACCTGTAGGAGGTCACCTAGGGGTATGAAAGACTCAGGCTAAGGTACAAAAACATTTTTATTGGCCTGGAATGCACAAGGATGTGGTTAATTTTTGCCAAATGTGTCATACAGATCAACTGGTCGGTAAGCCACATGTGGCAATGAAACCAGCCCCTTTGTTGCCATTTCCCACATTTGAAGAACCTTTCGTGTGGATTATAATTGATTGTGTAGGTCCCCTCCTGAGAACTAAAAGTGGGAACCATTACTTATTAACCATAAAGGATAATTCCTGAAGAAGGGCTTATGCCCGAAACATCGATTCTCCTGCTCCTCGGATGCTGCCCGGCCTGCTGTGCTTTTCCAGCACCACATTTTTCAACCATAACGGATGTGTCCACCAGATTTCTGGTGGCAATTCCATGGTGGAGTATCAAAGCAAAAAGGGGAGTAGAGGAGTTAGTCGCTTTCTTCACACGGTATGGGCTACCCAGAGAGATTCAGTCGGATGAAGGGTCAACTTTTACTGCTCGGCTGTTTAAGGATGTTATGGATAGCTTAGGTATATACTGCACCTTAAATCCAGTGCATATCATCCTGAATCCCAGGGAGCTTTAGGAAGGTTGCATCAGACTTTGAAGACCATGTTGAGAGCATACTGTCAGGACTACCCGAGTGATTGGGATAAAGGTATCCCATTTGTATTGTTTTCCATTACAGATGCCCCAACCGAATCTACTCAGTTCACTCCCTTTGAGTTAATATTCGGGCATGAAGTGAGAGGCCCTTTGAAATTAATTAAAGGGAAATTGACAAGACCAAAGTTGAAGATCTCATACTTAGATTATGTATCAGAGGTGAGGGAGAGATTAAATCGAGTAGGTGGGTTAGCTAAACAGCACCTAAAGAGGGCACAGCGTAGAATGAAACAGGTGGCAGATAAAAGCTCTGAGATTCAGGCGTTTTCCCAAGAAGGTGACGTGATAGCACTGCTACCAATGATAGGTGATCCCTTCAAAGCCAGGTTTAGTGGTCCCTGTCAAATTGAGAAAAGTCAGGTGAACTATCTAGTAAGGATGCCACATAGAAAGAAAAGGTATCAGGTATGTCATGTAAACATGCTGAAACCATATTATACTAGAGAGAAAGAATTGGATAAATAGGTGTTAATTACGGTCCTGCAGAATGAGGAATCAAATCCAGATGGTGTGGATTTTGATATGCCTCAAAATTGAATAAAAAATGAAGAAGTCCTTGAGGAGTGGGATAGGTTAGTAAGCTATCTGTCTCAGGAACATAGAATGCAGTTGAAAGATTTGTTACTGCAGTATAAGGACATATGTAAGAATCAGATGGGGAGGATTAATGCTATTGTAAATGAAGTAGCTGTAGGGAATACTGCTCCGATAAGACAACATCCCTATTGGCTTAATCCTTTCAATGCCAGACAGGTCCAGAATGAGGTGGAGGCCATGCTCAATGGGGACATTATCGAACCAAGCCAGAGCAAGTGGAGTTCACCGATCGTCTTAGTTCCCAAACCAACAGCACTCAAAGAATCTGTGTGGACTATTGGAAGGTCAATGCCATTACAAATCGGACTCATATCCAATTCCTAGATTGGAGGACTGTGTCGAGAAAGTCGGATAAGCCAGTTACATCACCAAGTTGAATTAATGCATGGTTACTGGCAGGTACTTTTATCAGAGATGGCAAAAGAAATTTCTGCGTTTGTAACCCCAAATGGATTATATCAGTTTAAAGTGATGCCCTTGGAATGAAGAACGCACCCGCCACATTCCAAAGACTCATGAACAGAGTTGTGACTGGGTTAACAAACTGTGCAGTCTATTTGGACGATGCACTGATCTTTAGTAAGTCCTGGAAAGATCACATGGTACAATTGGCAGAGCTCTTTAAATGACTATGAGAAGCAAAACCGGTGATAAACTTAAATAAAACTGAATTGGCAAAAGCAGAAGTGATGTTCTTGAGACATAACATCGGTCATGGAAGGTTCACTCCACGGAACGCAAAGACAAAGGTCATCAAGGAATTTCCACGACCAACCTCGAAGAAAGAGGTGCTACAATTCTTGGAACTCCTCGGAATCTATCGGAAGTTTGTTCCAAACTGCAGCAGTGTAGTGGCACTGTTAACCGATTTGCTGAAGAAGAACACAAAGTTTCGGTGGACAGAACAATGCCAGGAGGCATTCGACCATTTGAAAGCAATATTAACCACCAAACCAGTTTTAGCTACACCAAACTTCTCAAAACCTTTTAAAATCGCCATCGATGCTGGTGACATTGGATTTGGAGCTGTACTCCTACAGGAAGATGAGGATGGGATTGAACTGCCATTTGGCTAGTTTTCGAAGAAGCTCAACATCCACCAGAGGACATACTCCACAATCAAAAAGGAACTATCGAGTTTGGTACTGGCCTCACAACATTGTAATGTGTATGTCACAAACAATGTGACAGAGACGGTTGTGTAGATGGATCACAATTCACTTACATTCTTAGAACGCTTTAAAGACAAGAATATGAGACTATTTCGTTGGAGTCTTATGTTACAGACTTTTAATTTAAAAACCCCATACTTGTTGCGGGTCGTAAGAATGTAATTGCAGATGCGTTATTGTGAATTTAATGGATAAAGTTTGGATGAGATTGGTATTTATTTAATATTATATATATATTTAGCTTTATGAGAAGAAGTTAAGGTGAACTTATATTAAAGTTATTTGTATGTTAAGGTAATGTTTAAAAATTAGAGAAAAATGAAGCTATCTTTTCATTATGATGGTTCATTTTCTATTAATGGGGGAGATATTATGAAGTTGTGGGTGTACTGTACCTTTAAGAGAGTTAGAAGCTAGCAGAACTACCTGACAGCACCAAGTGTTCTCAATAAGGTAACAATGTAAGACTTGGGTAGCTGGTTGCCTGGAAATGACAAAACAGATTCGAATGAGGCCAATCAGTTTAAATTATACCCTGAAATATACCAAATTCCAGTCATGTTTGAATTTAGTATATTGACAATCTTAAAAGCCAATGACGCAATCTGATGCTTTGGGGGTAGAAGACTGGGGAAAATTGAACAGTTGAGAGGAGTACTGCCAAGCATGTAAAGACTACTTGAAAACTCGCTCTTTTAAAGGTACATTTATCTATCAGTAACCTGTGAAGCAGAATCCCCAAGGAGAAGAAAAGACAGGAATACAGAGAAAACTGAAAACTGCTTGGTTTTGAGATAAGAAGTTTTGTTTTGTAAATATTAATCGGGAATTTTATCGGACTAGTATTGTAGAGGAGAAAGTAAAAGATAGGTTAGAGGAAGCAGTTGTAAATAGTCGTTAGTTAATTATTTTCTGTTATACTTTAAGAAATAAAGTTGTTAATTTTTACTTTAAATAGTTCTTGGCCTCTCAAATTTTCACAGATTATGGCATGGGATAAATCTTTTCTGTGTTGTTGTTTTAAATTAAACAGGATGGTTTACCACATGTCTAACACCTTCTCATTGAAGCCTGAGGTCAGTGTGGTGGATGTGCCCACCTGGCACTCGCTCACTCCAACCTACCTGTGAGATCACACTGTACATCTCCAGCTCTGCCACCCTCTTGCCCAGGCAGGTACGGGTACCAAACCCAAAGGGGATGGAGGCAAAGGGATGGTGCTTGTTCTTCTCCTCTTTGTTTATGCGAAGCCAGCGGTTTGGCTGAAAACTCCTGGACTCAGTGAACTCACTGTCTTCCTGAGAAACGGCATAGTGACACAGGTGGAAGAGCGTCTGCAGTGGAGGGAGGAGCAGTTAGTGCATCTTACACAAAGCAGGCAAAGAGCTTCGAGACTTGTAGCGACACATCACCCCTCAACCTGTTACAATATTTACAAACACTGCTTCCAATAATGTACCTATACAGGACAGTCCGAAGGCACTCACAAAGTATGGTCACTGTTGCACTGTAGGAGGCGCAGCAGTTAAGGTGTACACAGCAAGATCCCACAACAGCAAAAGACTTATAATAGTACACTTGCAAGCGATGCCGTTTGAGACAAGGACTTGACAGGAACACTCTCCTGCTCCTCTCCCAACCTCCCAGTTGCCAGGTGATCTTTCACGCCCGCAGAAGAAGGCAGATTGGACCTTGTTTTGACGCCTTATCCAAAAAACGTGACCTCAGAAAGTGCAGCACTCCCTCAACAGTGCACTGGGACTGTCAGCTGGTATCAATCTCTGGCATGGGACTTAACCCCAGCACCTTCACAAAATGTGAAGTGCTTTAGGATGTCCTGAGGTTGTGCAAGATTCTGAAGCCCATTTCAGAGAATTTAGCAAAATGATTTTCTCTGAGGCTGGTTACAATCGCATCCCAGTTTGAGGAATTTACCTATTGCTATTTGGTAATAACCAGCTGTAATTAATTTGGACATTATATTAAGATATAACCACACTGTTCCTTTCCAGTGGGTCACATCTCAGCAGGTATGACCGCTCGGTGTGTTCATACATCAGCTAATAACCTAGAAATGTAATTAAATGGAAAAAACAAGACGTGAAACAGTAAATACTTAATACAACTTACACTAATAAGTAGGATTGTAACTTTAGTCCAATTTATTAAATTCTAAAAGCAAAGGGTAAAGTTGCCATAGCTCTACTGTATCATAGGACTATCCTTTCATTAGCAAGGTGGCTTAACTTCAGGGTCACCACATCTCAGGTGAGGGGAGAGGTTGAGTCCATCACAGTAACCTCAGCTGGTATGGGAATTCAACCCACACTGTTACCACCACACTACAGTGCAAACCCACTATCCAACCAACTGAGCTAACTCACCCCTACTATCCAACCAACTGAGCTAACTCACCCCCAAAGCATCAGATTGCGTGAGTGCTAGAGATTTGTTCGTTCATTGAAAGTTAGAATAGAAAGTATTGTCTTTGCTCTTTATTGTCATTTTTTACAACACTTTCAACTTTGGAACCGTAATCATTTTGCATACGATGGGAGGATTGCTTTCTTTAATGAATGGGATCAGTGAGTAGAAAAGCCGTTCACCCATCGAAGAATATCCAGCGTGTCTGCCCCAACATGAGGTGATGTGGAAACACCAGTCAATGTACAGATTGCTCATCAAAGGCGGCTGTCATCTGCTTCTGGACAAACAATTAGTTCCAAAAGCAAGAAATGAAAAATATCATACACTTATCGCCCTGAGTGAGAGAGTCTGAGAGATTGCAAAGTACAGATATCTCCCACCAGGTCTTGTACAGATACCTCTTTAATCAAGAGGGTCTGTGAAACAAGCCTTTGTTCACTATCTCCCCCAAAAAAACAGGGTTTAAGAGATTATGCTGCACAGGTCACTCCCTGAGGGAAGGATTGAGAGACAGCAATCTTTGTGCAGATTGGAGGAGGCAATGGCCTAGTGGTATTATCACTACACTATTAATTTAGGAAACTTAACTATTGTTCTGCAGATCTGGGCTCAAATCCAAGGCAGATAGTGAGATTTGAATTCAATATAAAATCTTGTATTAAAGGTCTCATGATGACCATGAAACCATTGCTGATTGTTGGGGGGAAGGAAACTCATCTGATTCATTAATGTCCTTTATAGAAGGAAATCTGTCATCCTCACCTGGTCTGGTATACATGTGACTCCAGACCCACAGCAATGTAGGTGATTCCTAACTACCCTCTGGGATGGGCAAAAAATGACGACCTAACCAGCGGCACCCATATGACGTGAGTGAATAAGAAAAGTTATCTTCTTGAGCAATTGCAACATTTAAGAGGCATTTGGATGGGTATATGAATAGGAAGGGTTTGGAGGGATATGGGCTGGGTGCTGGCAGGTGGGACTAGATTGGGTTGGGATAGCTGGTCGACATTGACGGATTGGACCGAAGGGTCTGTTTCCATGCTGAACATCTCTATGACTCTTAAGGTGAGGATCTGGGTGATTAATCTTTATACAGATATCTCATTGAGCGAGAGAGTTTGTGAGACATAAGTCTTCATACAGAATCTCCCTGAGCACGAGGAGTGGAGAGATTACAACGTACAGATTGAGTGAGTGATTGAGAGACCCCACTCTTTATGCAGTTATCTCCCTAAAGGTGAGGATCTGAGAGATTAGTCGGAGAGACAACATTTTATTTGGTCTCTGAACAGGGGGATCTGCAACAGCCATCTCCCTAAGACAGGGGCTAGCTGAGCTTAGCCAATGATTGCACATGCACCCAGAACCACTGAGTGCAGACCTAATGCAGAACTCTCAAGTATGGAATTGAATGAGTATTTGGATACAAGGGAGGTTGGGGGAGCTTTTAAGTAAATTACCCCACAACAGCTTTTTGTAACTTTTCTAACCAACACTCAGAATTGGTTTAGCGCAGTTGGCTGCATTGTTGGTTTGCAGAGTAGTATGATACCAACAGCATGGGTTCAATTCCCATTGCTGGTTTGAGGTTACTGTGAAGGACTCTCTTTGTCAACCTCCTCCAATGCCTGAGGTCTGGTGGCCCTCAGGTTAAATCACCACCAGTTGCTTCTCTCTTAGTAGACTGAACCCATGGTCTGGTAAGACAATGGTGACACAGTGTTAACCAATACTAACATTTTTAGCAAAGTAATATCCTCCGGCCACCACTCCATTCTCTATGGCAAGTCGAGCATTGCCAGGGACGACTGGATACATCCTACATCACAAAAAAGACAGGGTGAATCGTCATTCCAGTCAACAGGCGGACATTTTTTATCTTGAGATGAAAGGAGAGGAAAGACTAAGTGCCGATAACAGGCATCTACAGGATAATGTTATAGAGATGCATGAAGGAATAAGGAAAACCACTAACCCAGAGCATCCATTTTAAATGAAATTTTGTAGGATTAAAAGACACAGCTTCAAGCAAAGGGCAATTTTGGAAAAGTGTTCTTCTCAAAAAAGCCCATTTGACTCCTTGGGTGATACTGAATCAAATTCCCATTACCCATCTCTCCTGACTTTTGCCTTCATTAATTTCGGCCGATTGAATTCTGCCCAGCGCCAGAATGAATTTAGCCTGGAGTAGATTTGCTGAAATAATCAATTCAATGTCACCTCGCCCCCACACGGATGAGATGTGAGATTAAACCTCGGAGAAAGTCGTGGAGACTAAGAGCTAGGATAAGTGTCTTGAGAAATTGGACCCCATTAGAAAGTCAGGCGTGATGAGATTCCCAGTCTTACGTTTTCTGCTTCAAAGCAGCAGACATCTTGGCCAGTCTTCTGCTGTGGCATTGTCTTGTGCCACACTTTCACCTCTTTAACCTGCAAATACTCTTCTCTTCATGATTTGAAGGTGCCTGTGTTGGTCTGGGGTGTACAAAGTTAAAAATCACACAACACCAGGTTATAGTCCAACAGGTTTATTTGGAAGTATTAGCTTTCGGAGCTTAACCCGTTGGACTATAACCTGGTGTTGTGAGATTTTTAACTCTTCACTGTCTCCAAACCAACCCACAATTAAACTTCTCCTGAGGTTAACTCAGATTTTCCAGGACTTTGCAAATACTTGATTCTTTCTATCTATTTTCCTACCTCTATCTGGAGAATTTGAGATTTTCTTTTAATAAACCTGCTCAGAGATGTTATGATACACCACTGAAGCAGGTGGGACTTGAACCTGGGTCTGCTGGGAAAGATGATGTGGAGGCGCCAGCGTTGGACTGGGGTGGACAAAGCCAGAAGTCACACGACACAAGGTTATAGGCCAACAGGTTAATTTGAAATCACAAACTTTCGGAGTGCTGCTCCTTCATCAGGTGACCAAAGCTAGAGGGCATAGGTTTAAGGTGAAAGGAGAAAGAGGGGCAAATTTTTCACGCAGAGAATGGTGCGTGTATGGAATGAGCTGCCAGAGGAAGTGATGGAGGCTGGTACAAATACAACATTTAAAAGTCAGTGGGATGGGTATTTGAATAGGAAGGGTTAGCGGGATCTGGGCCAAATGCTGGCAAATAGGACTGGAATTATCGGTCAAAGTATTGAGTACAGGAATTGGGAGGGCATGTTACGGCTGTACAGGACATTGGCTAAGTCACTGTTGGAATATTGCGTGCAATTCTGGTCTCCTTCCTATCGGAAAGATGTTGTGAAACTTGAAAGGGTTCAGAAAAGATTTACAAGGATGTTGCCAAGGTTGGAAGATTTGAGTGATAGGGAGAGGCTGAACAGGATGGGGCTGTTTTCCCTGGAGCATCAGAGGCTGAGGGGTGACCTTATAGAGGTTTATAAAATCATGAGGGGCATGGATAGGGTAAATCAGCAAAGTCTTTTCCCTGGAGTTGAGGAGTCTAGAACTAGAGGGCATAGGTTTAGGGTGATAGGGGAAAGATGTAAAAGAGACCTAAGGGGTACCTTTTTCACACAGAGGGTGGTACGTGTATGGAATGAGCTGCCAGAAGAAGTGGTGGAGGCTGGTACAATTGCAACATTTAAAAGGCATTTGGATGGGGATATGAATAGGAAGGGTTTGGAGGGATATGGGCCGGGTGCTGGCAGGCGGGACTAGATTGGGTTGGGATATCTGGTCGGCCTTGAGGGGTTGGACCGAAGGGTCTCTTTTCATGCTGTATAGCTCTATGGCTCCATAACTCCATAGAGGCCAGAATCCCATCACCACATTATTTATACGTGGACAGTCCTTCATTCTGGCACAATCTCATCAGAGTCAGCACCCAGAGAGTCAGAATTTCTGACACTCCTCTTTTAATCTGTCAGCCAGGTCTCCCTGATTTGGCCCAGGTTATCAGTCCCAATCAGGGAATTCATATTCTATGAGATTCTCTCTAGCTGACCTTTTTTTTAGATTAGATGAGATTCCATACAGTGTGGAAACAGGCCCTTTGGCCCAACCAGTCCACACCAACCCTCTGAAGAGTAACCCACCCAGACCCATTTTCCTCTGAATGATGCATCTAGCACAATGGGCAATTTAGCATGGCCAATTCACCTAACCTGCACATTTCTGGACTGTGGGAGAAAACCAGAGCACCTGGAGCACACCCATGCGACGAGTGTGCAAACTCCACACAGAGAGTCGCCTGAGGCTGGATTCGAACCCGGGTTTCTGGTGCTGTGAGGCAACAGTGCTAACCACTGAGCCATCTTGTTCCAATCACTACGTAAACGATCTCCACCACCTCTTAAACAGTATTATCATCACTGAAACCCCACTACCAACATCTGGCGGGTTCCCATTTACCTGAAAATCAACTGGACTTGCCACATAAGCACAGTGACTGCAAGAGCAGGTCAGAGGCTGGGAATACTGTAGTAACTCATCCCTGACACCCCCAAACCTGTCCACCATCTACAAGACACAGGTCAGGAGTGTGGTGGAATACTCCCCACTTGCGTGGGTGAGTGTGGCTCCAACAACACTCAAGAAGCTTGACATCATCTAGGATAATTTAATACATGCCGTGACATCGAACAATTCTTCCGTCGCCTCCGCCTCCGAGCTTACTTTCACAATCAGGACTCCCGCCCACCTTCCGAGGACCCCTTCGCCCACCTCCAACACACTGCATCCACCTGGACACCCCGCGCTGGCCTATTACCTGCCCTCGACCTCTTCATTTCCAACTGCCGCCGGGACATTAACCGCCTCAACCTGTCGACCCCCCTCCCCCACTCCAACCTCTCATCCTCACAACGCGCAGCCCTCCAATCCCTCTGCTCCAATCCTGACCTCACCATCAAGCCAGCGGACAAAGGGGGCACTGTGGTAGTCTGGCGCACTGACCTCTACATCACTGAAGCCAAACGCCAACTCGAGGACACCTCTTCCTACCGCCCCCTTGACCATGACCCCACCCCCCATCACCAAACCATCATCTCCCAGACCATACAGAACCTCATCACCTCAGGAGATCTCCCACCCACAGCTTCCAACCTCATAGTCTGGGGACCCCGCACTGCCCGGTTATACCTCCTTCCCAAGATCCACAAGCCTGACCACCCTGGCCGACCCATTGTTTCAGCATGCTCCTGCCCCACTGAACTCATCTCTACCTACCTCGATACTGTCCTATCCCCCCTAGTCCAGGAACTCCCCACATACGTTCGAGACACCACCCACGCCCTCCACCTCCTCCAAGACTTCCGTTTCCCCGGCCCCCAACGCCTCATCTTCACCATGGATATCCAATCCCTCTACACCTCCATCCGCCATGACCAGGGCCTCCAAGCACTCCATTTTTTCCTCTCCAGACGTTCCCAACAGTACCCCTCCACCGACACTCTCATTCGTTTGGCCGAACTGGTCCTCACCCTTAACAATTTCTCCTTTGAATCCTCCCACTTCCTCCAGACCAAAGGGATAGCCATGGGCACATGTATGGGCCCCAGCTATGCCTGTCTCTTTGTTGGCTACGCAGAGCAGTTGATCTTCCGTAATTACACCGGCACCACTCCCCACCTCTTCCTCCGCTACATTGATGACTGCATTGGCGCCACCTCGTGCTCCCGCGAGGAGGTTGAGCAATTCATCAACTCCACCAACACATTCCACCCTGACCTTAAATTTACCTGGACCATCTCTGACACCTCCCTCCCCTTCCTGGACCTCTCCATCTCCATCAGTGACGACCGACTTGACACTGACATTTTCTACAAACCCACCGACTCCCACAGCTACCTGGATTACACCTCTTCCCACCCTACCTCTTGCAAAAATGCCATCCCGTATTCCCAATTCCTCCGCCTCCGCCGTATCTGCTCCCAGGAGGAGCTGTTCCACCATAGAACACATCAGATGGCCTCCTTCTTTAGAGACCGCAATTTCCCTTCCCACGTGGTTAAAGATGCCCTCCAACGCATCTCGTCCACATCCCGCACCTCCGCCCTCAGACCCAACCCCTCCAACCGCAACAAGGACAGAATGCCCCTGGTGCTGACCTTCTACCCTACCAACCTTCGCATAAACCAAATCATCCGCCGACATTTCCGCCACCTCCAAACAGACCCCCACCACCAGGGATATATTTCCCTCCCCACCCCTCTCCGCCTTCCGCAAAGACCGTTCCCTCCGTGACTACCTGGTCAGGTCCACGCCCCCCTACGACCCACCCTCCCATCCTGGCACTTTCCCCTGCCACCGCAGGAACTGTAAAACCTGTGCCCACACCTCCTCCCTCACCTCCATCCAAGGCCCTAAAGGAGCCTTCCACATCCATCAAAGTTTTACCTGCACATCCACTAATATCATTTATTGTATCCGTTGCTCCCGATGCGGTCTCCTCTACATTGGGGAGACTGGGCGCCTCCTAGCAGAGCGCTTTAGGGAACATCTCCGAGACACCCGCACCAATCAACCAAATCGCCCCGTGGCCCAATATTTCAACTCCCCCTCCCAGTCTGCCGAGGACATGGAGGTCCTGGGCCTCCTTCACCGCCGCTCCCTCACCACCAGACGCATGGAAGAAGAACGCCTCATCTTCCGCCTCGGAACACTTCAACCCCAGGGCATCAATATGGATTTCAACAGTTTCCTCATTTCCCCTTCCCCCACCTTATCCTAGTTTCTAACCTCCAGCAACACGATCCCCTGACTTGTCCAGACTTGTCCGACCTGCCCAGCTCCTTTTCCACCTATCCACTCCACCCTCTCCTCTCTGACCTATCACCTTCATCTCCTTCCCCACTGACCTATTGTACTCTATGCTACTCTCTCCCCACCCCCACCCTCCTCTAGCTTATCTCTCCACGCTTCAGGCTCTCTGCCTTTATTCCTGATGAAGGGCTTTTGCCCGAAACGTCGATTTTGCCTGTCCTCGGATGCTGCCTGAATTGCTGTGCTCTTCCAGCACCACTGATCCAGAATCTGGTTTCCAGCATCTGCAGTCATTGTTTTTACATCATCTAGGATAAAGCAGCCCGCTTGACAGGTACCCATCCACAAATATTCACTTCCTCCTATCCCAATACACATCAGTACCATCGACAAGATGGACTGCAGTGACTCAACAAAGATGCTTAAACAGCACCTTCCAAACCCACAATCGTTTCCATCTAGAAGGACAAGGACAGCAGATACATGGG
Source organism: Chiloscyllium plagiosum (assembly GCF_037043375.1). Classification (NCBI taxonomy): domain Eukaryota; kingdom Metazoa; phylum Chordata; class Chondrichthyes; order Orectolobiformes; family Hemiscylliidae; genus Chiloscyllium; species Chiloscyllium plagiosum. The sequence goes on along the minus strand of NW_028270145.1, from coordinate 108,065,067 downwards.
AACACCACCTCCTGCAAGTTCCCCTGCAAGCCACTCACCATCCTGACTTGGAAATGTATTGCCGTTCGCTGGATCAAAATCCTGGAATTCCCTCCCTAAGGGCATTGCGGGCCAACCTACAGCACATGGACTGCATCGGTTCAAGAAGGCAGCTCACCTCCACCTTCCCAAGGGGCAACTAGGGACAGGCAATAATTGCTGGGCCTAGCCACAAAGGTAGATAAAGAAAAAGCAAAGAGAATGGATGCAGGATACCTGAAATATGAACAAAAAGTACTGGAGAAACTCAGCTAATCTAGGAGCATCTGTGGAGAAAGAAACACAATCAATACTTGATGTCCAATATGACTTCTTCGGAGCCCACCTCCCCCTTTATCTGCAATTCCCCCCACACCCACCCCCAGTCCCGAAGAAGAATTACACCTGAAACATCAACCTCCTGATGCTGCCTGACTTGCTGTGTTCCTCCAGCCTCCTGACTGTCTACATGATATTGTTGAACGGTATAGGTGGTCCAAGGGGCTGAATGGCCTCTTTGTTTTCCTATAAGGGTAAAACAGAAGGGATCCTGGTATATCTGGGATCTGATCCCCTCTCCACCCCTTCCCAATACTCAATGTGAGAAAACGTCCTTTCCACATCCCTCCCACACACAGGCCAGGGATCCCAGGGTCACTAACTCCAGAGAAGTAGCAAAAGGCAGTGAAAGGAGAGAAGCTTGGAGCAGAGCTGTCAGCCGGGACCCTACCGGAGAGTCTCTTTGGCCACTGCCTTCAAGAACGGCATGTTGGCAAAATCTTTCGCTTCGGGGATTTGGTCCCCGGGACAAACACTGGTCACTTCTTCATACAGCTGCTGTTGAATAGACGGCTCCCGAGCCAGATTGTACAGGATCCAAGAGGTCGTGTTGGAGGTCTGAAAGACAGGAGCGGGTTTGCTTCAATGGAAAGCCAGCAGAGCTTGAGGAGATGTCCTGTGCTACAGATAACAGAGTTAAGGTGAAGCTTGCCCTGTGTAACTGGGGGAAACAGAAGGGGAATTCTCCACAATCCCAGTAGGGGGAGCTATGTGCTTATAGATCAAAAACAAATCCCAAAGCCCATGAGTAGTTGAGTAGGAGATCGTGAGGACTGCAGATGCTGGAGAAACCAGAGTCGATAAAGTGTGGCGCTGGGTGAAAGTTTAAGCCCGAATCGTCGACTCTCTTGCTCCTTAGATGCTACTTGACCTGCTGTGTTTTTTCCAGCGCCACCCTTTATTGACAGTTGAGTACAATACAAAAGTTAAAAACCATACAACACCAGGTTATAGTCCAACAGGTTTAATTGGAAACACTAGCTTTTGGAGCGACGCTCCTTCATCAGGTGATAGCCCTCCACTATCACCAGATGAAGGAGCGTCGCTCTGAAAGCTAGTGCTTCCAATTAAACCTGTTGGACTATAACCTGGTGTTGTGTGATTTTTAACTTTGTCCACCCCAGTCCAACACCGGCATCTCCAAATCATGAGTACAATACAAACACAGGACTTACATCACAGAAAGAGGCCATTTGGCCCATTGTCTTGGTGTCAGCTGTCCCAATTCACTTAGTGCTTATGTCTCACTTTGTTCCCCATTTGCCTGCACACCCTTGATTTTCAGATAACTGTCCATTTTCTTTGCAATATCATGTTTACCTGTATTGAGGAAGTCACTATTATAGACCAAGGGAAAATGAGATGATAACAGGAGCAGGATCAGGACATATTGCCCCTTAAGCCCACTCAATTTACTAAATACATTGAGAGGTAATTTTCTGGCACTGCTGCACTCACCACCCCATTCTCTAAAATGCGATCTTGAATATCCTTGAGGTCAAGGTTTTTAGGGTAGAGAATGCCAGAGATTTACAACTCTCCCAATGAAGAGTCCTTCATCTCAATTACAGAGGTCCAACCTCTTATGCTGATTCCCTAGTTCTAGACCTCAACCCCAGCAAGGGGACAACATGTGCCCTGTCAAGCCCACAGAGAACAGCAAACTTCCAATTAGATCCTTGCTCATTGTTCTAAACTCCAGGGCACATCGGCCCATTCAATTCAACCTCTCCCTGTAAGACAATTCTCTCGTCCCAGGAATCAGATGAATGAAACTAGTTGCACTCCCTCCAAGGCAAGTATATCTTTGTTACTTGTGGAGACCAAAACTGTACACCAGATGCAGTTTCATCATTTGCTATCTCATTGTAGGAAGACATCTTTGCTCAATTCCAGCCCCTTTGCAATAAAAGTTGAAATAGCATTTGGCGTCCTATAGCAATAGGCGAATTTGCCGTGAATTGTAGAACCCCTGCCATGCAGATCGAGGCCATTCAGCCCATCAAGTCTGCAATGACCCTCCCAACCCAGCACTCCTACCCTAACCCTGCATTTCCCACGGCTAATCCACCTAGCTGGAACATCCATGGACACTAGGTACAATTTAGCATGGCCAACCCACTTAACCTGCACATCTTTGGATTGTGGGAGGAAACCCACACAGACACGGGGAGAATGTGCAAACTCCACACAGACAGTCGCCTGAGGCTGGGATCAAACCCAGGCAGCAGTGCTAACCACTGAGCCACCATGCCACACACTTTATGCAAAGATGTCACAAATTCCTCTGAATTCCAACACCTATAAGTCTCTCACCATTTGAAAAAGTCTGTTTCCTTCTACATTGCTGGAGTTCTTGTAACAAATCTATGAGGATGCCATTGAGAAATCCTCATTCAATTCAACAAACATGTCCCTCAGTGCGATCAAGCTTATTACAGTCAGCCAAACACACAATCACTATTAAATATCTTGGTCCTTACGGTGTCTACTGCAGCTAACAGGAGCTCACACAGACTGCCATACACATCAAAAGGAGTCATCTTGATATTGGCCAGTAGGTACGTGAGGTACTCTCCTTCCACTGCACAGCCCTTCTCAACGTGCTCCTGGATCTCCCTTATCTTCTTATTGACAAGCTTCTCAGCTGAAAGTTAAGAAAATACTGTTGACAATTAATGTGATGAGCAGAAGTTTTTAATACCCAGATTGTGAGGGGAGCAGAGTTGGTGTGCGTCTGGAACACATTGCCTAGAAGACACAAAAATCCCTTGTTTCTTTCTTTAAAACTAAATTCCTTGGACACTGTTACTGCCCAACCCTAACTGCTCTTGAACTGACTGGCCATTTCAAAAGGCACTCAAGAGTCACCCACATTGCTTTGGGTCGGGAGTCACATACAGATTTCTTTCCCTCGTGGGTATTTATGAGTTTTCACAGCAGTCAACGGATGGTTTAGGGTAAACTAACTCTCAATTACAGATCTTTATTAAACAAATTCAAATGCCGTCAGCAGCTGTAATCAGACCTGAACTCATGGCTTCAGGATGACTAGTCTAGCGACATTACCAGCACAGCACCATTTATGGGCATGTAAGCCAAACTGTTTAGACAGGTTTGCTTAACATATGAGGAACGTTTGGGACTGTACTCAATGGAGTTTAGGAGCATGAGGGGGATCTTACTGAAACGTACAGAATACTGAACGGCCTAGACATTAGGAAGATGTTTCCATTGATAGGAGAGATTAGGACCCGAGAGCACAGCCTTGGAGTAAAGGGAAGACCTTATAGAACGGAGGTAAGGAGAATCTATGGAAGTCATTGCCACAGAAGGCTGTGGAGGCCAAGTCATTGAGTATATTTAAAACTCAGATGGATAGGTTCTTGAGTATCGGGGGATCGAGGGTTATGGGGAGAAAGCAGGAGAATGGGGTTGAAACGAAACTGATCAGCCATGACTGAATGTTGGAGCACTCTCGATGGGCCGAACAGCCTAATTTCTGCTCCTATGTCTTATGGTTTATCGTCTAAATTAGGATGTGGGGGTGCCGGTGTTGAACTGGGGTGGACAAGGTCAGAAGTCACACGATGCCAGGTTATAGACCAACAGATTTATTTGAAATCACAAGCCTTCAGGCTGAACAAAGAAAATTACAGCACTGGAACAGGCTTTTCAGCCCTCCAAGCCTGTGCCGATCCAGATCCTCTGAGTAAAACTGCATTGATGTCTCTCCCACAAACTCTGTGCCTATGTGCCTCTTTACATTTCACCTGACGAAGGAGCAGCGCTCCGAATGCTTGTGCGGTCTCAAATAAACCTGATGGACTATAACCTGATGTCATGTGACTTCTGACCTAGACAAATTAAAACACACTTCTGGAGCAAGAGGGATCTGAATCTGTGTCTCCTGACCCAAAGGCAGGGACATTACCATATACGAGGCATTACCACTGTTACAGAGGTACAGGGAGTGTTGATGACTCCCCCACACTGTCTGGTTTGCTCTCTCTGGGGGAAACTGACAGCTCGGAAGGAATAGGAGTCTCAATTCACCAAGATTCCATTACGTTAGCAAGTTTTGAGAAGATTTGTAGCTCAGGTTGAGATTTTGGATGTAGGTTTGCTGTAGGTTTGGAATTTTCAGCATTGCTTCGCCTGAGGCCCACTGAAGATGTTAACTAATAAGGTGACGAAACATCTGGAAATGAACCTTCCAGCTCAGCGAGCAAACCTACATCCAATTCCATTGTGTAAAATCTCAGTGTGATCATATCAGCAGTGTCATCTTTTTGACAGGTCGCTGTTCGGATTACAGTCAATGGAGTTCAAATAATGAGGGGTGGATCTCATAGAAACGTATAAAGATCTAACAGGATCAGACAGGGTAAACACAGGAAGGATGTTACTGATGACAGGGGAGTGTCATAGTCTAAAAACACAGGACAAGCCCCTGAGGTGAGGAGAAACATTTTCACCCAGAGAGTGGGGAGCCTGCGGAATTCTCTGACACAGAAAGGGGTTGAAGTCAAACATTGAATGTTTTCAAGGTGTTAGATATAGTTCTTCGGGGGCTAAAGGGATCAAAGGGTACGGGGAAAAAGTGGGAACAGGGGGCTGAGTTAGATGATCAGCCCTGAACGCATTGAATAGCAGAGCAAGCTCGAAGGGCCGAATCGCCGACTCCTACTTTCAACGTGAACACTGCAGAGTGACATCTCACTGCTGTGATGCCATGTGTGTGCATGGTAGGATGCTCCCTCTGCTGGTGGTGCTCGCAACTAATACACCCTGAATAAAAAACGTGGGCATACATTTCAGTCACCATAATGTAGAAAACTGGAAGGTGTGATTAGACTGGCTTCTGCCCAGCTAGCACGAGTGATGATGGACTGAATGGCTGCTGTATTTCTATAAAACCTTTCTATGCTTCTGTTTTTACAATTCCCTTTACTGTCTCGTTCGGGGGGGGGGGGGGATCCGTTTGGCTCTCTGCATGTTGCCCCAGCAAGGTTTCTGGATGCATTCCAACACTAAGAAATACCAAAGTTCCGAAATAAACAGGGAGGATGCTAAGGAATCTCTGCAGGTCTGGCAGCACAACAGCATGACAGGAGTTGGAGCTGGAGTTGGCCATTCAGCCCCTCAGGCCTGCCCTCACACCCTCTAAGACCAAAACCAGGTCTCAATTCCTCTTTCGAGCCAATCCTTGATTCCTCAATATTTCTAAAATCAATTAATCTCCTCATTAAATAGTCTTCACAACTCTCCAGGGTAGAGAATTACAGATGTTCAGTATTCTCTGGATGATGACTTTCCTTTGTATCTCCGTTTTAAATGAGTATCCCCTTATTCTGAAATTATGTCCCCGAGCCTGAGATCCCCCCATTAGCAGAAACACCTTCACAGCGTTGACCCTGTCAAGCCCCTTCAGAGTCTTGTCTGTGAGTTCTGAAGAAGTGTGGTATCAGACTCAAAATGGTAACTGTGTTCCTCTCTCCACAAATAGTCATAGAGATGTACAATCCAGAAACAGACCCTTCGATCCAACTCGTCCATGCCAACCAGATATCCTAAATTAATCTAGTCCCATTTACCAGCATTTGGCCAAAATCATTCTAAACCTTTCCTATTCATGTACCATCCAGATGCCTTTCAAATTATAATTGTAATTATAGTTCATAATTATAAAGCTGTAATTATACCAGCCTCCACCACTTCCTCTGGCAGCTCACTCCATACATGCACCAATCTCTGCATGAAACATTTGCCCCATAGGTTGCTTTTAAGTCTTTCCCCTCTCACCTTAAACCTATGCCCTCTAGTTTTGGACTCCCCTACCCTGGGAAAAAAGACTTTGTCTGCTTACCCTATCCATGCCCTTCATGATTTTATAAACTTCTATAAAGTCACCCCCCAACCCCCCCCCCAGCCTCTGACACTCCAGGGAAAACAGCCCCAGCCTGTTCAGCCTCTCCCTGTAACTCAAACCTTCCAACCCTGGCAACAATCCTTGTAAATCTTTCCTGAAACCTTTCACGTTCACAACATTTTCTTACAGCAGGGAGACCAGAATTGAACATGTATTCCAAAAGCAGCCTAACCAATACCCTGCACGGCTGCAACATAGCATTTCAACTCCTGGACTCAATGCACTGATCAATAAAAGCAAGCGTACCATATGCCTTCTTCACCACCCTGTCAACCTGCGACTCCGCTGTCAATGACCTGTGAGCCTGCACCCCAAGGTCTCTTTGTTTGGCAACATTCCCCACGGCCCTACCATTAAGTGTTCACGCCCTGCCCTGATTTGCCTTTCCAAAATACAGCATCTCACATTTATCTAAATTAAACTCTTACCTAGTACTCCTCGACACATCAGCCCGTCTGATCAAAGTCCCACAACCTTCTTCGCTGTCCAGCACACCACCTGCGAACTCACGAACAATATTTCTCGTACTCACATCTAAATCATTTACATAAATAACAAAAGGCACTTGATCCAGCACAAGACCTACTGCGTTTCTCCTGTTTGTAGTTGTAACACATTGTTACAGGTTGGAACAAAAGTCTCACAAATAATGCGACTTCAAATAATTTGGCCTTACTGATGTAAAAGATGTAGTCCCACGCTGCTACAAATCGTTTCCACTGCGGTATATAGGGCCACAAAGCTTTTGGAAAGAAGACAATAATCGCGGAGAGGCGGAACATTTCAAACACGGCCTTGATGAATTTATCCGTTTCCTCGGGAACCTTTTCTTCCAGGCACCCCATCCTCGTTTCAAACAGTATTGTGCAGATTGCTGGGAAAAAGCAAACCAGAAAAAAAAACCTGTCAACTGATTGCTGCAGAGCGAGAATATTTGATTTGATTTGATTTGATTTACAATTGTCACATGTACCGAGGTACAGTGAAAAGTTTTGCTTTGCGTGCATTACAGGCAGACAATACCATACAAAGTGCACTAGGATAATAGAACAGAGAAAGGAATCCAGCAGCAAAGCAGCTACACAAAGAGCCAGATCAACCCTTACATTTAAAATTTGAGAGGCCCATTCAGATTTGACTACTGCAAACAGTTTCCATATCCTTATCTGAGGAAAGATATACTGCCATTGGAACATAGGAATAGGGTAGGCCATTCTGCCCATCTTACCTGCCCATTTACAGTACGATCAGGGCTGATCAATCACTTCAATGTCTTTTATTCACCCTCATCCCTGTGACCCAGTATGCTGCTGATCATCAGAAATTTATCGATCGAATGTGGTGCTGGAAAAGCACAGCATCCAAGGAGCAGGAAAAGGGGCACTTTGGGCAAAGGCCCTTCATCAGCAATCCGCCCAAAGCATCAATTCCCCTGCTTGTCAGATGCTGCCTGATCTGCTGTGCCACACTCTCGACTCTAAGCTCCAGCATCTACAGTTCTCACTTCCTCTTAGAAATTTATCAATGTCTATCTTAAATGTACACAAAGACTGAGCCTTCACAGCCCACTGTGGTATGGAATTCCAAAGGTTTAAAAGCCCTTAAGTAAAATTATTGGCGGTATGTTGATCCCATTATCTTATGATGAGGTGATCTCATAGTCATAGAGATGTGCAGCATGGAAACAGACCTTTCGGTCCAACCCGTCCATGCCGACCAGATATCCCAACCCAATCTAGTCCCACCTGGCCAGCACCCGGCCCATATCACCCCAAACCCTTCCTATTCATATACCCATTCAAATGCCTCTTAAATGTTGCAATTGTACCAGCCTCCATCACTTCCTCTGGCAGCTCATTCCACACATGTACCACCCTCTGTGTGAAAAAGTTGCCTATGGTCTCTTTTATATCTTTCCCCTCTCATCCTAAACCTATGCCCTCTAGTTCTGGACTCCCTGGCCCCAGGGAAAAGACTCTGCCTATTTACCCTATCCATGACCCTCATGATTTTATAAACCTCTATAAAGTCATCCCTCAGCTTCTGACACTCCAGGGAAAACAGCCCCAGACTGTTCAGCCTCTCCCTATAACTCAAATCCTCCAACCTTGGCAACATCCTTGTAAATCTTTTCTGAACCCTTTCAAGTTTCACAACATCCTTCCGATAAGAGGGAGATCAGAATTGCACACAATATTCCAACATTGGCCTAATCAATGTCCTGTACAGCAGCAACATGATCTTCCAACTCCTGTACTCAATACTCTGACCAATAAAAGAAAGCATATCAAACGCCTTCTTCACTATCCTATCTACCTGCAACTCCAATTTCAAGGAGCTATGAACCTGCACTCCAAGGTCTCTTTGTTCAGCAACACACTCCCTAGGACCTTACCATTAAATGTATAATTCCTGCTAAGATTTGCTTTCCCAAAATGCAGCACCTCGTAATTATCTGAATTAAACTCCATCTGCCACTTCTCAGCCCATTGGCCCATCTGGTCAAAATCCTGTTGTAATCTGAGGTAACCTTCTTCTCTGTCCACTACACCTCCAATTTTGATGTCATCTGCAAACTTACCTCTTATGCTCACATCCATTGAAACATATAAGATTCCGAGGGGGGTTTGGTGGGATAGATGATAATGGAGCATTCCCTCTTATGGGGGAAGCTAGAATAGGAGCTACAGTTTCAAAATAAGGGATCTCCCACTGAAGACTTATTTTAAGTGTTATGGACCAGGCCAGACCCCTCAAAACGATTCAAGATGGGAGCCCAGATCCTAACGTTTCTGTCTGAGTGCCAATTTCTGAAGTTGACCTCTGTCTCTTTTTCTTTATTTCTACTCGGGCCTTTCGTTCTTTTTCTCTTTCCTCTCCTTTTAATTGTAATTCAAACAGTTTTCAAACAATCCCTTTTCCTTTTGCCTCTAACACAAAAGCTGCTTCATTCTCAGTTGAACTTTAGCATCTCTTAAGATTCTGGTGGTGTTTCCAGCAAATTTAAATGCTGAGCCATTGCTCTAATTATCTCTCTTTTTCTTACGGACGAAGGTAACTCCAACCCAAGCTTGCCAGCCAATTCCGACAGCTTTTCTTTGTTCACCTTTTGTAAAGCCCCCAAACTCACTTCTTCCACTCCCTAGAAAACTCTTAGTGACTGAAAGAACCATTACTACACCAAGCACTATGTAAACCAACTGAATCCAACACCCAGGACAAAAGAATCTAACACCTACCACTTGCTGCCTTTGAGTCCAACAATCCTAATCCCAAATTGGACCAATCAAACAGATCCGCACAGAAGCCAGAAATAGGTTATGGACCAGGCCAGACCCCCTCAAAACATTTCAAGGATGTAGCCCAGACCTTAACCCTTCTCAGTGTTTTAGATTAGATTACTTACAGTGTGGAAACAGGCCCTTCAGCCCAACAACTCCACCAAAGAGCAACCCACCCAGACCCTTAACACTACAGGCAATTTAGCATGGCCAATTCGCCTGACCTGCACATTTTTGGACTGTGGGAGGAAACTCACACAGACACGCGGAGAATGTGCAAACTCCACACAGACAGTTACCCGAGGGCAGGAATTGAACCTGGGTCTCTGCTGCTGTGAGGCAGCAGTGCTAACCACTGTACCACCGTGCCACCCCACGCAGGTATAAAGTGGATACTCCAGGAGTGGTGCAGCTGACCCAACCATTCAGTTTTAAACAAACCAGGACTTATTTACAGACTACCAAATGAATCACAAATAAAAGAGAACTGCAGTTAGAATAACTTATCTTATCTGAAAAGCCAAGCAACTCCATCGTAACTTATGATGCTGTTCCAAATACTTTCCATCTCCCCATAATCACCCCACTCGGCAAAAATAAAGGTAAAATCAAACATAGGCTCTTACAAGAGAGCTGTCAGACAGAGAGACAGAGAGAGAGAGAGAGAGAGAGAGAGAGAGAGAATTAGCCAGAAAACCTTTGTTGAATCTGGGAACCTCTTCCCCTCCAGCAGTTTCCTTTGACCAGCAGCTCCAGACAGACTGCTTGCAAAAACCTAACCCAAAACTGAAAGAAAACTCTGACCTGGGAGAACTAGCCACTCTCCTTTCACTGTACGAGGCCTTTTTAAATAGGTATTTTCTGATATACTGGAACCTCTGCCTTTACAACCACTCCCCCCCCCCCCGCCCCCCCAAATAAAACCAAGGGCAAAATAACCTTGTTAAAGGAAAAACATTATCACATAATTTACTCATGGGAATGAAGGCATCAGACTAGCGTTTATTGCCTGTCCCTAGTTGCCCTTGAGAAGATGGTGGTGAGCTGCCTTCTTGAACCGCTGCAGTCCATGTGCTGTAGGTAGACCCTCGGAAAGGGTGTTCCAGGATATTGACCCAGTTACAATGAAGGAACAGCCATATATTTCCAAGTCAGGATGGTGAGTGGCTTTGAGGGGAATTTGCAAGTGATGGTGTTCCCATGTATCTGCTACCCTTATTCTACCAGATAGAAATGGTCGTGGGTTTGGAAGGTGCTGACTAAGAATATTTGGTGAATTTCTGCAGTGCATCTTGTAGATGGTACACACTGCTGTTACTAAGCGTTGGTGGTGGAGGGAGTGGATGCAATGAATGTGGTGCCAATCAAGTGGGCTGCTTTGTCCTGGATGGTGTCAAGCTTTTTGAGTGCTATGGGAGCTGCACCCATCCAGGCAAGCAGGGAGTATTCCATCACACTCCTGACTTGTGCCTTGTAGATGGTGGACAGGCTTTGAGTCAGGAGGTGAGTTATTCCTAACCTCTGGCTTGTTCTCGTAGTCACTGTGTTGATGTGGCAAGTCCAGTTGAGTTTCTGGTCAATGGTTAAACCCCATGAAGTTGATCATGGGGGATGTATTGGTGAAAATACCATTGAATGTCAAGAGATGGTGGTTAGATTTTCTCTTATTGGGGATGAGGCAGCATCTGAGGAGCAGGAAAACCGACGTATTGGACAACAGGATTTCTGATGAAGGGTTTTTGCCCGAAAAGTCAATTTTCCTGCTCCTCCGATGCTGCCTGACCTGCTGTGTTATGCCAGCACCACAGTTTTGACTCCAATCTCCAGCATTTGCAGTGTTCACTTTCGTCTTATTGGAGATGGTAAGCCTGTCATTGGTGTAGTGTGAATGTTACTGAGGAGATGAATTTCTTCTCTTCAAGGCTTACATTTATGGAATTTTCCAGCAAAGAGAGCAGTGAAGTTGAACTTTTTTTTTGATCTACACAGGAGTCAAAGGTTATGTGGGGAAGTGCAGCTAAGGCCACAATCAGATCATGATCTTGTTAAATGGCAGGCTCAATGGAGCGAATGGCCTAATCCTGATCCTATTTCCCATGATCTTAACACTTCACTGTTTGTAGAAGCTTGCTGTGTGCCAACGCATGCCATGTTTTCTTCATTACAACAGTGACTACGCTTCACTTTGGCACGTCCTGCAGCTGTGGATGTGTCACAGAAAAGTTTAAAGCAAGTAATGACCATAGTGAAACCCACTATGAAACCTGGGTTACTAGCCCAGGGGCAATCCCACTGTGCCACTGTCTCCCTAAGGCAAGGTGAGTGATTTTTCATTTTAGTTCAGGGGCAACACTGGAAAATTGAATTGAGGAATGAATCACAAAAGAAATGCCCTTCAGTCTGGAAGTCTGAACAATGCTGTGTACTTGTAGCTTGCAATTGTAGGTGGCATTGTGGTTTAGCAGTTAGCACCTCAGCCTCCCAGAACCAGGAATTCATGTTAAATCCCACCCTTGGGTGCTTGGCTGTGTGGAGCTTGCACGTTCTCCACATCTCCTTTTCCCCAAGTGCTCAGGCTCCTCCTTGAGTCCAAAGGTGTATGGGATTGTCCATGGGATTTACAGGGAGTTTACAACAAAACTTGTACGACATTGGACTTCAGTAATTTTGGACACGTATGCAAATAGGAACAATGTAAATATTGTTTATGCAAACATCATTGAACAAGTGAAAGAGGGCACTGAGTAGAGCTTTTACCTTCACTGTGTTGCACTTGCTCCATATGAACAAGCACTAGGAGAGATTCCTCCAAAACAAGGAGTGAGAAAAGTAATCAGAGAATACTCAAGAGGCTGATCTGGTTACTCCACATTCCTGTCAACCTCTACTTGTTTTACAAGAATCTCATCTTCTCTGCCTTAAAGATATTCAAGGAACACTGCTTCCACTCTTCAGGAAAAGAGTTCAAATGGTCAGGGAACAAAATGCACCTCATCTCTGTTTTTAACAAGCAACCTCAGATTTTTAAGTAGTGACCCCGAGATTAGATTAGATTAGATTACATTCCCTACAGTGTGGAAAGAGGCTCTTTGGCCCAACAAGTCCATACCAACCCTCCGAAGAGCAACCCACTCCCCCACACTTACCCCTGACTAATGCACCTAACCCTATGGGCAATTCAGCATGGCCAATTCATCTGACCTGCACATCTTTGGACTGTGAGAGGAAAACGGAGTTTTTGATTTTCACATTAAAGAAAACTTCCTCATCACACCGACTCTGTCAAGACCCCTCAGGATCTTATGTTATTACAACTTTATCACAATTATGCAGCATTTCCGGGAGGGTTTTTCCCTGCCTGGTTTATGTTCTGGAGGCACAAGGCTGAAAAAAATAACAAATCTTTTTATTAATAGCTTCTGTCTCACTAAGGAGACCTCAGGCCAATCCACATCCAGCAATCTGCTCTGAAAACCTTGCTCACATTTTGACAGCTGTGCCAAAGTGGACAGCAGCAGGTGAGACAATCCATAATTTATTCCAATTAAACTGAATTGGTCCTAACTCTCAATAACCTTTTGCTAAGATATGGGATCTGGAAACTCACCTTCACCAACACAACTTTGCTCTCCTTGGGTCACACTCGATTGGTGTATCAAGCTTAATTGAAGTGGGTCACTGGTTTTGAGACGTATTGCTTAACAAGCAAACAGACTGACAGTGCAAAATCCCCATTTCCTTCACCCACCATCAGTGGCAGAGACTTTAAGAATCGTCACACTATGGAAGGAGGCCATTCAGCCCCATACCAAACTTCCAAAGAACATCCCACCTAGTTCCAGTCCTCCAAACCCACAGCCAATCAATCTAATTGGTACATCTTTGGATAGTGGGAAGAAACCAGAGCACCCTGAGGAAGCCCACAGGGGGAATGTGCAAACTCCACATAGACAGTCACCCATGGCTGGAATTGAACCTGGGTCCCATGAGGCAGCAGTGCTAATCGCTGAGCCACCATGCTGCCTACAGTTACAGGTTACACGTTGTGGGAGATTTGCTATAAACCATGTCAGCCATCTTGTCACATATTCAAAGCCTGGAAACCATTTTGATTCTCATACTAGTGTCTGCTTCATTAAGCTTGTACTTTCCCAGGGTCAGTGAGATGGTGGACCTTACAGCTGGACTAGCGCCTGATAGCGAACTTTTTCCCAGATGGGAATGTTCTTCTTTTACAAGAGATGATTGTTATAGAACATAGAACATAGAAAAGTACAGCACAGAACAGGCCCTTTGGCCCATGATGATGTGCTGAGGTTTAATCCTAATGTAAAATACAGTAACTTAACCTACGCACCCCACAACTCATTGCTCTCCATGTGCCTGTCCAGCAGTTGCTGAAATGTCCCTAATGGTGAAGTGCTGGATGTCTTGAAACGCATAAAGGTGGATAAATGCCCAGGACCTGATAAGGTGTACCCCAGAACTCTGTGGGAAGCTAGAGAAGTGATTGCTGGGCCTCATGCTGAGATATTTGTATCATCGATAGTCACAGATGAGGCGCCGGAAGACTGGAGGTTTTCTAATGTGGTGCCACTGTTTAAGAAAGGTGGTAAGGTCAAGCCAGGGAATTATAGGCCAGTGAGCCTGACGTCGGTGGTGGGCAAGTTGTTGGAGGGAATCCTGAGGGACAGGATGTGCATGTATTTGGAAAGGCAAGGACTGATTAGGGATAGTCAACATGGCTTTGTGCGTGGGAAATCATGTCTCACAACTTCATTGAGTTTTTTGAAGAAGTAACAAAGAGGATTGATGAGGGCAGAGCAGTAGATGTGATCTATATGGACTTCAGTAAGGCGTTTGATAAAGTTCCCCATGGGGGACTGGTTAGCAAGGTTAGATCTCACGCAGGAGAAAGTGAAGACTGCAGATGCTGGAGATCAGAGCTGAAAATGTGTTGCTGGAAAAGTGCAGATCAGGCAGCATCCAAGGAGCAGGAGAATCGACGTTTCGGGCATGAGCCCTTCTTTAGGAATGCGGAAAGTGTGCCAAGCAGGCTAAGATAAAAGGTAGGGAGGAGGGACTTGGGGGAGGGGCGTTGGAAATGCGATAGGTGGAAGGAGGTTAAGGTGAGAGTGATAGGCCGGAGTGGGGTGGGGGCGGAGAGGTCAGGAAGAAGATTGCAGGTTAGGAAGGTGGTGCTGAGTCCAAGGGTTGGGCCTAAGAAAAGGTCGGGGGGAGGGGAAATAAGGAAGCTGGAGAAATCCGAGTTCATCCCTTGTGGTTGGAGGGTTCCTAGGCGGAAGATGAGTCGCTCTTCCTCCAGCCGTCATGTTGTTATGGTCTGGCGATGGAGGAGTCCAAGGACCTGCATGTCCTTGGTGGAGTGGGAGGGGGAGTTGAAGTGTTGAGCCACGGGGTGGTTGGGTTGGTTGGTGCAGGTGTCCCAGAAGTGTTCTCTGAAACGTTCCGCAAGTAGGCGGCCTGTCTCCCCAATATAGAGGAAGCCACATCGGGTGCAGCGGATGCAGTAAATGATGTGTATGGAGGTGCAGGTGAATTTGTGGCGGATACAGAAGGATCCCTTGGGGCCTTGGAGGGAAGTAAAGGGGGAGGTGTGGGCGCAAGTTTTGCATTTCTTGCGATTGCAGGGGAAGGTGCCGGGAGTGGAGATTGGGTTGGTGGGGGGTGTGGACCTGACGAGGGAGTCACGGAGGGAGTGGTCTTTTCGGAACGCTGAGAGGGGAGGGGAGGGAAATATATCCCTGGTGGTGGGGTCCATTTGGAGGTGGCGGAAATGATGACGGATGATACGATATATATGGAGATTGGTGGGGTGGTAGGTGAGGACCAGTGGGGTTCTGTCCTCGTGGCGATTGGAGGGGTGGGGCTCATGGGCGGAGGAGCGGGAAGTGGAGGAGATGCGGTGGAGAGTGTTATCGATCACGTCTGGGGGGAAATTGCGGTCATTGAAGAAGAAGGCCATCTGGGTTGTTCCGTATTGGTACTGGTCCTCCTTGGAGCAGATGCGGCGGAGACAAAGGAATTGGGAATATGGGATGGCGTTTTTTCAGGGGGCAGAGTGGGAGGAGGTGTAGTCTAGGTAGCTGTGGGAGTTGGTCATTTTATAGTAAATGTCCGTGTTGATTCGGTCGCCCGAGATAGAAATGGAGAGCTCTAGGAAGGGGAGGGAGGAGTCCGAGACGGTCCAGGTAAATTTGAGGTTGGGGTGGAAGGTGTTGGTAAAGTGAAATAACTGTTCAACCACCTCGTGGGAGCACGAGGCAGCGCCGATACAGTCATCGATGTAGCGGAGGAAAAGGTGGGTGTGGTGCCAGTGTAGCTGCGGAAGATGGACTGTTCCACATATCCTACGAAGAGGCAGGCATTGTGGGGCCCATGCGGGTGCCCATGGCTCATGCAATACAGAGAGAACTAGCCATTTGGATACAGAACTGGCTCAAAGGTAGAAGACAGAGGGTGGTGGTGGTGGAGGGTTGTTTTTCAGATTGGAGGCCTGTGACCAGTGGAGTGCTACAAGGATCAGTGCTGGGCCCTCTACTTTTTGTCATTTACATAAATGATTTGGATGCGAACATAAGAGGTACAGTTAGTAAGTTTGCAGATGACACCAAAATTGGAGGTGTAGTGGACAGCGAAGAAGGTTACCTCAGATTACAACATTAACTGGTCCAGCTGGGCCAATGGGCTGAGAAGTGGCAAATGGAGTTTAATTCAGATAAATGCAAGGTGCTGCATTTTGGGAAAGCAAATCTTAGCAAGACTTATACACTTGGTCAAGATGGTCAGATCCTAGGGAGTGTTGCTGAACAAAGAGACCTTGGAGTGCAGGTTCATAGCTCCTTGAAAGTGGAGTCGCAGGTAGATAGGATAGTGAAGAAGGCATTTGGTATGCTTTCCTTTATTGGTCAGAGTATTGAGTACAGGAGTTGGGAGGTCATTTTGAGGCTGTACAGGACATTGGTTAGACCACTGTTGGAATATTGCACGCAATTCTGGTCTCCTTCCTATCAGAAAGACTTTGTGAAACTTGAAAGGGTTCAGAAAAGATTTACAAGGATGTTGCCAGGGTTGGAGGATTTGAGCTATAGGGAGAGGCTGATCAGGCTGCGGCTGTTTTCCCTGGAGCGTCGAAGGCTGATGGGTGACCTCATAGAGGTTTACAAAATTATGAGGGGCATGGATAGGATAAACAGGCAAAGTCTTTTCTCTGGGGTTGGGGAGTCCAGAACTAGAGGGCATAGGTTAAGGGTGAGAGCGGAAAGATATAAAAGAGACCTAAGGGGCAACTTTTCACACAGAGGGTGGTACTGATGAAGGGCTTTTGCCCGAAACGTCGATTTTACTGCTCCTCGGATACTGCCTGAACTGCTGTGCTCTTCCAGCACCACTAATCCAGAATCTATGAAATGAGTGTTATTACAAACACCTCTGATCCAATAATGCCCTTTCGTGAAGGGAAATCAGCCACTGCATGATTTCAAAACCAGAATAATGGTGTTGACTGACATGACCATAGCAAGCCACTCAGTTTATGAGCGATTTGTGTTTGGTAGCAAATGCTGGCCCTGTTAGCAATGACCACTGCCCATGAAAAAATAAAGTAAAATCCTGGTGGGATTTATCTGATTCTGCAATCTATTTCTAACATTTCTACATCATAAGTTATTAAGATTTTCGGAGTGATGTATAAAAGTGCCCTTCCTTTGAGTTCCATTAATAAGACATAGGAGCAGAGGTCACCTGAGTCTACTCCACCTTTTAATGAGATCTGGCTTTTCCCTCTTAACCCTTGCTTCACTTAATGATTAATATCGGTCTATTTCAGCCCTGAATGTACTTCATAACCCAGCCTCAGCAGCCCTCTGTGGTAAAGAATTCCACAGCTTCACTTCCTCCTCATCTGTGTCTTAAATGGGTGATCCCTTATTCTGAAATTGTGCCCCTCTGACTCTCCCACAAGGTGAAGATTTATGATTCATGGACAAGGACTTCCAGATTCCTCTGTAGAATCATAGAATTTTACAACATAGACTGAGGCCATCCAGTTCATTGTGTCTGTACTGGCTTCTGAAAGAGTGACTCAGCTGGTCTCAATCTCCAGCCCTATCTCCATAGCCTTCTAAATTCATCACTTTCAAATATATCCAGCTCTCTTTTGGAATCCGCAGGGGATTCCCAATCCGGATCCCTGAATGAAGATGCTTCTCCTCATCTCACTCCTAGCTCTCTTGCCAACAATCGTGAAAACGTGACCCCTAGTTACTGATATACCAACTAATGGAAACAGAATGTCCATCGTCAACTATTGCAGACACAGTCTCGCAGCTATGTCTTTAAGGACCCGACCAGCTCGATCAGTAGCATTGCTTCTGAGCCACTCGATGATGGGAATTGAATTCCCTCATCCAGGTATATTCTGTGTCCTTCCACACTCGCACCTCCGCCAAGTGGCATTCAACATGACGCAAGACTGATTTAACAGTCAAGGGTGTTGGAGGATAATCAGCAGGATGCCTCCTTGCCACATTTAACCTAATATAATGAGACCTCACGGGATCAAGGATTCCATGCACGACTCCCTCTGGATTGTATGCCATGGTGCTGCCACCTCTGCCAGTTTGGATAGGACATTCTCAGGGATGGTAGTGGGGGAGTCTGGGACGTGCGTAGCGTACGGTTCTGTCAGTCTGACTAGGTTTAGCTACTGACACAAGTAGATACTAGTAAGGAGGATTTTGCAGTGTTGACAAGGCTGTGCTTGTTGTTGTGGTTCCCAGTGCCTGAGTCAACTGGACTTTGCAGCATTTGCAAATGACTGAGCGCCTTGTATTTCGAGGAATTAAGAATGAACTCCACTTCTGTGCATTCAGTGCAGTCACATCATGAATTGTTATGACAATTACTGAGGACTAGCATTACAGTTCATGTTTATTAACTGGATTGAAATTCCACTAGTTGCCATGGTGGGATCTGCATGGGTCCCCTCACAGTAATTTCCTGGGGTTCTAGATTATACACTGCCTTCCGTGTCTGAGCTAACACTGAACCAAGTCAAAACAACCTTCAGTAACACCCTAAAGGAATTTGCTTTGGATTCAAATAATGAATACATGCCTGTGAGAGCACAGGTTGGGCTCCCTGTATTGACTAAACATTGACTGGTTGAACAACGGCTGCAAGGGCACTGCACTGTTCAGATAATAATTACCTTCCCCCTATTTCAAAAGCTGCAGCTCTAAGGAATGATATCAGGGATATGTTAATCTCCTCCCATGCTGTATAATCGCTTTCTTCTCTTTTATTGTGCTCTAATCCCCTCCTTATTCATGTGGCAGGAAATGCAGGGCACAGTGGAATGCAGGAAATGCTGACTTGATATGATCGGGAGTATGAAATTTCCTTGTATTGGAAAGAATGTGGAGAGACCAAATAAACTCAAGGATAACAATCTGAAGAGGTGCAGAAGCAGTGGGGCTTGGGGCAAACACGTCTCTGTAGATCACAGGGCAAGCTGGGAAAATAGTTGAAAATGCACAAGGGGTTCCTATGCATTATAAACAGAGGCAAAGAATACCAACATGAGGAAGTTATGGTGAATCTTTATGAAACACTGTTCACAACTGACCTCAAATGGAACTGTGACCTATTCTGAGCAGTGCACTTTAAGAAGCGTGTGCAACTATTGGACAGAGCACAGAAAGGATTTATTGACATGGTTCCAAAGATGACAGGAAGTGGTAGTGCAGTGGTATTGACATTTAGGAGGTAAACCATGAGGTACAAGAGACTTAATGGCCTTTAACTCCTTAGCTTGCCTGGTCTTTTTCCACCAATGTCAGCTATTGTGTTTGCTACATCTCTCTCATCCCTCCCCCCATCTTCAGCGCCTTATATATTTAGTATTTAGAAATCATGTAGAATTAGTCGTCAACACACGGTGGCACAGTGGTTAGCACTGCTGCCTCACAGCGCCAGAGACCCGGGTTCAATTCCCGCCTCAGGCGACTCTGTGTGGAGTTTGCACATTCTCCCCGTGCCTGTGTGGGTGCGCTCCGGTTTCCTCCCACAATCCAAAAGTGTGCAGGTTAGGTGAATTGGCCATGCTAAATTGCCCATAGTGTCAGGTGAAGGGGTAAATATAGAGGAATGGGTCTGGGTGGGTTGCACTTCGGCGGGTCAGTGTGGACTTGCTGGGCCAAAGGGCCCGTTTCCACACTGTAAGTAATCTAATCTAAACACAAAGACTGATGCAAAGTATTTATTCAACTCCTCGCCCATTTCCTGGATCCCTATTTATTTTCCCCAATCTCACTCTCTAAGACGCCAATGCTCATTGACTTCTCTCTTCCTTTTTATACATTTAAACCAGCTCGTACTATTTGTTTTTATATTATTTGTTAGTTTGAACTCAGTTCATTTTCTCCTTCTTTATTTTGCTGGCTTTTAAAAAGTCCCCACTCCTCTAATTGACCAATAAAATCATATTACAATACCTGGGGTGCAAAATACACCAGGAGATAGAAAACATAGAACATAGAACATAGAACACTACAGCACAGAACAGGCCCTTCGGCCCACGATGTTGTGCCGAACATTTGTCCTAGCTTAAGCACCCATCCATGTATCTATCCAATTGCCGCTTAAAGGTCACCAATGATTCTGACTCTGCCACTCCCACAGGCAGTGCATTCCATGCCTCCACCACTCTCTGGTTAAAGAACCTACCCCTGACATCCCCCCTATACCTTCCACCCTTCACCTTAAATTTATGTCCCCTTGTAACACTCTGTTGTACCCGGGGAAAAAGTCTCTGACTGTCTACTCTATCTCTTCCTCTGATCATCTTATAAACCTCTATCAAGTCACCCCTCATCCTTCTCCGTTCCAATGAGAAAAGGCCTAGCACTCTCAACCTATCCTCGTACGACCTATTCTCCATTCCAGGCAACATCCTGGTAAATCTTCTCTGCACCCTCTCCAAAGCTTCCACATCTTTCCTAAAGTGAGGCGACCAGAACTGCACACAGTACTCCAAATGTGGCCTTACCAAGGTCCTAACAGCTGCAACATCACCTCACGACTCTTGAATTCAATCCCTCTGCTAATGAACGCTAATACACCATAGGCCTTCTTACAAGCTCTATCCACCTGAGTGGCAACTTTCAAAGATCTATGAACAAAGACCCCAAGATCCCTCTGCTCCTCCACCTCACTAAGAACCCTACCCTTAACCCTGTATTCCGCATTCTTATTTGTCCTTCCAAAATGGACAACCTCACAAGTGACAGGTTTGAACTCCATCTGCCACTTCCCAGCCCAGCTCTGCATCATATCTAAGTCTCTTTGCAGCCGACAACAGCCCTCCTCACTATCCACAACTCCACCAATCTTCGTATCATCTGCAAATTTACTGACCCACCCTTTGACTCCCTCTTCCAAGTCATTAATAAAAATTACAAACAGCAGAGGACCCAGAACTGATTCCTGCGGAACTCCACTTGTATCTGGGCTCCAGGCTGAATATTTACCATGTACCACCACTCTCTGACTTCGACCGGTTAGCCAGTTCTCTATCCAACTGGCCAAACTTCCCACTATCCCATGCTTCCTGACTTTCCACATAAGCCCACCATGGGGAACCTTATCAAATGCCTTACTAAAATCCATGTACACTACATCCACTGCTCTACCCCATGTAGGATGTGTAGGAAAGGCAAAGTTACAGTGATCATAGTGGAGCCCATTAGGGAACAGGCAATTTAGTGGTGTGCAATGAGGGAGACTTGATAAGAGAGTTTAAGGTGAAGGAACCCTTGGGAGGCAGTGATCATAATATGATTCAATTTACTCTGCAATTTGAGAAGAAGAAGACAGAATCAGACTAGAATCAGATGTTATCTGCCTGGACTTCAAGAAGGCCTTTCACAAGGTGCAGCATAGGAGGCTACTGAGTCAGACAAGAGCCCATGGTGTCAGAGGCAAGGTGCTAGCATTGATAGACGTTTGACTGTTTGGCAGGAAGCAGAGAGAGGGGAATAAAAGAGTCCTTCTCAAGATGGCAGCTGGTGATAAGTGGCGTTCTGCAAGGCTCAGTGTTGGGAGAACTTTTCACTTTATACATTAACAATCTAGATGAAGGAACCGAGGGCATTCTGGCTATGTTTGCAGACGATACAAAGATAGGCAGAGGGACAGGTAGCATTAAAGAGGCAGGAGGCTGCAGAAGGATTTGGATAGGTTAAGAGAGTGAGCAAAGAAGTGGCAGATGGAGTACAATGTGGGAAAGTGTGAGGTCATGCACCTTTGTCAGAAGAATAAAGGCATGGACTATTTTCCAAATGGGGAGAAAATTCAGAATACTGAAGTGCAAAAAGACTTGGGAGTTCTAGTCCAGGATTCTCTCAAGGTAAACTTGCAGGTTGAGTCAGTAGTTAGGAAAGCAAATGCAATGATGGCATTTATTTTGAGAGGACTTGAATATAAAAGCAGGGATGTACTTCTGAGGCTCTACAAGGCTCTGGTCAGACCAAATCTGGAGTATTATATGCAGTTTGGGCCCCATATCTCAGGAGGGATGTACTGGCCCTGGAGCGTGTTCAGAGGAGGTTCATGAGAATGGTCCCAGGAATGAAAAGCTTAACACATGAGGAATGTTTGAGGACTCTGGGTTTATACTGGATGGAGTTTAGAAGAATGTGGGGGGATCTAATTGAAACTTAAACAATAATAAATGGTGTGGAGAGAGTAGATGTTGGGAAGATGTTTCCATTGGTAGGAGAGAATAGGACCCGAGGGCACAGCCTGAGAGTAAAGAGAAGACCTTTTAGAAGCGATAAAGAGAAACTTCTTCAGCCAGAGAGTGGGGAATCTGTGGAATTAATTGCCACAGATGGCTGTGAAGGCCAGGTCATTGAGTGTATTTAAGACTGAGATAGACAAGTTCTTGAGTATGAAAGGGATCAAGTGGGAGAATGGGGTTGAGAAATATATCAGCCATGATTGAATGGTGGAGCAGACCTGATGGGCTGAATGGCCTCATTTCTGCTCATACAGCTGTCTAGCACAGAAAGAAACCCTTCAGTACAACTTGTCCATGCTGACCAGATATCCTAAATTAATCTAGTCCCATTTGCCAGCATTTGGCCTATATCCCTCTAAACCCTTCCTATTCATATACTCATCCAGATGCCTTTTAAATATTGTCGTTGTACCAGCCTCCACCACTTCCTCTGGCAGCTCATTCCATACATGCACCACCCTCTATGTAAAAACGTAGCCCCTTAGGTCCCTTTTAAATCTTTCCCCTCTCACCCTAAACCTATGCCCTCTAGTTTTGGACTCCCCTATTCTGGGAAAAAGATATTGTCTATTTACGCTATCCTTGCCCCTCATGATTTTATAAACCTCTATAAGGTCACCCCTCAGAGTCCATTGCTCCAGGGAAAACAGCCCCAGCCCGTTCAGCCTCTCCCTACAGCTCAAATCCTCCAACTCTGGCAACATTCTTGTCAATCTTTTCTGCACCCTTTCAAGTTTCACAACATCTTTCCTATAGCAGGGAGACCAGAATTACATGTATATTCCAATAGGGGCCTAAGCAATATAGCCACAACATGACATCCTAATGCCTACGCCTAATGCACTGACCAATAGAAGTACATGTACCAGCAGGTTCATAGTTCCTTGAAAATGGAGTTGCAGGTAGATAGGATAGTGAAGAAGGCGTTTGGTATGCTTTCCTTTATTGGTCAGAATATTGAGTACAGGAGTTGGGAGGTCAAGTCTCAACAAATCTACAACTCCACCGCAGCTCAGACATTGGGATTACACAGGCTTTGCACATCATGTGTTTGATATATGCAACAATCGTCCTCTTGTCCCTACAGTGACGACACTTCAAAAATACTTCATGAGATGTTAACTACTACAATTCATATTTGTAGGTCCTTTAATGCACATAAAAAGCCCCAGAGTGCTTCCACAAAAGCACTTAAAGACAGATGACACTGAGCCATATGTTGAAATATGAGGTCAGGTGACCCAGGGTTTAGACACAGTGGTAGCTTTTAAGGAGTGTCTTAAAGGAGGTGCATGAGATAGAATCATAGAATCTATCTCATTTGGTTGGATTTTCGATGTATGGGGGAGGTGAGGAAAAGTGACGAGAGGACATGCTGATGTGAAAAAGTGAAGCATTTGTTATTTTAACCAAATTGTCGGGACACAGGCAAGTTTAACGCAAAATTGAGACCATTCCCAACAAAAGTGGGTTTTCTAGTCACGGTATCTAGTGCCAGTACTGAAGGTGTTTGGCAGTCCTTTTTCTGTAATCTCCCCTGGGCACATCCTGTCAGATGTTCCTTTAATTTTGAACCCTGATGTGTGCCTGATTTTGATTGCTGCACTGTTGGCAGCTGTGCCTTTAATCGTGTAGGCCTCGGGGCCTGCAATGCTGCCCCCTAACCTGTCTGGTATAGATTTAGGATCGTTTTTTTTGTCAGTGCAGACCTGACAGGCTGAAGGGCCTCTTTGTACTGTACGATTCTATGATTCTATCTCATGCACCTCCTTTAAGACACTCCTTAAAAGCTACCACTGTGTCTAAACCCTGGGTCACCTGACCTCATATTTCAACATATGGCTCAGTGTCATCTGTCTTTAAGTGCTTTTGTGGAAGCACTCTGGGGCTTTTTATGTGCATTAAAGGACCTACAAATATGAATTGTAGTAGTTAACATCTCATGAAGTATTTTTGAAGTGTCGTCACTGTAGGGACAAGAGGACGATTGTTGCATATATCAAACACATGATGTGCAAAGCCTGTGTAATCCCAATGTCTGAGCTGCGGTGGAGTTGTAGATTTGTTGAGACTTGACCTCCCAACTCCTGTACTCAATATTCTGACCAATAAAGGAAAGCATACCAAACGCCTTCTTCACTATCCTATCTACCTGCAACTCCATTTTCAAGGAACTATGAACCTGCTGGTACATGTACTTCTATTGGTCAGTGCATTAGGCGTAGGCATTAGGATGTCATGTTGTGGCTATATTGCTTAGGCCCCTATTGGAATATACATGTAATTCTGGTCTCCCTGCTATAGGAAAGATGTTGTGAAACTTGAAAGGGTGCAGAAAAGATTGACAAGAATGTTGCCAGAGTTGGAGGATTTGAGCTGTAGGGAGAGGCTGAACGGGCTGGGGCTGTTTTCCCTGGAGCAATGGACTCTGAGGGGTGACCTTATAGAGGTTTATAAAATCATGAGGGGCAAGGATAGCGTAAATAGACAATATCTTTTTCCCAGAATAGGGGAGTCCAAAACTAGAGGGCATAGGTTTAGGGTGAGAGGGGAAAGATTTAAAAGGGACCTAAGGGGCTACGTTTTTACATAGAGGGTGGTGCATGTATGGAATGAGCTGCCAGAGGAAGTGGTGGAGGCTGGTACAACGACAATATTTAAAAGGCATCTGGATGAGTATATGAATAGGAAGGGTTTAGAGGGATATAGGCCAAATGCTGGCAAATGGGACTAGATTAATTTAGGATATCTGGTCAGCATGGACAAGTTGTACTGAAGGGTTTCTTTCTGTGCTAGACAGCTGTATGAGCAGAAATGAGGCCATTCAGCCCATCAGGTCTGCTCCACCATTCAATCATGGCTGATATATTTCTCAACCCCATTCTCCCACTTGATCCCTTTCATACTCAAGAACTTGTCTATCTCAGTCTTAAATACACTCAATGACCTGGCCTTCACAGCCATCTGTGGCAATTAATTCCACAGATTCCCCACTCTCTGGCTGAAGAAGTTTCTCTTTATCGCTTCTAAAAGGTCTTCTCTTTACTCTCAGGCTGTGCCCTCGGGTCCTATTCTCTCCTACCAATGGAAACATCTTCCCAACATCTACTCTCTCCACACCATTTATTATTGTTTAAGTTTCAATTAGATCCCCCCACATTCTTCTAAACTCCATCCAGTATAAACCCAGAGTCCTCAAACATTCCTCATGTGTTAAGCTTTTCATTCCTGGGACCATTCTCATGAACCTCCTCTGAACACGCTCCAGTCCTCTCAAAATAAATGCCATCATTGCATTTGCTTTCCTAACTACTGACTCAACCTGCAAGTTTACCTTGAGAGAATCCTGGACTAGAACTCCCAAGTCTTTTTGCACTTCAGTATTCTGAATTTTCTCCCCATTTGGAAAATAGTCCATGCCTTTATTCTTCTGACAAAGGTGCATGACCTCACACTTTCCCACATTGTACTCCATCTGCCACTTCTTTGCTCACTCTCTTAACCTATCCAAATCCTTCTGCAGCCTCCTGCCTCTTTAATGCTACCTGTCCCTCTGCCTATCTTTGTATCGTCTGCAAACATAGCCAGAATGCCCTCGGTTCCTTCATCTAGATTGTTAATGTATAAAGTGAAAAGTTCTCCCAACACTGAGCCTTGCAGAACGCCACTTATCACCAGCTGCCATCTTGAGAAGGACTCTTTTATTCCCCTCTCTCTGCTTCCTGCCAAACAGTCAAACGTCTATCAATGCTAGCACCTTGCCTCTGACACCATGGGCTCTTGTCTGACTCAGTAGCCTCCTATGCTGCACCTTGTGAAAGGCCTTCTTGAAGTCCAGGCAGATAACATCTGATTCTAGTCTGATTCTGTCTTCTTCTTCTCAAATTGCAGAGTAAATTGAATCATATTATGATCACTGCCTCCCAAGGGTTCCTTCACCTTACACTCTCTTATCAAGTCTCCCTCATTGCACACCACTAAATTGCCTGTTCCCTAATGGGCTCCACTATGATCACTGTAACTTTGCCTTTCCTACACATCCTACATGGGGTAGAGCAGTGGATGTAGTGTACATGGATTTTAGTAAGGCATTTGATAAGGTTCCCCATGGTGGGCTTATGTGGAAAGTCAGGAAGCATGGGATAGTGGGAAGTTTGGCCAGTTGGATAGAGAACTGGCTAACCGGTCGAAGTCAGAGAGTGGTGGTACATGGTAAATATTCAGCCTGGAGCCCAGATACAAGTGGAGTTCCGCAGGAATCAGTTCTGGGTCCTCTGCTGTTAATAATTTTTATTAATGACTTGGAAGAGGGAGTCGAAGGGTGGGTCAGTAAATTTGCAGATGATACGAAGATTGGTGGAGTTGTGGATAGTGAGGAGGGCTGTTGTCAGCTGCAAAGGGACTTAGATATGATGCAGAGCTGGGCTGGGAAGTGGCAGATGGAGTTCAACCCTGTCAAGTGTGAGGTTGTCCATTTTGGAAGGACAAATAAGAATGCGGAATACAGGGTTAACGGTAGGGTTCTTAGTGAGGTGGAGGAGCAGAGGGATCTTGGGGTCTTTGTTCATAGATCTTTGAAAGTTGCCACTCAGGTGGATAGAGCTTGTAAGAAGGCCTATGGTGTATTAGCGTTCATTAGCAGAGGGATTGAATTCAAGAGTCGTGAGGTGATGTTGCAGCTGTTAGGACCTTGGTAAGGCCACATTTGGAGTACTGTGTGCAGTTCTGGTCACCTCACTTTAGGAAAGATGTGGAAGCTTTGGAGAGGATGCAGAGAAGATTTACCAGGATGTTGCCTGGAATGGAGAATAGGTCGTACGAGGATAGGTTGAGAGTGCTAGGCCTTTTCTCATTGGAACGGAGAAGGATGAGGGGTGACTTGATAGAGGTTTATAAGATGATCAGAGGAATAGATAGAGTAGACAGTCAGAGACTTTTTCCCCGGGTACAACAGAGTGTTACAAGGGGACATAAATTTAAGGTGAAGGGTGGAAGGTATAGGGGGGATGTCAGGGGTAGGTTCTTTAACCAGAGAGTGGTGGGGGCATGGAATGCACTGCCTGTGGGAGTGGTAGAGTCAGAATCATTGGTGACCTTTAAGCGGCAATTGGATAGGTACATGGATGGGTGCTTAAGCTAGGACAAATGTTCGGCACAACATCGTGGGCCGAAGGGCCTGTTCTGTGCTGTAGTGTTCTATGTTCTATGTTTTCTATCTCCTGGTGTATTTTGCACCCCAGGTATTGTAATATGATTTTATTGGTCAATTAGAGGAGTGGGGACTTTTTAAAAGCCAGTAAAATAAAGAAGGAGAAAATGAACTGAGTTCAAACTAACAAATAATATAAAAACAAATAGTACGAGCTGGTTTAAATGTATAAAAAGGAAGAGAGAAGTCAATGAGCATTGGCGTCTTAGAGAGTGAGATTGGGGAAAATAAATAGGGATCCAGGAAATGGGCGAGGAGTTGAATAAATACTTTGCATCAGTCTTTGTGTTTAGATTAGATTACTTACAGTGTGGAAACAGGCCCTTTGGCCCAGCAAGTCCACACTGACCCGCCGAAGTGCAACCCACCCAGACCCATTCCCCTACATTTACCCCTTCACCTGACACTACGGGCAATTTAGCATGGCCAATTCACCTAACCTGCACATTTTTGGACTGTGGGAGGAAACCGGAGCGCACCCACGCAGACACGGGGAGAATGTGCAAACTCCACACAGAGTCGCCTGAGGCGGGAATTGAACCCGGGTCTCTGGCGCTGTGAGGCAGCAGTGCTAACCACTGTGCCACCGTGTGTTGACGACTAATTCTACATGATTTCTAAATACTAAATATATAAGGCGCTGAAGATGGGGGGAGGGATGAGAGAGATGTAGCAAACACAATAGCTGACATTGGTGGAAAAAGACCAGGCAAGCTAAGGAGCTAAAGGCCATTAAGTCTCTTGTACCTCATGGTTTACCTCCTAAATGTCAATACCACTGCACTACCACTTCCTGTCATCTTTGGAACCATGTCAATAAATCCTTTCTGTGCTCTGTCCAATAGTTGCACACGCTTCTTGAAGTGCACTGCTCAGAATAGGTCACAGTTCCATTTGAGGTCAGTTGTGAACAGTGTTTCATAAAGATTCACCATAACTTCCTCATGTTGGTATTCTTTGCCTCTGTTTATAATGCATAGGAACCCCTTGTGCATTTTCAACTATTTTCCCAGCTTGCCCTGTGATCTACAGAGACGTGTTTGCCCCAAGCCCCACTGCTTCTGCACCTCTTCAGATTGTTATCCTTGAGTTTATTTGGTCTCTCCACATTCTTTCCAATACAAGGAAATTTCATACTCCCGATCATATCAAGTCAGCATTTCCTGCATTCCACTGTGCCCTGCATTTCCTGCCACATGAATAAGGAGGGGATTAGAGCACAATAAAAGAGAAGAAGGCGATTATACAGCATGGGAGGAGATTAACATATCCCTGATATCACTCCTTAGAGCTGCAGCTTTTGAAATAGGGGGAAGGTAATTATTATCCGAACAGTGCAGTGCCCTTGCAGCCGTTGTTCAACCAGTCAATGTTTAGTCAATACAGGGAGCCCAACCTGTGCTCTCACAGGCATGTATTCATTATTTGAATCCAAAGCAAATTCCTTTAGGGTGTTACTGAAGGTTGTTTTGACTTGGTTCAGTGTTAGCTCAGACACGGAAGGCAGTGTATAATCTAGAACCCCAGGAAATTACTGTGGGGGGACCCATGCAGATCCCACCATGGCAACTAGTGGAATTTCAATCCAGTTAATAAACATGAACTGTAATGCTAGTCCTCAGTAATTGTCATAACAATTCATGATGTGACTGCACTGAATGCACAGAAGTGGAGTTCATTCTTAATTCCTCGAAATACAAGGCGCTCAGTCATTTGCAAATGCTGCAAAGTCCAGTTGACTCAGGCACTGGGAACCACAACAACAAGCACAGCCTTGTCAACACTGCAAAATCCTCCTTACTAGTATCTACTTGTGTCAGTAGCTAAACCTAGTCAGACTGACAGAACCGTACGCTACGCACGTCCCAGACTCCCCCACTACCGTCCCTGAGAATGTCCTATCCAAACTGGCGGAGGTGGCAGCACCATGGCATACAATCCAGAGGGAGTCGTGCATGGAATCCTTGATCCCGTGAGGTCTCATTATATTAGGTTAAATGTGGCAAGGAGGCATCCTGCTGATTATCCTCCAACACCCTTGACTGTTAAATCAGTCTTGCGTCATGTTGAATGCCACTTGGCGGAGGTGCAAGTGTGGAAGGACACAGAATATACCTGGATGAGGGAATTCAATTCCCATCATCGAGTGGCTCAGAAGCAATGCTACTGATCGAGCTGGTCGGGTCCTTAAAGACATAGCTGCGAGACTGTGTCTGCAATAGTTGACGATGGACATTCTGTTTCCATTAGTTGGTATGTCAGTAACTAGGGGTCACGTTTTCACGATTGTTGGCAAGAGAGCTAGGAGTGAGATGAGGAGAAGCATCTTCATTCAGGGATCCGGATTGGGAATCCCCTGCGGATTCCAAAAGAGAGCTGGATATATTTGAAAGTGATGAATTTAGAAGGCTATGGCGATAGGGCTGGAGATTGAGACCAGCTGAGTCACTCTTTCAGAAGCCAGTACAGACACAATGAACTGGTTGGCCTCAGTCTATGTTGTAAAATTCTATGATTCTACAGAGGAATCTGGAAGTCCTTGTCCATGAATCATAAATCTTCACCTTGTGGGAGAGTCAGAGGGGCACAATTTCAGAATAAGGGATCACCCATTTAAGACACAGATGAGGAGGAAGTGAAGCTGTGGAATTCTTTACCACAGAGGGCTGCTGAGGCTGGGTTATGAAGTACATTCAGGGCTGAAATAGACCGATATTAATCATTAAGTGAAGCAAGGGTTAAGAGGGAAAAGCCAGATCTCATTAAAAGGTGGAGTAGACTCAGGTGACCTCTGCTCCTATGTCTTATTAATGGAACTCTAAGGAAGGGCACGTTTATACATCATTCCGAAAATCTTAATAACTTATGATGCAGAAATGTTAGAAATAGATTGCCTATCACCCTCACCTTAACCTCCTTCCACCTATCGCATTTCCAACGCCCCTCCCCCAAG
Source organism: Chiloscyllium plagiosum (assembly GCF_037043375.1). Lineage (NCBI taxonomy): Eukaryota > Metazoa > Chordata > Chondrichthyes > Orectolobiformes > Hemiscylliidae > Chiloscyllium > Chiloscyllium plagiosum. The sequence continues at coordinate 108,034,512 of NW_028270145.1, read as the reverse complement.
TCCCTCCTCCCTACCTTTTATCTTAGCCTGCTGGGCACACTTTCCTCATTCCTAAAGAAGGGCTCATGCCCGAAACGTCGATTCTCCTGTTCCTTGGATGCTGCCTGATCTGCACTTTTCCAGCAACACATTTTCAGCTCTGATCTCCAGTATCTGCAGTCCTCACTTTCTCCTGCGTGAGATCTAACCTTGCTAACCAGTCCCCCATGGGGAACTTTATCAAACGCCTTACTGAAGTCCATATAGATCACATCTACTGCTCTGCCCTCATCAATCCTCTTTGTTACTTCTTCAAAAAACTCAATGAAGTTGTGAGACATGATTTCCCATGCACAAAGCCATGTTGACTATCCCTAATCAGTCCTTGCCTTTCCAAATACATGCACATCCTGTCCCTCAGGATTCCCTCCAACAACTTGCCCACCACCGACGTCAGGCTCACTGGCCTATAATTCCCTGGCTTGACCTTACCACCTTTCTTAAACAGTGGCACCACGTTAGCCAACCTCCAGTCTTCCGGCACCTCACCTGTGACTATCGATGATACAGATATCTCAGCAAGAGGCCCAGCAATCACTTCTCTAGCTTCCCACAGAGTTCTGGGGTACACCTTATCAGGTCCTGGGCATTTATCCACCTTTATCCGTTTCAAGACATCCAGCACTTCACCATTAGGGACATTTCAGCAACTGCTGGACAGGCACATGGAGAGCAATGAGTTGTGGGGTGCGTAGGTTAAGTTACTGTATTTTACATTAGGATTAAACCTCAGCACATCATCATGGGCCAAAGGGCCTGTTCTGTGCTGTACTTTTCTATGTTCTATGTTCTATAACAATCATCTCTTGTAAAAGAAGAACATTCCCATCTGGGAAAAAGTTCGCTATCAGGCGCTAGTCCAGCTGTAAGGTCCACCATCTCACTGACCCTGGGAAAGTACAAGCTTAATGAAGCAGACACTAGTATGAGAATCAAAATGGTTTCCAGGCTTTGAATATGTGACAAGATGGCTGACATGGTTTATAGCAAATCTCCCACAACGTGTAACCTGTAACTGTAGGCAGCATGGTGGCTCAGCGATTAGCACTGCTGCCTCATGGGACCCAGGTTCAATTCCAGCCATGGGTGACTGTCTATGTGGAGTTTGCACGTTCCCCCTGTGGGCTTCCTCAGGGTGCTCTGGTTTCTTCCCACTATCCAAAGATGTACCAATTAGATTGATTGGCTGTGGGTTTGGAGGACTGGAACTAGGTGGGATGTTCTTTGGAAGTTTGGTATGGGGCTGAATGGCTTCAGTACTGCTCCTTCAGTACTGGCACTAGATACCGTGACTAGAAAACCCACTTTTGTTGGGAATGGTCTCAATTTTGCGTTAAACTTGCCTGTGTCCCGACAATTTGGTTAAAATAACAAATGCTTCACTTTTTCACATCAGCATGTCCTCTCGTCACTTTCCCTCACCTCCCCCATACATCGGAAAATCCAACCAAAAACGGGCCAGCCCACTTTGGGCTGTGTCCCACCAACTGAAATGGCGTCCACTCATTGACCTGTGAGAGAGCTATGGGCATACCCCGACACGTGTGGAGATACCTCTGGTGGCATTCAGAGCCATTGCCAGAAGCAGATTGGGCCTCGATGGGACAGCTTCTCACTGATACTAATTTTACCATCTCCCAGTGCCCCAATGGCCATACTGTCACAATGTTCTGATTGGCCAATGAACCTTGCGTGGAAGTGGGGTAGAAATTGCTGGAAAGGCTCAGCAGGTCTGGCAGCATCTGCGGAGAGAGATCAGAGTTAACGCTTTGGATCGAGTGACCCTTTCTCAGAACTGGAAAGGGGTCCTCAGGAATGGTCACTCGACCCAAAATGTTAACTCTGATCTCTCTCCGCAGATACTGCCAGACCTGCTGAGCTTTTCCAGCAATTTCTACTTTCGTCTCTGATTTACAGCATCCGCAGTTTTTTGTCGGGGGGAGTTTGATTTGTAGGAGAAACTGGGGGTTAGTTTATAGGAGTTACTGAGGGGACTTTATAGAAGGTATTGGGCAATTTATAGCAGTGACTAGGGCCAATTTCTAGGAGTTACCAAGGGTAAATTATAGGAGTTACTTTTATGTGTGCGACTAAGGGTTAATTTATAGGTGGTTTAAACTCGCATTCAAACTTTGGAAATCCTGTCTCGGATTTTGCCAAATGATCTTTGAGCCTTTACCTTCCTTTGACAAATGAAAGGTCAAAGATATCAAGTTAGTAAAATATTAGGAGAGAAGTTTTACCAATGGATTACCTCTGGATTTATACTCTGACTCGCAGAACAGTTACTGTTAATAGTTTGAGTTGAAACAGTCTGACAGTTACAACCAGAGAATAAAAATAAAGCAAGACTCACATTCATATCATGTTTTTCAAGAGTGCAGTATGCATTGAGGCTCCTTGCAGCCAATCAATGTTGAAATACTGTCCCTTTAGCTGTTAAATTGGAAATGCAGTATCCAAATCATACACAGTACGCTCCAATAAGTAAGAACTGATTAATTAAAATGCATTTAGGGCAGCACGGTGGCTCAGTGGTTAGCACTGCTACCTCACAGCACCAGGATCGATTCCAGCCTCAGGCCAACTGTCTGTATGGGGTTTGCACATTCTCCCCGTGTCTGCGTGGGTTTCCTCCGGGTGCTCTGGTTTCCTCCCACAGTCCAAAGATGTGCAGGCCAGGTTAAATGGCCATGCTAAATTGCCCTTAGTGTTAGGTGCATCAGTCAAAGGGAATTGGGTCTGGGTGAGTTACTGTTCGGAGGGCCGGTTGGGCCAAAAGGTCTGTTTCCACACTGTAGGGAATCTAATCTAATCATCTATTTTAATGCAAGAGGCCTGACAGGGAATGAATGGGAACATGGGACTGGGATAGCTTTGGTATTATAGAAACATAACTTGCGCCCACACCTCCCCCCTCACTTCCCTCCAAGGCCCCAAGGGATCCTTCCATATCCGTCACAAATTCACCTGCACCTCCACACACATCATTTACTGCATCCGCTGCACCCGATGTGGCCTCCTCTACATTGGGGAGACAGGCCGCCTACTTGCGGAACGTTTCAGAGAACACCTCTGGGACACCCGGACCAACCAACCCAGCCGCCCCGTGGCTGAACACTAACTTCCCCCTCCCACTCCGCCAAGGACATGCAGGTCCTTGGCCTCCTCCATCGCCAGACCATGGCAACACGATGCCTGGAGGAAGAGCGACTCATCTTCCGCCTAGGAACTCTCCAACCACAAGGGATGAATGCAGATTTCTCCAGTTTCCTCATTTCCCCTCCCCCCACCTTTTCTCAGTCCCACCCCTCGGACTCAGCACCGCCTTCCTAACCTGCAATCTTCTTCCCGACCTCTCCGCCCCCACCCCCTCTCCGGCCTATCACCCTCACCTTAACCTCCTTCCACCTATCGCATTCCCAACGCCCCTCCCCCAAGTCCCTCCTCCCTACCTTTTATCTTAGCCTGCTTGGCACACCCTCCTCATTCCTGAAGAAGGGCTTATGCCCGAAACGTCGATTCTCCTGCTCCTTTGATGCTGCCTGACCTGCTGCACTTTTCCAGCAACGCATTTTTAAGCTCTGATCCCCAGCATCTGCAGTCCTCACTTTCTCCTGAGGGAGGGACAGGATTGGCAGCTCAATGTTCCAGGGTGCAGATGCCAATAGGAAAGACAGAAGTGGAGGAAAGGGAGGAGGTAGGAATGGCATTTTTGTTTAGGGAAAATATCAGGGCAGTGTATTCCTTAGGGATCGCCCAAAGAAGCTGCATAGGTGGGAGTGAGATCTAAAAAGGGGATGAACACTTTTCTTGATGTGAGTCCACATTTCAGAGGGAGAGATGCTGGAAGTTTTAAAATGCATAAAGGTAGATAAATCCTCAGGACTTGATCAAATAAACCCAGATCGTTGTGGGAAGCTAGGAAAGAAATTGCAGGGCCTCTAGCAGAGGTATTTGCATCATCGACAGATTTAGGTGAGATGCTGGAAGACTGGAGGGTGGCTACTGTTGTGCCTTCATTTAAGAAAGGCTGCAAGGAAAAGCCAGGGATCTAGAGATCATTGAGCCTGACATCGGTGTTGGGTAACTTGTTGGAGGGGATTCTGAGAGACAAGAACTACATGCATTTGGAAAGGCAACGACCAATTAGGGATAGTCAGCATAGTTGTGTGTGGGAAATCACATCTCACAAACTTGATTGAGTTTTGTTTGTAGAGGTAACCAAGAGGATAGATGAAAGTAGAGTGGTAGACGTTGTCGACATGGCCTTTAGCAAGGCTTTTGTCAAGGTTCCACGTGATAGACTGATTAGTAAGATGAGATCACATGGGATCCAGGGAGAGCTAGCTAACTGGGTACAAAATTTGGTTTGATGGTCAGAGACAGAGAGTGGTGGTGGAGGGTTGTTGTTCAAGCTGGAGGCCTGTGACCAATGGTGTTCCACAAGGATCAGTGCTGGGTCCACTGTTGTTTATTATTTGGATAATCATTTGGATGAGAATTTAGGAGTTAGCACCTCTCCCTCTATAATGTGGACTCATTTCAAGAAAAAGTGATCATCTCCTTCTTATTTCTCAGTTCCACCCATGTAGCTTCTTTGGACGATCCCTCAGTGCTGCCCTGATGTTTGCCCTAAACATAAGTTTGCTGATGACGCCAACATTGGTGGTATATTGGAGAGTGAAGAAGATTATCTAAGATTACAACAGGATCTTGATCAACTGGGCCAGTGGGCCAAGGAATGACAGATGGAATTTAATTTAGATCAATGTGATGTGTTACATTTTGGTAATGATAGATCAGGGCAGGACTAATACAGTTAATGGTAAAGCCCTGGGTAGCATTGTCAAAGAGATAGATGTAGGGGTGCAAGCACATAGCTCCTTGAAATTGGGATCACGGGTAGACAGGGTGAAGAAGGCCTTTGGTATGCTTATCTTCATCAGTTAGAGCATTATACAGCAGCACAAGACCCTGGTAGGGCCAGCTTTGGAGTACTGTGCACAGTTCTGACCACCATGCTATAGGAAGGGTGTTATTAAATTGGAAAGAGTGCAAAAAAAATGTATAAGATTAGCGAGTTTGGAGGTGATTTGTAGCTCAGGTTGAAGATCTGGATGTAGGTTTGCTCGCTGAGCTGGAAGGTTCGTTTTCAGAAGTTTCGTCACCATACTAGGTAACATCATCAGTGAGCCTCCAGATGAAGCACTGATGGCACGGTCTGTTTATTTATGCATTTAGGTTTTCTTGGGTTGGTAATGTCACTTCCCATGGTGATGTCATTTCCTGTGTTGGTGATGTCATTCCCTGTACTTTTTTCTTAGAGGGTGGTAGATGGGGTCCAAATCGATGTGCTTGTTGATAGAGTTCCAGTTGGAATGCCATGCTTCTAGGAATTCTCGTGTGTGTCTCTATTTGGCTTGTCCGAGGATGGACGTGTTAACACATAAATAGAAAGCGGGCCTTAACACTAGTGCTTCACCGAAGACTCACTCATGATGTGACCTAGTATGGTGACGAAATGTCTGAAACAAACCCTCCAGCTCTGCGAGCAAATCTGCATCCACATTTACAAGATTGTTAGTGAGACCTGATGGTTTGAGTTATAAAAAGAGGCAGGATAGGCTGGGACAATTTCCCCAGAGTGTAAGAGGTTGAGAGGTGACCTTAAAGAAGTTTATAAAATCATAAGGGGCATAGATAAGGTGAATGGCCAAGGTCCTTTCTCCAAAGTAGGGAAATCTAAAACTAGAGGGCATAGGTTTAAGGTGAGAGGGGACAGATTTAAAATGCACTTGAGAGGCACCCTTTTCACCCAGAAATGTGGTTGACTCTTCAGTGCCTCTGAAATGGCCCAACAAGGCACAGAATTCAAGGGCAATTAGAAATGGGCAACACAGGGGAGGCAATGGCCTAGTGGTATTAGCGTTGGTATTAGTGTTGGTTATTGGTGTTGGTTATTGGTGTTGGTATTAGCATTGGTATTGGTGTTGGTATTGCCAATGGTATTAGTGTTAGACTTTAATCCAGAGATCCAGATAATGGTCTGGGGACCTGGGTTTGAATATCTGGAATTAAGGATGACCATGAATCCATTGTCGGGAAAACCCATCTGGTTCACTAATGCCCTCCAGGGAAGGAAACTGTCATCCTTACCTAGTCAGGCTTGCATGTGACTCCAAACACACAGCAATATAGCTGACTCTTAACTTCCCTCTGGGTAATTAGGGATGGGCAATAAATGGTGGCTTAGCCAATGATGCCAACATCCCGTGAATGAATAAAGAGAAAAAAAAGCTGGTACTGGCAGCATCGCCAGTATAGAATTATAGAGTCTTAGAGATAGACAGCACGGAAACAGACCCTTCAGTCCAATTTGTCCATGCCGACCAGATATCCTAACCTAATCTAATCCCATTTGTCAACACTTGGCCCATATCCTCCAAACCCTTCCTATTCATATACACATCCAAATGCCTTTTAAAAGCTGTAATTGTACCAGCCTCCAACACTTCTTCTGGCAGCTCATTCAATACACATACTACCCTCTGCATGAAAAAGTTGCCACTTAGGTCCCTTTTATATCTTTCCCCTCTCACCCTAAACCTATGCCTTCTAGTTCTGGACACCCCCACTCTAGGGAAAATACTTTGCCTATTTGTCAGATCCATGCACCTCATAATTTTATAAACCTCTCTAAGGTCCCTTCTCAGCCTCCGACGCTCCAGGGAAAACAGCCCCAGCCTGTTCAGCCTCTCCCTGTAGCGCAAACCCTCCAACCCTGGCAACATTCTTGTAAATCTTTTCTGAACCCTTTCAAGTTTCACAACATCTTTCCGAAAGGAAGGAGACCAGAACTGCATGCAAAGTGGCCTAACCAATGTCCTGCACAGCCGCAACATGACCTCCCAACTCCTGTACTCAATACTCTGACCAATAAAGGAAAGCATACCAAACGCCTTCTTCACTATCCTATCTACCTGCGACTCCACTTTCATGGAACAATGAACCTGCACTCTGAGGTCTCTCTGTTCAACAACACTCCCCAGGACCTTACCATTAAGTGTATAAGTCCTACCCTGATTTGCCTTTCCAAAATGCAGCACTTCACATTTATCTAAATTAAACAGCACCTGCCACTTCTCGGCCCATTGGCCCATCTAACCAAGATCCTTCCTCACTGTCCACTACACCTCCAATTTTGGTGTCATCTGCAAACTATAAATCCTGTCCACGAAAGAAATGTTTTCAAAGTGATGAGGACTTTTGCCTCTTCTGCCCTTTTGGGCAGCGCATTCCAGAACTCCCACATGCCTGTGGGTGGGAAACAAATTCCTTCTCAATTCCCCTGTAATCTTTCTGCGGATCACCTTTCAACTGAGAAGCTTGTTGACAAGAAGATGCAAGAGGTACAGAAGTACGTTGATAAGGGCTGTAGAATGGAAGGAGAGTACCTCGCATAGTTACTGGCTAGTACCAAGAACTGAGGTGAGGAGGAATTTCTTCAGCCACAGGGTGGTGAATCTGTGGAACTCATTGCCACAGAACGCTGTGGAGGCCGAGTCATTAAGGGTCTTGTAGACAGACATAGATAAATTCCTGATTAGAAATGGGAATGATGGAGAGTTAGCAGGAGAATGGGGTTGAGAAACATATCAGCCATGATCAAGTGGAAGTGCAGATTTGATGGGCTGAATGGCCTAATTCTGCTCCAATATGCTATGGTCTAATTGTTAATATGACTCCTGTCAATTTATATGGTTATCTGTTTTGAGCTTCTGTTAGCTGCAGTGGACACTGTCAGAACAAGATATCTAATAAGGAGTGTGTTTGTCTGACATGCTGGGTCAACGTCCTGGAATTCCATCCTTAAAGGCATTGTGGGTCTTCCTACACCAAACGGACTGCAGTGGTTCAAGAAGGCAACTCCCCTTCTCAAGGGCAACCAGGGATGGGCATTAAATGCAGGCCCAGCCAGTGATGCCTGTATCCCATGAATAAATATATAAATAAAATGAGAAGACAGAAACTTTCTGGACTCTCACTTGAAGAATCACCATTGAGCGAGATATCTAGAGGATACTGAGGGGGGCATAATAGAAATGTGTAAAATTTTAATGAGAGGCATAGACAGGATAGACAGGAAGGAACTTTACCCCTTGGTAGAGGAATTAATGACCAGGGGCAGAAAGTTTAGAGGAAACGTAAGGAAAAACATTTTCACCAGATGATGGTGCGAATCTGGAACTCATTGGCTGTAAGGATAGTAAAGGCAGAAACCCTTATGATGTTGAAGAAGTATTGAGATGTGCACTTGTAATGCCAAGCTTCACATTGCTATGGACCAAATGCTCAAAAATGGAATTAGAATAGTTAGCTGGTTGACGGGCCGAAGGGTCTTTTCCCATTCTATAGGAGTGGCATGCTGGCTCAGTGGTCAGTACTGCTGCTTCACAGCGCCAGGGTCCCAGGTTCTGTCTGTGTGGAGTTTGCACATTCTCCCCGTGTCTGCATGTTTCTTCCAGGTGTCAGGTTTCCTCCCACAGTCCAAAGATGTGTAGGTTAAGTGAATTGACCATGCTAAATTACCCACAGTGTACAGGGATGTGTAGGTTAGGTGCATTAGTCAGTGGTAAATGTAGAATAATAGGGTAGGGGAATGGGTCTGGGTGGGTTACTCATCAGAGGGTCGATGTGGACTTGTTGGGCTGAAGGGCCTGTTTCCACACTGTAGAGATTCATGCCTATGAGTCAAGGCCAACTCTTTGACTGGACATACTTCTGAAGGTTCTATCATGTAAGTATATACCTCCTACTGCTCCTGTCAAATGTTTGATGTTTTTTATTATAGCGGGGGAGTCACAAGTTAGACCAGCATTTAATGTCCATTCCGTGTTGCCTTGTCAAACTGCTGTGGTCCATGTGCATGAAGTGGGTGCTATGTACACCCGCTCTGTGCTGTTACAGAGGAACGATGACCAAACTCTAGACCTAAGAAGGATGACATGGTTCAGCAGGGAGACCTGCAAAAAGATAACTGACAACCTAACAGAGATACTTGAGAGAATAAGTTGGGAGAAACTGGTGGAATGATCAGTGACCAGATGATGGAGATTAAAAGCAAAATAATGCAGAGGTTGAAATATGTAATAAAAATGGAAAGTCCTGAAAATACTGAGCAGGTCTGGCAGCATCGCTTGACACTTAAGAGAGTTAAGATTTTGAGTCTGAGATGACCTTTCTTCAAAACACAGATTAGATTAGATTACTTACAGTGTGAAAACAGGCCCTTTGGCCCAACAAGTCCACACCGGCCCTCCGAAGAGCAACCTACCCAGACCCATTCCCCTACATTTACCCCTTCACCTAACACTACTGGCAATTTAACATGGGCAATTCACCTAACCTGGACATCTTTGGACTGTGGGAGGAAACCGGAGCACCCGGAGAAAACCCACGCAGACACGGGGAGAATGTGAAAACTCCACACAGCAGTTGCCTGAGGCGGGAATTGAACCCGGGTCTCTGGCGCTGTGAGGCAGCAGTGCTAACCACTGTGCCACCCCTGTGATTTCCAGAAGAGCCAGACTGGAGAAGGAGGAGACACAACGAGGTGTTGCGATGTAGAAGGTGGAAGCAGATTGAGATGGAGCTTCCAAAAGGGATGAAATTAACTCTCAAGGCGAAGCAAGTTGCATGATTGTGGGGAAAAGTCAGAGGAGTGTCACTAAAAGGGCAGCTCTTGTACAAGGCAAAAAGTGGGTACTACAGATGCTGGAGATTCGAGTCAAGCTTAGAGTAGTGCTGGATAGGCACAGCAGGTCAGGCAGTATCCAAGGAGCAGGAAGTTCGATGTTTCAGGCAAAAGTCCTTCATCAGGAATGGCTCCCTGATGAAGGGCTTATGCCCAAAATGTCGAATCTCCCGCTCCTTTCGTGCTGCCTGACCTGCTGTGCTTTTCCAGCACTACTCTAATCTTGGGCTCTTGTACAAGCACAATGGGTCAAATGGCTTCTTCCTCTGGTTGTAAGGTTTAAAGTCACTACCTTCAAATGCGAATTTGTACAGCTCGCTGGACACATCATTCAGCATCACCCCTCTGCCCTGGTTTTCTCTCAGCCACTTAACTTTCTTCACAAAGTCAGTCACCACCTCATTGATGGCAGGAGAATAATTAGACACTTCTTTTGGCTTCAGCATCTTGGGATTCAACATGCTCCGTAATTGATGCCACTTCTCCCCATACCTGTAACAGCAAACACAAGGAAAGACAATCAAGTCACTGGCTACAACTGTTCATTCCCACTATCCCAAAGACATCCCAAAGTCCAGACAAGACTGGAGAACCTGAGTTTATATCAAATATGCAGCACAGAAAGAGGCCCATTCGGTCCCACGAGTTAATGAATGCCCCTCCAACAGCAGTACCTTCTCTACCTTTCTCCCCCATCTAGCTTTCCTTTAGCTGCATCGACCTGATCCCTTCCCTTTGTATGGGATCAAGTAGACGCAAGGATGTTGCAGGTTACAGAGGAACATAGATAAGCTGCAGAGCTAGGCTGAGAGGTGACAAATGGAGTTTAATGTGGAAAAGTGTGAGGTGATTCACTTTGGAAGGAGTAACAGGAATGCAACATACTGGGCTAATGGTAAGATTCTTGGTGGCGTAGGTGAGCACAGAGATTTCGGTGTCCAGGTACACAGATCTCAGAAAGTTGCCACCCAGGTTGATAAGGTTGTTAAGAAGACATACAGTTATAGAGGGATTGAGTTTCAGAACCATGAGATCATGCTGCAGCTGTACAAAATTCTGGTGCAGCCGCATTTGGAGCATTGTGTACAGTTCTGATCACCACATTATAGGAAGGATGTGGAAGCCTTGGAAAGGGTTCAGAGAAGATTGATAGGATGTTGCCTGGTATGGACGGAAGGTCTTACGAGGAAAGGCTGAGGTACTTGAGGCTGTTTTCGTTAGAGAGAAGAGGTTGAGAGACAACTTAATTGAGCCATATAAGATAATCAAAGGGTTAGATAGGGTGGACAGTGAGAGCCTTTTTCCTCGAATGGCGATGGCTAGCATGAGGGGGCATAGCTTTAAACTCAGGGGTGATAGACATAGGTCAGATGTCAGAGGTAGTTTCTTTACACAGAGATTAGTAGGGGCATGGAATGCACTGCCTGCAACAGTAGTAGAGTCGCCAACTCTAAGGGCATTTTAATGGTCATTGGATAGGCATATGGATGAGAATTGAATAGTGTAGGTTAGATGGGCTTCAGATTGGTTCCACAGGTCAGCGTAATATCGAGGGCCGAAGGGCCTGTACTGCACTGTAATGTTCTATGTTCTATGTTCTTTCTGTCATAATGGGTTCCACCCCCCCAACCACTCACAGAGAAAGACATTTCTCCTGAATTTCTGACTGAGTTTATTAGTGACCAGCTGATTTTATTTTTAATTTGTTCATGGGATGTGAGCATCGCTGGCTAGGCCAGCATTTATTGCCAATCCCTAATTGCCCAGAGGGCAGCTATGACGCAACCACATCATTGTAGGTGTGGAGGTGATTAACCAGGTAAGGATGGTAAATTTCCTTTCCTAAAAGGACATTAGTGAACCAGCTGGAATTTTCCCAACAATCAACAATGGTTTCCTGGTCATCTTTCGGCTCTTAATTCCTGATTTTCAATCGAATCTAAATTCTACCACCTGCTATAGCGAGATTTGAACCTGGGTCCCAGTTATAGGAAGGATATTATTAAGCTGAAGAGATTTACTAGGATGTTGCAGGGTATGGAAGGATTGAGTTATAATGTAAGGCCGGATAGAGTCATAGTCATAGAGATGTACAGCATGGAAACAGACCCTTCGGTCCAACCCATCCATGCCGACCAGATTTCCCAACCCAATCTAGTCCCACCTGCCAGCACCTGGCCCTTATCCATCCAAACCATTCCTATTCATATACCCATCCAAATGCCTCTTAAATGTTGCAATTGTACCAGCCTCCACCACTTCCTCAGGCAACTCATTCCATACACGAACTACCTTCTGCGTGAAAAAGTTGCCCCTTAGGTCTCTTTTATATCTTTCCCCTCTCACACTAAACCTATGCCCCTCTAGTTCTGGACTCCCCCACCTCAGGGAAACGGCCTTATCTATTTATCCTATCCAATGCCCCTCATGATTTTATAAACCTGTATAAGGTCACCCCTCAGCCTCCGATGTTTCAGGGAAACCAGCCCCAACCTATTCAATCTAGTTAGTTGGGTACGAGGATCCCATGGCATCAGCATCCTGACTTGGAAGCATATTGCCATTCCTTCAGTTGGAATTCTGATCGACTGGGACTTTTCCCACTGGAGTGTGGAAGGTTGAGAGATGGCCTTCGAGAAGTTTATAAAATAATGAGGGCTATGGATAGAAACAGTGAGAGATACCTTTTCCCTAGGATGGGGAATATCAAGACTGTGAGGCACATTTTTAAGATGACAGGAGAGAGATTTAAAAAAGACATAAGAAGCACCTTTTTTTACACAAAGGGTCATTCTTGTGTGGAATGAACTTCCTGAGGAAGTGGTGGATCTGGGTACAATTACAACGTTTAAATGACATTTGGATGGATACATGAATAGGAAGGGTTTGGGGAGGATAAGGGCCAGGAGCAGGCAGGTGGGACTAGTTTAGTTTGGGATTATGGTCAGCATGGACTGGTTGGACCGAAGGGTCTGTTTCTGTGCGGTATGACTCTATGACTGGAATGGTAATACCATCAGGCCACTGCCTCCCCTATAGTTCTTGCTCTGACCAATAGTTTTCACAATACTTTTCTCCTCAGGGCAGAGAAGGGGACGCTTTATAAAAATCTTCAACATTATCGAGGGTTATGAGAGAGTAGCCAGCAAGAAACTGTTTCCCTGAGAGGTGAGTCAGTAACAAGTGGTCATGGTTTTAACAGGCCTCAGGGCCAGACAGGAGATAAGGCGTATCTTAATTTTACAGATTGAGATGTTGAGGTGCAGAATGCCCTGTCTTAAAGGCCAGTGGAAGCAGATTCAATACTAACTTTTGTACAGGATTTGGATAAATCTGGGATTTTAGGGAACTGAGTTCTGAGGAAGGGTAATTTGACCCGAAACATTAACTCTGATTTCTCTCCACAGATGTTGTCAGACCTGCTGAGCTTTTCCAGCAACTTCTGCTTTGGTTTGTGACTTAATTGGTGAGGTGGTGAAGGGGAGGGGTGCATATCTCTCCCGTGCCAACTTGTCCAGTTATATCCCCCCTTCTCACCACTTCCCTCGTCACCTCCATGGAGTGGACAATCGCACCCAAAATAATTGTTACTCATATTTAAGTTAAAGCCTCTGCAGAGGTTTCACTGAATGACTAGTTGGTTGAATCATAGAATTCAAGTCCTGTCTTGAATCAGAGCTGAACAGAGTGGGCAAATAGTCAAAGCCCAGTTCCCAGCTTGGCGGCATTGACAGAATGGAGGGCACAGAAGGAGTTAACACTTTGAAAGAAGATCCTTCCTTGGCTCTTTGCCTTGTTTCCTTTCTGTGCTATTATTGAAATCTCCTCTTGGACACAAGTGAATTTCAAAGAAAACAACGTTGCAGAAACAGTTCTCCCATTGTTCCCTCCGGATATTTTAACAATTTAATTAAATCCTTGTTCTCCAAAAAAAAATCCAAAACAAAACTCGCTACCTTGAACACGTGATAGAAGTCTCTCCATGACCTTCTAATCAGACCAATCCCAGTTTCTACTGTAACTGTTCATCCCCTTTCACCATCTTGTGCCCTCTCTGGCACCCAGCCTCAAGTGTCATGCACCGAATTAGACACAGTAACCCAGCCACAGCCTAATGGTCTTTTGTCTTGGTTTGATGTAATGCACTAACTTTCACATTCTGTGCCTCTACTTACAGAGCCACATCTCCAAAATGCCTTAATATCGACTTGTTTCAATTTGTTTGATAACCAACAAAGACTTCACAGAATGTGGCCCAATGTGCCTGCACTTGTCCTCCAAAAGAACTTCCTGGAAATGCTCAGCGGGTTTTACAGCACTTGTGGAAAGAAATCAGAGTTAACATTTTGGGCCCAGTGAGTCTTCTTCAGAACTGCCTCTGAGTAAACATCCTATAAGTCTTTGTTCGAGGTAGCTATTAAAACGCAGTTACACTGGAAGGGAGCCAATGCTGCCTTACAGCTCATGTCCCCATGGTTTCAGCTTACTTGGGCCCCGTGATAAATTTATATCGCTAAATAACTGGGCCTTGACTGTTGGTATTGCAGGCTGCCCTCAATACTCACTCACAAAGCGGTCCATAAGCTTGCCCTCTCAACTCTCTGTACTCCCTCCAGTGTGGCATATGGGCCCGCACTGGGTATTTACCCTCCTGCCGCAAAACCTGCTCAATCAAATCAGCTGTGGCCACATTGACGACAGTGATGGGGCCAAACTTGTTCTTCCAGATGGGACCGAACATCTTCTTCTGCACAATCTGCAAAAGAAACCAGAGAAAGGAAAATATAGCATTCTCAGATTCATCGGGAGGCTTTGGCAGCACAGTCACCGTGCATCAGCCGAACTGGGGGAAACATCCTCACAGAATTCCACGCGTTTCGATGAAATCACCACTCGTCTCCCAGAGACGCAAAGGACATGGCAGCTCTGACAATGTGGTTTACGCGTCATTAAGGGGCAACAGGACCGACGAGGTGGAGCCGAGAGTGTAGTGCTGGAAAAGCACAGCAGGTCAGGCAGCATCCGAGGCGCAGGAGAATCATCGTTTCGGGCAAAAGCCCTTCATCAGGATGCTGCCTGACCTGCTGTGCTTTTCCAGCACCACACTCTTCAACTCTGATCTCCAGCATCTGCAGTCCTCACTTTCTCCAACGAGATGGAGCATCAACAATAATCATCACTGAAACCTCCTGTGAAACTGTGCAATTCACTCCTTAAACATTTGTACCTCTCTCTCTGTCTTGAAATTGACTCTTTAAACTCTAACTCTTTGATCAAGTGTTTGGTGAATTCAGTGTCAAATAAACACTTGGCTACACAACAACTTGCTGTTAAACAGTGCTTTCACTATTGTAACAATGTTCCACTTCTAAGGAGCGTTATCGGACAGGTTTAGGCCCATAGCCATATTTCTCTCTCACTTAATGGGTTTGACTATCCCGTCACCCAATTGGCCTTCATTGCAAATGGAATTAAGTTCAGAACTAAGCATCTCTTGCTGCAGTTATACAGGGCTTTGGTGAGACCAGAACTGGACTATTTCATGCAGTTTTGATTTCCTTACCAAAGAAAGGACGTATTTATTGAGTTTGTGTTGTCACATATACCGAGATAAGTGAAAAGTAGTGTTCTATGTGATCTACAGATCATACCATAAAAAGTGCATTGGGTAACAGAACAGAGTGATAATAGAGTTACAGCCACAGAGAAGGTGCAGAGAGAGATCAGAATTAACATTTGAGAGTTGCATTCAAAAGTCTGATAATAGCAGGGAAAGAAGCTGTTCTTAAATCTACTTGTGCGTGTATCAAACTTTTATATCTTCTGCCCGACGGAAGAGGGTGGAAGAGAGATGTACTTGACATAGAGGGAGTTAAGTGGAATTTCACTAAGCTGATGCCAAAGATAGCAGGGCTGTCATAGGAGGAGAAATTGATTCAACTGGGCCTGTATTCACTTGAGCTTAGAAAGGTGAGAGGGGATCTATTTTATACCTGATGTTTAAAATTCTAACAGGGCTGAACAGTCTAAATGCAGGGACGATGTTTCTCCTGACTGGGGATATAGTCTTCCACAGGTTAGGGGGAAGACCATTTAGGACTGAGATAAGGAAATATTTCTTCATTCATAAAGTAGTGACCCTGTAGAATTCTTTACCACAGAAGACTGTGAAAGCTAAGTCACTGAATGTAGTCAAGAAAGAGATAGACAAACTTCTGGATTTCATTAGGGGTATGGGGGAAAAGTGATGGAATATTCCCCACTTGCCTGGATAAATTCAGTTCCAGCAACAGTCAAAAAGCTTGACATATTCACAACAAAACAGCCCATTTAATTGGCACCCACATCCACAAGCATCCACTCCCTCCACCACCATTACTCAGTAGCAGCAGAAATTCACCAAACATTCTTCGGCAGCATCTTCCAAACCCCCAGCCACTTCCATCCAGAAGGACAAGGGCGGCAGATAGATGAGAACACCACACTCTCCAAGTCCCGCTCAATTCGCCATTCTAACTTGGAAGTATATCACCGTCCCTTCACTGTCACTGGGTCAAGGTCCTGGAATTCCCTCCCTAAGGGCATTGTGGGTCAACCCACAGCACATGGACCGCAATGGTTTAAGATGGCAGCTCACCACCATCTTCTCAAGGGCACTAGGGACAATAAATGCTGGTCCAGCCAGTGACGCTCAAGGCAATTAAGGAGTTGGGGGAATTTCAATGACAACTTCCAAAAGAAATCGGATAATTCTTGAAAAGGAAACATTTCTGGGGCCACGTGATTAAATACTTCAAAGAGTCCATGGAGGCACGATGGGCTAAAATTCCCTCTTTCTGTTGTGCGATATTCCATTATTGTAAGTTATCAGAAATTTGGACACACACAAAGCCTGATTTTATAACCAGTCCAAGTCATATCAGAAGTCAGTGCAGAAAATGTTGAAAACATTCAGTGGGTCTGGAATCATATGTGGAGAGAGAAACTGAGTTAATGGACAGGATTGTCCCAGGGCTGAAAATATGTTGCTGGAACAGCGCAGCAGGTCAGGCAGCATCCAGGGAATAGGAGAATTGACGTTTTGGGCATAAGCCCTGTCCCAGGGCCAGACCAATGTGAGCTCTAGAGAGAAATTTGAGAGAATTCAGTGTAATGTTGAGACATGCCTTTCTTGATGCCGGGATCAACAAGTCACATTTTCCAACTAAGTCACAGGCACCAATATAAGATTCTTGCTAGTGAGTGGTGAGACACCTTATAACGGGGATCATCACTCATTATCACCCTCAGTGTTACTCCTCTTCAGCCACCCACTGAATAGAAACTAGCCATCGAGAATTCCTGCTGTGGAGGTCAGATCAGATATTTGGAGACTCTCCCTTGATCTTCTGGTCCTCCATATTGGATAGGTCAGCACCAACATTGCAGGGCACATGCATCCCATGCCCATGGACATTGACATCCAATATGTACCAGCCTCACTGCACCTTCATGGCCTTTCTCCAGTCCATTACAGCATGTCAATGCTGCAAATTGGGGCACAGTGGCACCTTTGCTTGAGCCATTCATAGGTTGTGTGCATTGCTGGCTAGGCCAGCATTTATTGGCCATCCCTAATTGCCATCCGAACTGACTGACACGCCAGGGCATCTTCAGAGGACAGTTAAAACTCAACTACATTGCCAACGTGTCGGCCAGTCCAGGTGAAGGATGGCAGATTTCCTTCCCTAAAGGATGGCTCAGTTGCTCAGGGATTAGCGATGCGGCGTCACAGCACCCAGGGACCCAGGTTCAATTCCAGCCTTGAGCGACTGTCTATGTGGAGCTTGCATGTTCTCCCTGTGTCTGCGTGGGTTTCCTATGGGTGCTCAAGTTTCCTCCCACAGTCCAAAATGTGCAAGTTGGATGGATTGGCCATGCTAAATTGCCCAAAGTGTCTAGGGATGCATAGGTTGGGTGGATTGACAATGGGAAATGCAGGGATAGGGTAGGAAGGAGAGTCTGGGTGGGATGATCTTCAGAGGGCCGGTATGTACTCAATGGGCCAAATGGCCTACTTCCACACTATAGGGATTCTATGGGAGGACATTGGTGAACAAGATAGGTTTTCAAAGCTTGACAGTGGCTACATGGTCACCATCAGAGACAGGATCTGTTAGGACTATGCTAAAGTGAGGACTCCAGATGCTGGAGGTTAGAGTCGAGAGTGTGGTGCTGGAAAAGCATAGCAGGTCAGGCAGCATTCGAAGAGCAGGAGAATTGACCTTTCGGGCAAAAGCCCATGAAGGGCTTTTGGCCGAAAGATCGATCCTCCTGCTCCTCAGATGCTGCCCGACCTGCTGTGCTTCTCCAGCACCACACTCTCGACTCTGTTAGGACTATATTCACTGGAGTTTAGAAGAAAAAGAAGGGGATAATCTTATAGAAACCTGGGAGCTTGGGAGGGTAGTAAAGGTGTGAGGTACAAGGATGAGCACTTGAAATCATCATAATGTTCAAGGGTATAGGGAAGGTGCTGGAAAGCTATTTCTCATAGATACAAATAAAATTATGAGGGGAATGGATAAGACAGAAGCAGAGAAATTAATGTTCATGAAGAGCAAAGTCATACATCTAGACTAACAGGCTACAGTTAAAGCAATTTGTAAATCAAGTCATGTGATGTGAGAAGGAATTTTTCCACACAACGAGTCCGACTGCATTGCACAATGGAATGGAGGCCAAATTCAACTCAGTTAAACATCACATAAGACCAAGTTTTATTTTAAGAATCCCTACAGTGTGGAAACCAAAGAGTAATCCACCCAGACCCATTCCCCCATCCTATTACTCCACATTTACCCCTGACTAAAGCATCTAACCTACACATCCCTAAACACTATGGGCAATTTAGCACGGCCAATTCACCTGACCTGCATATCTATGGATTGTGGAAGGAAGCTGGAGCACCCGGAGGAAACCCACACAGACACAGGGAGAACATGCAAACTCCACACAGATAGTCGCCTGCGGCTGGAATCAAACCCAGGTTCTTGGCGCTGTGAGGCTGCAGTGCTAACCAGTGAGCTGTCCAACAAATAAACCTGTTCGACGATAACCTGGTGTTGTGTGATTTTTAACTTTGTCCACCCCAGTACCTCCACATCAGGTTCAAAATCATCAGGCTTGGAATAAACAAGAAATCATTGTCTCCTGCAAAACTGCTAACTCCCTGGTAAACTCTAATGCGTGCCAAACATGAGTGTGTCAGTCAATCTCAACACTCTATGTTACACAGAATTGTGAAACGCTTACAAATGACATTTAAGTTTGAATAACACCAATGCCTGTATTCATATAAGCGTAAAAGAATAAGAGGGGATTCCGACTGAAATGTAACAGAGCTGATGCAGGAAGGATGTTCCCTCTGGTTGGGGAGTACAGAACCAGGGGTACACAGTCTCAGGACAGGGGGTAGACCACCTAGCACTGAGGTAGGTGAACATTGTTCTCCCCAAAGGTTCACAAACCCGAGGTGGAGTTGATTAGCTCAGTTGGCTGGGTGGCTGGTTTGCCAATGCAGAGTGATGTGTTGCTGGAAAAGCGCAGCAGGTCAGGAATCCTGAAGAAGGGCTTATGCCCGAAACGTCGATTCTCCTGTTCCCTGGATGCTGTCTGACCTGCTGCGCTTTTCCAGCAACACATTTTTCAGCTCTGATCTCCAGCATCTGCGGACCTCACTTTCTCCTCAATGCAGAGTGATGCCAGGGGTTCAATTCCTGCACAGAGGAGGTTACTGTAAAGGACATTTTCCTTCGCAAACTCGCCCGAGGCATGGGGACAACTCAGGTTAAACTACTACCAGGGCAGCTGAGGGAAGGGGGCAACAGGGTGAGGAGCTTCAAAGTGGAGGGGGGGGGTAGGGTCAAAAAAGGAGAGTTGAGCCTCTCACCTGCAGCTCGTGGGTTTTCTCGTGGTATCCTTTGATGAAATGCCAGTAGAAGTTGGACAGCAGGCCGCTGCCGGGAAGATCCTCCAAGGTTTTCAAGCCCCCAGCGGCTCGCTCCGCCGCCGCTAACGACGGCCTCTCGCCCGAGTTGCGCCGGAACGCCTGAGTTGCGGGCAGGGGTCCCCGCTTGGCGGTGAGGAAGGAGCGCAGCAGCAGGAACAGGGACATGCTCACAGCCCTCTCTCTCTCTGTGTGTGTGTGTGTGTGTGCTGTCAGACTCACAGCCCTCTCTCTCTCTCTGTGTGTGTGTGTGTGCTGTCAGACTCACAGCCCTCTCTCTCTCTCTGTGTGTGTGTGTGCTGTCAGACTCACAGCCCTCTCTCTCTCTGTGTGTGTGTGTGTGTGTGCTGTCAGACTCACAGCCCTCTCTCTCTCTGTGTGTGTGTGTGTGTGCTGTCAGACTCACAGCCCTCTCTCTCTCTCTGTGTGTGTGTGTGTGTGCTGTCAGACTCACAGCCCTCTCTCTCTCTCTGTGTGTGTGTGTGCTGTCAGACTCACAGCCCTCTCTCTCTCTCTGTGTGTGTGTGTGCTGTCAGACTCACAGCCCTCTCTCTCTCTCTGTGTGTGTGTGTGCTGTCAGACTCACAGCCCTCTCTCTCTCTGTGTGTGTGTGTGTGTGTGTGTGTGTGTGCTGTCAGACTCACAGCCCTCTCTCTCTCTCTGTGTGTGTGTGTGTGTGTGCTGTCAGACTCACAGCCCTCTCTCTCTCTGTGTGTGTGTGTGTGTGTGCTGTCAGACTCACAGCCCTCTCTCTCTCTCTGTGTGTGTGTGTGTGCTGTCAGACTCACAGCCCTCTCTGTCTCTGTGTGTGTGTGTGTGTGTGCTGTCAGACTCACAGCCCTCTCTCTCTCTCTGTGTGTGTGTGTGTGCTGTCAGACTCACAGCCCTCTCTCTCTCTCTGTGTGTGTGTGTGTGTGTGCTGTCAGACTCACAGCCCTCTCTCTCTCTGTGTGTGTGTGTGTGTGTGTGTGCTGTCAGACTCACAGCCCTCTCTCTCTCTGTGTGTGTGTGTGTGTGTGTGTGCTGTCAGACTCACAGCCCTCTCTCTCTCTCTGTGTGTGTGTGTGTGTGCTGTCAGACTCACAGCCCTCTCTCTCTGTGTGTGTGTGTGTGTGCTGTCAGACTCACAGCCCTCTCCCTCTCTCTCTGTGTGTGTGTGTGCTGTCAGACTCACAGCCCTCTCTCTCTCTCTCTCTGTGTGTGTGTGCTGTCAGACTCACAGCCCTCTCTCTCTCTCTGTGTGTGTGTGTGTGTGTGTGTGTGCTGTCAGACTCACAGCCCTCTCTCTCTCTCTCTGTGTGTGTGTGTGCTGTCAGACTCACAGCCCTCTCCCTCTCTCTCTGTGTGTGTGTGTGCTGTCAGACTCACAGCCCTCTCTCTCTCTCTCTGTGTGTGTGTGTGTGTGTGCTGTCAGACTCACAGCCCTCTCCCTCTCTCTGTGTGTGTGTGTGTGTGTGCTGTCAGACTCATAGCCCTCTCCCTCTCTCTGTGTGTGTGTGTGTGTGCTGTCAGACTCACAGCCCTCTCCCTCTCTCTCTGTGTGTGTGTGTGTGCTGTCAGACTCACAGCCCTCTCTCTCTCTCTCTCTGTGTGTGTGTGTGTGTGTGTGCTGTCAGACTCACAGCCCTCTCTCTCTCTCTCTGTGTGTGTTTGTGTGTGTGTGTGCTGTCAGACTCACAGCCCTCTCTCTCTCTCTCTGTGTGTGTTTGTGTGTGTGTGCTGTCAGACTCACAGCCCTCTCTCTCTCTGTGTGTGTGTGTGCTGTCAGACTCACAGCCCTCTCTCTCTCTCTCTCTGTGTGTGTGTGTGTGTGTGTGCTGTCAGACTCACAGCCCTCTCTCTCTGTGTGTGTGTGTGTGTGTGTGCTGTCAGACTCACAGCCCTCTCTCTCTCTCTCTGTGTGTGTTTGTGTGTGTGTGTGCTGTCAGACTCACAGCCCTCTCTCTCTCTCTCTGTGTGTGTTTGTGTGTGTGTGTGCTGTCAGACTCACAGCCCTCTCCCTCTCTCTCTGTGTGTGTTTGTGTGTGTGTGTGCTGTCAGACTCACAGCCCTCTCTCTCTCTCTCTGTGTGTGTTTGTGTGTGTGTGTGCTGTCAGACTCACAGCCCTCTCTCTCTCTCTCTGTGTGTGTTTGTGTGTGTGTGTGCTGTCAGACTCACAGCCCTCTCTCTCTCTCTCTCTGTGTGTGTGTGTGTGTGCTGTCAGACTCACAGCCCTCTCTCTCTCTCTCTCTGTGTGTGTGTGTGTGTGTGTGTGCTGTCAGACTCACAGCCCTCTCTCTCTCTGTGTGTGTGTGTGTGTGCTGTCGGACCTCGCCCTGAGTCCCACTGAACGCTGCCCCCGGGGGTAAACAGCTCCTGCAGCTGGGCGGTCTGCCACGCCATCCCCATTTGGCAAGGTCACCCTACAAAGCAGTGGGCGCGTCTGACCTGACCTGACCTGACCTGACTTGCTTTAGGAATGTGTTCTCAAACGCGGATCCATTTAATTCGCCTCGAAAGCCAACACCGTACTCCGTTGGAAACATTGCACCTTGCTTATCCTGTTGGAAACACTCTTTGCCAGCACTTGGAAAGTTCCCTGGAACCAACCAACCAACCAAGGGCTTATTTATACACAGGGAGAAAGTGAGAACTGCAGATGCTGGAGACCAGAGTTGAAAAGTGTGGCGCTGGAAAAGCACAGCAGGCCAGGTCCTGATGAAGAGTTTATGCTGTAAATGTCAAACCCTCCTGCTCCTCTGATGCTGCCTGACCGGATTTGCTTTTCCAGCACCACACTTTAGATCTCATATCAGCTCCAGCCTCCCTCCCCGCCTCCATCCTTTGCAACAGGTCCCACTCTATTTCCCTAGCCCTACACTGACTCCTGAAAGATCTGATAGCAAGTATAACAAAAGGCCGCACTGTGGCAAGGACAGCTGCTGCACAACATGGGGGATCCGGGTTCAATTCCATCCTCAGGTGACTGTATGGAGTTTGCACGTTCTCCCTGCATCAGACAGGGTTTCTTTGGTTTCCTCCCGCAAAGGCTAGGTAGATTGGCCATACGAAGTTGCTCATAGTGTCCAGAGATATGTAGGTTAGGTGGATTAGCCATGGAAATGCATGCAGGGTTACAGGGGTAGGGTGGGGGGGATAGGACTAGGTGGGATTCACTTTGGAGGGTCAGTGCAGGCTCGATGGGTTTGAATGCCCTGCTTCTATACTGCAGAGATTCTATGTTTCTGAGGATATCTACATCAGTTTCTACTTACTGACTACAACTCCACTTTCAACACAATAATCCCAACCAAACCAATCATCAAACACCAAAACCTAGGTCTCTGCTCCCCCCTCCCCCGCCCACAACTGAACTCTCAACTTCCTGATGCACAGACCGCAATCAGTGAGGATAGGCAACAGCACGTGCTTCACAACAATCCTCAACACTGCCCAGCAAGGCTGTGTACTCTGCCCTTTACTGTACTCCCCGCACACTCATGACTGTACTCCCCGCACACTCATGACTGTACTCCGCGCACACTCATGACTGTACTCGCCGCACACTCATGACTGTGTGGCCAAATCACATCCATCTCCAAGTTTGCTAATGACACCACTGTTGTAGGCTGGATTTCAAGCAATGATGAGACAGAATACAGGAAAGAGAGAGTGCTTGGTGGTGTGGTGTAAAGATAACAAGCTCTCCCTCAACATCAGCAAAACTAACGAGCTGATCATTGACTTCAGGAAGAAGACGGAGGAGGACATGCCCCTGTCTACATCAATGGAGCAGAGAGTTGAGAGCTTCCAGTTCCTGGGAGTGACGATCACCAACAATCTGTCTTGGACCACTCATGTTGATGTCATGGTCAAGAAAGCACAACAATGCCTCTTCTTCCTCAGGATGCTAAGGAAATTCAGCATGTCCATAAGGACCCTCACCAATCTTTATAGATGCACCATTAAAAAGCATCCTATCTGGGTGCATCATGGCCTGGTATAACAACTGCTCTGTCCAGGACCGTAACAAACTACAGAGAGCTGTGAACACAGCCCAGGCCATCATGCAAGCCAGCCTTTCACTCATTGACTCCACCAGTACTTCCCACTGCCTCAGAAAAGCAACCAACATCACCAGAGACCCCTCCCACCCTGGTTATAATCTCTTCCAACCTCTTCAATCGGGCAGAAGATGCAGAAGCTTGAACACACGTACCAACAGATTCAAGAACAGCTTCTTCCCTGCTATTACCAGAGTGATGAATGGACCTCTCAAATTTCAAACCTAATGTTAATCTGCTTTTTGTGCATCTTCTATGTCACCTTAACTTTGTGTCCCTCGCTCTGTTGGCAGACCAATGACTGGCACCCATGGAACCAATCAGTCTGCAGGTGTGAAAAAGATAACTTGAAGGATTCAGATCTCCAGGAGAGGAGGTGGTGACCTTGTTTTTATAAGGCACCTAGAGTTTCAATTGTAGATTTATATGTCAACAGTTCACAGCTGTTTGTTGGTAACTGGAATCTAATTATGCTCAAACTACTGCAGTTTTACTGCAGTAGATACAATGATTTGTACTATTCTTTTACTTAATTCATTCATGGGATGTTGGTGTCACTGGCTAAGTCAGCATTTATTGCCCATCCCTAAATACCATTGAGATGATGATGAACCACCTCCTGACATGCTACAGTCCTTGGTATGTAAATGGACCCAGACTGCCATCACGGAGAGTTCCGGAATTTTGACTCAGCAACAATGAAAGAATGACATTGCGATTCAAAGTCAAGACAATATGTGGTTTGGAGGCATCTTACAAATGTGATATTCCCATGCATCTACTGCCTTTATATTTCTAGGCAATAAAGGTCTTGGGTTTGGAAGATAGTGTCAAATGTGAGTTTTTGCATTGTGTTCTGTAGGGGCTGCATACTGCTGATGTGTGTCGAGAGCGTGGTGCTGGAAAAGCACAACAGGTCAGGCAGCATCCAAGGAGCAGGAGAGTTGATGTTTCAGGCAAAAGCCCTTCATTGGAAAAATTGCTAATGTGTAATAAATGGAATGGATGTTGAAATTAGTGACTAGGGAGCCACTCATTGGGACACTTTGTCCTGGACAGTGTCCAGATTTGTTACGTCAAAATGAGACCATACAGATCCAACACACCACACTTCTACGGATTACCCAAAAGTCACAGCCCTCAGACCCATAGTCGTGCTATCTGGAACACCAACATACAGATTAGCCAAAGAACTACACCAAAGATTAAAACACTTAGTGGAAGACTCACACCACTCCTTCCACTCCACCCAAGAGTTCCTGAACACAAAAGACACCAAGAGGATGAAATAATCCTTTGATATAACAGCCCTATTCATATCAATCAACATCAACTTGGCCAAGGAAACACTGACTACACTATTAGAAGAACCAAAGACACATACACCAGACACCACCAACTTCATCAGCAAGGACAATATCATCAAGTTAGTGGACCACCCACTTTACTTTCAATAACAAAGCCTACAGACAAACCAACGGAACACCCATGGGATCTCCGATATCAGGGTTCTGAGCAGAGGCAGTAAGGCAGACACTCGAACAAACAGCTCTGCCAACCAGGACAAAGTGAGGACTGCAGATGCTGGAAATCAGCATCAAGAGCGTGGTGTTGGGAAAGCACAGCAGGTCAGGCAGCATCCGAGGAGCAGGAGAATTGTTTCAGGCATAAGCCCTTCATCAGGCCAATTGTCCAACCCAAACTTTGGGTCCACTCTGTGGATGACATCTTTGTCATCACTAAATGAAACAAATTAGAGAAACCTTCAAGACCATCAATAATACTTTTACTGGCATAAACTTCACAAAAGAGGAGAAAAGCAACAACAAATTGCCATTCGTAGGTGTCACAGTAGATGGAACAGTCAATGGAGAACTTCAAACCAGCATCTACAAGAAAATTATATACACACCAAATACTGAACTACAGAAGTAGTCATCCAACATCCACAATGAAGCTGCATTAGAACGCTATTTCAACAAGCCACTACACACTGCAGCACAGAGGAACAACAAATAGCAGAAAAAAATTAACTATCCAATGTATTCAAAACAAACAGGTGCCCAATGAATACAGTCTGCTGATTTCTCAGCAACAAACTCAAACAAGCAGAAAAAACAGGCCCAGAAACGGTAGCCACTCTTCCCTACAACAATGACATCTTGGGGGGGAAGAGGGGGGGGGAGGGAAGGGGGAGGGAAGGGTGGGGACGGAAGGGGAGCGGAGGGGGAGGGGGAGGGGGAGGGGGAAGGGGAGGGAAGGGGGGGAGGGGAGAGGGAGGGGGGAGGGGAGGGGGAGGGAGAGGGAAGGGGAGGGGAGGGAGAGGGGAGAAGTGGGAGGGGAGAGGGGGAGGGGAAGGGGAGGGGAGAAGGTGGAGGGGGAGGGGAAGGGGAGGGGAGAAGGTGGAGGGGGGGAGGGGGAGGGGAAGGGGAGGGGAGAAGGTGGAGGGGGGAGGGGGAGGGGAAGGGAGGGGAGAAGGTGGAGGGGGGGAAGGGGGAGGGGGAAAGGGGGAAACGGGAAGGGAAAAGGGAGGGAGGGGGGAGTGGGATTTGGGAGGGAGGGAGGGAGGGGGTGAGGTGGAGGAGAGGGAGGGTTTTGGAGGACCAGATGGGTGGGCAATGGGGGTGGGGAGTGGGAGTGGGATGGGGGGGGAATGGGTGGGGGGTGGGGAGTGGCGAATGGGGTGTGGGGAGTGGCGAGTGGGTGTGGGGTGGGGAGTGGGTGGGGGGTGGGAGTGGGGGGTGGGTGGGGTGGAGTGGGGGGTGGGAGTGGGGAGTGGAGTGGGGGTGGGAGTGGGGGATAGGAGTGGGGGATGGGAGTGAGGGATGGGAGTGGGGGAGCAGAGAGTGAGGGGGAGGGGGAAAAAGGGGAGGGGAATATAGTGTGGAAGGGGAACGGGGAGGGGAGAGGGAAGGGAGGGGTAGGGGGAGGGGAGGGAAAAGGGGGAAAGGGGAGGGGGCAGGGAGAAAGGGGAGGGGAGGGGGAAAATGGAGTGGGGGTGGGGAGTGGGGAATGGGGGTATGGAGTGGGGAGTGGGGCTTGGGAAATGGGGAAATGGGGGGTGGGGAGTGGGAGTGGGAGTGGGGGTGGGGAGTGGAGTGGGGGGTGGGAGTGGGAATGGGGGGTGGTAGTGGGCGATGGGGCGGGGGAGGGGGAGGGGAAGGGGGGGAAGGGGGAGGGAGGGAAAGAGTGGAGGGGGAAGAGTGAAGGGGGAAAGGGGAAAGGGGAAGGGGGAAGAGAGTGGAGGGGGAGCGGAGAGAGTGGATGGGGAGGTGAGGGGGAGAAGGGAGAGGGGGAGAGAGTGGCGGATGAGAGAGTGGCGGGTGAGAGAGTGGCGGGGGAGAGAGTGGCGGGGGAGAGAGTGGAGGGGGAGAGAGTGGAGGGGAGAAGGGAGAGGGGAGAGGGTGAGAGAGTGGTGGGTGAGAGAGTGGCGGGTGAGAGAGTGGCGGGGGAGAGAGTGGCGGGGGAGAGAGTGGAGGGGGAGAGTGTGGAGGGGGTGGGGAGAGGGAGAGGAGGGGGTGGGGAGAGGGAGAGGAGGGGTGGGGGAGAGGAGAGGAGGGGGAGGGGAGAGGGAGGGGGAGAGAGTGGAGGGGGAGAGAGTGGAGGGGGTGGGGAGAGGGAGAGGAGGGGGTGGGGAAAGGGAGAGGAGGTGGAGGAGAGGGGGAGGGGGAGGGGGGAGGGGTGGGGAGAGGGGGAGGGGAGGGGAGGGGGGGAGAGGGAGGAGGGGAGGGGAGAGGGGGAGGGGAGAGGGGAGGGAGGTGGAGGGGGAGGTGGAGGGGGAGAGGGAGGGGAGGGGAGGGGGTGAGGAAGGGGAGGGGGGAGGGGAGGGGGAGGGGAGCGGAGAGGGAGGGGAGGGGAGGGAAGGGGAGGGGAGGGAGAGGGAAGCGAGGGGAGGGGAGGGGAGGGGAGAAGGAAGGGAGGGGGAGGGGAGGGGAGGGAGAGGGAAGGGAGGGGGAGTGGAAGGGGGGAGGGGGAGGAAGAGAGGGGAGGGGAGGGGGATGGAGGGGAGAGGGAGAGGGGGAGGGGAGGGGAGAGGAAGAGGGGGGAGGCGAGGGGGGAGGGGAGAGGGGAGGGGAGGAGGGGAGGGGGGGGAGGGGAGAGAGGGAGGGGAAAGGGGGGAGGGGAGGGGAGAGGTGGGGAGAGGGAAGGAAGGAGGTGGAGAGGGGAGGGGAAGGGGAGGGGAGAGAGAGAGGAGGGGAGAGGGAGAGGAGGGGGAGGGGAGAGGGAGAGGAGGGGGAGGGGTGAGGGAGAGGAGGGGGAGGGGGAGGGGAGCGGAGAGGGAGGGGAGGGGAGAGGGAAGGGAGGGGGAGGGGAGGGAGAGGGGAGGGGGAGGGGAAGGGGAGGGGGAGGGGAGAGGAGAGGAGGGGAGGGGAGAGGAAGGGAGGGGGAGGGGAGGGAGAAAGGAGGGGGAGGGG